>NW_025336011.1:6115310-6504555 GCF_004798865.1 Varanus komodoensis | reverse complement strand
AGCCAACTAGAAAGAGCCAGTGTAACGAAGTGTTTCAGATGCTGGATTGGGACTTAATGCATAGCAAATCAAATAGTCCAGTATATACTTTGAGCATAACAAGTGATATAGTCCAATTCTAACTATTCTCCCCCCCCCCCTCCCGTCCCACCCCACACAGAGCCAGTGTGGATAATGTATGAGATTGGAAACATGGGATCCAGTTTCTAGTCCCCAGTCAGGCATCAATCAGTGACTTTGAGTGGGTCACTGTCTCATAGCCTAACCTACCTCACAAGGGGGTTGTGCAGGAAAAAAAATGGTGTAAAGGATTATGTAATCGAAGTTGCCTTCACAAGAAGAAGAAAACCAGGATTTAATGTAATAATAGTAATACACAAAACTATTGCCTTCACCAAGTATACACATGATTTACATAGACATTACAAGCTGAAGCAAATTAATCATATCACAGTGCACACAAGTATGAATATATACAATGCAAACCAAAGCAGTTGGTCTGCACAGCAGTTAGGCATATTGAATTCCCACCAGAATTACAGTGGTGCGGCTAGGAAATTAATGGTATTGGAACCTCTCTTTTGATGGCCATTTTATATTAGCTGTGAAGCATATACCAACCTTCCCTTCCCCTCCCCTCTTCTTCTCATTTACTAATGTGTTAGAGCAAAATATATGCAATTTTTTTTAACATTTTAAACTCATTCAAATTATAGCATTGTTAAATAAAATAGGAATAAATCAATCTGAGTTTTCTCCTGGTGCCCCAGTGCTAAATACATTTACTCAAGATTAAATACCATTTAGGTGTAGAAAAGGTTACTATAGATTTAAAGTGAAGGTAATAACAGAAGCATCTGTAACCATGTGCAGGCCTAGCCAGCTGCATCCTGATTATAAACTGTTTTTCAAAATGAGAAGATGCTGAGATGAACAGTGTCGGCCCTGGGGAGCCTTGATCCTTCCATGCTGTCCAACCAGTGATGCTGTGACTGTTCTCTCTCTCTCTCTCTCTCTCTCTCTCTCTCTCTCTCTCTCTCTCTCTCTCTCTCTCTCTCGGTAGTCATTTGGGGGACCCTGCTTGGCTTGGAGGTTCAGCCCCCTCGGTACCATGGTTAAAGGGTTTTAATGACTGACTTGGTCTCCACTCTGCACATACCTTGACATAACCGTCCGTGTGACAATATGCGGACTCGCAGACATGACAGTAATAGCATATCCATTCTAGTTCATGGAACACTATAATCAGCATTCCCCAAATGACAAGTAAGTCCATGTGGCACAACAGACATCCTCTGACAGTGCAGTACAATACCATTTCAACAAGTGGTCTGGGGAACATCCAAAATATCCTGGGAATCCCAAGTCCAAATAAATTATGGCTCTTGTTTATACTCGTATTTCTTTATTTGCATAAGTGTCAGCATGGGACTATCTCCCAAGGCCAGGAAAAGAATGGTATATTAAATACACAAAATGCCTGTGATTCCTATATTTGCACCGACTAGACAAGCATAAACACATTTTTCTTTTATTTCTGCAGAAGCATTTCTTCAGGAAAAAAAAATTCACTTTTTCATTTATGACATTGCTCTCTCTCTGAAATTCCAGGAGACACACACAAGCCAACTGCTTTACCTTGCAATTTAATAGGCACATTACAGGCAGCTTTCACCCCTAAAAGCAAGGAGGGGCAACCCCTTTCCTGGCAGGGGTTGCATTTCCTTTAGGCTGGGGGTAATCTGTCAAGGGCCACATACCAATGACGGACAGGGTTGAAGCCACTGTGGGGAAGGGTCAGAACCAAAAGGGCCAGCCCTTTCTCTCCCTGCCTACCCTTTTCTCTTTCTCTTTGCCAGCCAATTTTTTGTCTGTCTTCCTTAAGTCCCTTCTCTCCCCCTTGCCACTCCCCTCATACCTGGTTGGCTGTTGGGGACATGACAGCTCACTCTTACCAGTCATCTGAACTGATCACTTGCAGTCTGAGATTGGGCTAAGCTCAACATAATTCGTTCAAGGTCCACATGTGCCCTGAGGATGCAGGTTGTCCACCACTTAAATGCATCAGTAACACCCTTGCTCGATTCTTGGTGGTTTGATCCAAAAAGAAGAATCGACCAAGATCAATTCTTGGTGGTTTGATCCAAAAATTTAAACTACATTCTGTGCCCAGATTCAAACCACACAACAGTTCCTTCTTGATGCTGTCTTTCAACTGGATGTGACCTTCAGTAATGATATTTGACAATTAGGCTGATATTTCCATTAATGTCCACCATTGACTACATGGTGTTGAAAAACAATACAACACTCATAAGCCCTCCGAGCTTGACCAATGGTCAGGCATTACATCAGCCATAGTCCAACACATCTGGAAGGCATAAGACTGGGGAAGGCTGAATTAAACAGTGCCCATTAGGCTTAAAACTAGGACATATTGGCAAGAAAAACATCCTGGTGAGAGCACTGGGAGAGGTGCTGGAAGACCCAAACCTCTGTTGATTCCACACCGCAGATTGGGTGACCTTGAAGAAAGTCAGCTCTCAACCTAACCTACCTAACAAAGTTCTGGTAAACAAAAGTGCCATAAAATGAGATAAGGATAGAACTGTAATCTATTTGGGAAAACACACCTAAAGAAAAATCACTGAATAATTGTCCCACACACCCCCTTTTGGTTCTGCCAGTTAGAGGGATTCATCAGGGGCAGCTGTTGGACAAGACATCTGAGTTCCCAGTCAGGAGGAGATGGAGACTTACACATCAGCAAGAGAGGAGGACAAAAGAGGGCAGAGGCTGGCGTGCCATTTGGATTCACTGATCTATAGGGAGAGATGCAAGTTTGGAAGTAATGACCATACACTAAATAGAAATCCAGTACATCTCATCCTCCTGGGGACGACTGTGACCAGGGACTGATCTACAAGGCTGACCTTTCCTCACTAAAAGAAACCAGAGGTAGTGTCTCTCCCACCTCTAAGGCAACACAAACTCCACAAAGCAACATGTGCCACAAACCTGCATCACAGCCTGACACAGCTATGCTTCTGCAATCTTTCAAATCTCTTCCCGCTTCTTGAGCAGTTAGAACACTATGTAATTTTGCGTGGCATGTAATCCCGTTATAAACACAGTGGAGACTGCTCCATATTCATTTGCATGTGTCTCCTTGCAAATACTGCATTTTGAAGAAATACTGCCATGGTCCTGATGCACGCATGGAAGAAGCTCCACCCTATATCCCCTGCAGGGACCTAGTGTGCCAGCCCGCTCCATGTGCTGTCGGAGTATTAGTTGCCGATGGGCGATTTCAAGGCAACCCTGCTCTCCCTTCCTACAGTTCCCTGTGTTTAACTCTCACCTGGACTGGATAGCCATACAAGCAGAGGAATGTCCTCTGTACAGTGGGGCATGTGGTCATCCTCAAGTGTCGGCTCCAGGGGGTGGAGGGGCCTTGGGAAGATACCCTCAATGGGACCCCTTCTTCAGTGGGTCTACCCTCTTGGCAACCTGGCCACCAGCTCCCTTTGCCCCTCAGCTCCTTTCTTATCACTGCTGCAGCTCGCTTGGTAGGTAGAGAGCCCATGAGCAAGCAGGGCACAGCGCTGCTCCTTCGCAACAACCCCACCAGCGGGGCCCCTGTGGGGGGTAGGCCAACAAGCCGATTGCAGGGCTGAGGGGACAAGTAACTCCAGGGGGTCCCACCAAGGTGTGGGCTCTTGGCAGGCGCCCACCCATGCCTACTTTTGCAGCTCACCTGCCCTGGGTGGGGGGAAAAGATATGTAGGTATGAAATGGAGGAACAGCTGGATGAAGCGAGTAAGAAATGTGCATGAAACCTCCCTATTTATTATGAGCTGAATCTTTTCCCTGGTACTTGTCCCTGGTAAATCACCGCCCCCATTCTTCCCTTTTAGAAATGCCTTCTTTGAATTGTGTTAGGGTGAGTTGCTATGGATGCCATTTCTCCAGGTTCATCTTTCTTCCCCAGGTCTCTAGAATTTATAACTCTAAGAGGGGGTGGATGTGTCACGTTTTCAACACAAATACCTTTAAATGCTCACAATGTAAGGACAAGAAAGTGCCAGTAGTGCAAAGCCTAGATCACAAATGCCAGTGAGGCTCATTTTAAACTGTTGATAGCAGATTGCACAGATGAATTCCTATGTTTTTCAGGTAACTCTTTATCCTAAAGGACAGACACTTTCTTCATTTTTAAAATCATGCAATACTACAAGCTGTTGTGGAATAACTAAATGAATGAAGGGATTAACAGCCTTGTATTTAAGAACTCGTTTAGATGCTATAGGTAAGGAAAACTTTCAGCTCTTTTCTGTGCCCAGCAAAAAAACTAAGTTGGCTGCCAAAGCTGGCTGCTGGCTGCCCCTTCCTCCATGCCCACCCTAGGAAGGCAACTTTCTACTAGCTTTCTACTCTCTACTAGTAGAACACAGAAGCCGTCTTGCAGGCTAGTAACTTTTCTGGGTTTACTCACAAGGCTGAGTTCTGTCCTTCCTATTTCCTCAGTGCTAGGAGTTGGTTCCCTTGAGAAGAGTGAACATTTAGCATCTATAAGCCTTTTCTATTTCAATTTTTACAAATATATTATTACAGCAGCCTTCCCTAACATGGTGCACTCCAAATGTTTTGAATTATATCTCTTATCAGCCTCAGACAGCATGGCTGAAAAGAAAGCAATATAAACTATTATTGATAATAATTTCATCATATAAAATAAATGCATTTCATAGAGTTAAACCCCTCCCATGGACAAGCACACGAAGAGAAATTCCCTTCCACTAACTGACATAAAGGCTCCAAATGTAAGTTGACTGGTGTTGGGAAAATTTGGATCAATCCTGGCAGAAAAACATTGCTTCTGTGTGCTTTTCCGTTGTAGAATCAGTCCTGTACTCCTTCTCAAAAGCACCAGCTTTCCAAGCTAAGTCACTGTTTAAATTGGCATTCCTTCCCCGCTCCTTTCTCTCACCTTTAGCTGTAAGCTACAGTAGACAGGCCATTCAGTCCAAATATACATTATATACCTTCACAATGACTAAATAATCCTTGTTGGAATTCACAGTTTACCAGGAAGTATCTATTTTGCTAGCCCAGAGGGCCCGGCCATTCAGAATGGTGCGGATGCATTACTTAGGGTCTGAGTCTAGATGAGTTCATGAATAGTTTCTCAGTAGCTTGAATTTACATGTCTGAGTAGAGCTGGAGACGGGTTCAAGTTACTCAACTAAAGTGTCAATACACTGCAATTAGAAATATTGTAATCTCATTGTCTCTGTATGATTGGCTGATCTTCCTTTATCTGTTCTGTATGTGATGACCTCAAAATCTTATTGTAATGTATGCCTCCTGTCATCAATTGCTCTCTGTACCTGTGTACGTGACCATGACCGGGAGGGTATAAAATACCCTGTAGTTGTACTGAAACCTTGCAGCGAGTTTACTTCTGCTTGCACAGTAATGCATTATCGTGAGTCTACCGTGGGAACCTGGGCCAAACAATAAAGCCACAGATGGTCATAATGCTTGATCTGTCCCACGAACCCAAGTTTTATTTCCTCCTCATGAATTGAAATTCCAGGATTCTGACACTGGCCATCTTGCTCCCACCCACCCACCCATCTGTCCCAGGGCCCTGACGGCAGAGCACCAGCACCTCAGCCTAGTGCTCCCACAGCAGACCTGCCAGTCCCTTTACACTGGGCTGCCTGCACCTGCTAGGTGACAGCGACATGTCTCCTGCATCTAAGACCCTGGCACTGAGGCATGGAAAAGCTGGTTCCATCCCGTCCTCTTTCCCTCCTTCTGGTACTGACAGAATGGCTCTCAGGCCTGGCGCCACGTTCCCACAGCCTCCTCACTGGCGCCACCACCTCCGCATAGCCCATGCTCTCCTTTCTCACTTGCAGACCAGCAACCCCTACCCCCCACAAGAGGGCATTTTCTAAAACCCAGCCCAATTTTGGTCTGAGTGTCAAGAGCTACTCATGCTCAATCCTGTAATGGGCTGCCATGTTGCAGCTCTGGAAAATGCAAAAAGCGTAGGTAATCAGATCCAGCCCACTGTTCCAGTGATTAGACTACAATAGACTCAGGGGAAAGAATGGAAATAGCAGTACAGGACAATGCCTGAAAAGAGCTGGTGAGCCAAGGCACATGCTACAAAACCTTCAGTCACTGCCTCAAGGGATTGGAAAAGTACCTTCTGTGATCCCTTAAAATGAGCAGCCAGGCATCAAGCTCGTATGATTGATTTTGTTTTAATTTTGTTACTGGAACCTCAAGGTTTACCAACTAGATCCTCATGCAAAAGAGGTGATATTTGAATTAAAGAACCCTGAACCCAGAAACAAGTTTTCATTACTTCTTCTTTCACAGAAACATTCCTCTCCTGATTATCTCAAGCTTTCTTCACTTCATCAGTGTTATTTGTGAAGGCTGAGCAGTTGCTGCTAATCGGAAACAATTGGGAGTCCAATATCCATGTCAGTCTAGTGTGAATGAGCTGGAGAGCGATCTGCTGCCCACCTCTGCCCCAGGCATGTCTCAAATGATAGCAGGGTACAATTTCCAGATCACACTAAGCATGAGTCTAACAATAACACTACCATAAGTGACCACTTGGTTAGTTTGCACCATCAGGGTAGGCCTGGCCTTCTCTTCTTGCCCCCCCCCCCCAACATTAGTAGCTAATATAACAAGGTGAGAAAGAGGCAGGACATCAGTCCTGGAACTGAACAAGGAGTAGAATTTATGCATCACTCTGACAGCCATTTAGTTTTGTGCAACTGGACATTGCCATTTTGTCCCAGCTAATAGGGATTGTTATTTTCTGGAAGTAAGGAAGAGAAAAGAAGCAAGTTCTCTCATGGTGGGGCAACAACACTCCACCCAATAAAGTGGGCTGCAAGTGGGGGAATTTTCCCATGTCTATTCCAATGCAAACCACTTTGAAATTATTTTAATTAAAAGGATATAAACAGTTTTCCCTAACTTGGTACCCTCCAGGTATGTTGGAATACAACTTCCCTCATGGGAATTCTAAGCCACCAACATCTGTAAAGGACCAGGTTGGGGAAGTAAAACGAACAGATAAATACTTCCAGCACAGTCCTTTCTCTCATCCCTTACTTTTTGTCTCCATCATTTTCTTCTGGTACTGGAAGTCACAGTGCCAGTAACACTGGAAAGCATATATAGTCATCATGACTGGTACCCGGTATTTATGGCCTTTCACTCCATGAATTTGTCCCTTCCTCTTCATTGCTTTGCTCTGCCCACACACTGCTTTAAAGTTCTGGAAGAGACCACCAAAATGTAGAGGGGCAGTTCATCTGGTTAGCAGGCCTTTTAAAGCCAAAACTATAAACTGCTTGTTGAACATGTGTGTGTAAAATAAAAGATGAAAACATGAGGCAGTTTGCGGGGGCAGCCCCTCCGGTCCACCTCTGGCTCCAGCTACATCTTGTGGCAGTGAATTTTGTAGTTCAACCATGTACTGTATGAAGAATCCCTCATCATGACCCCAAGTTCTAGCATTCTACCCATTTGCTCCACACCATGCACAATTTCATTTACCCCTGTCATGTCCCTTCACACATACACCCTCCATCATCTACAGTTTCTCCAGTTTTTATGTATCCTGGGTGATTTTGTATTGCATACATAAACTGGAAAATGCTTGGGCTTTGAAACTAACCAAATTACTCAGGAAGCAATCTTTTGCATGATTTTTTGTCTAAACAGGATCTGCTTGTATCCTCAACTGATTAAAAACCATTTGATAAACTCAAAAAGTCACCCCATCATTACAAGAGGATGCTTCTAAGTTTATTCTCACTAAACGTATAAGTGTATTGCATAAAAATAAAAACTATATGCAAATCCAATGGACAGATTGATTCATTAGCCAATTAAATTCATACAAGTAATTAATGGAATGCAACTGCACCTGGGAAAAAGACCTATTGAATTCAGCAGTGCAGTAGAAATTGCCAATGTAAATATACATTGGTTTGTGGTGAGGCTGCAGTCCTATACATCTGGTGAAGGAACTTCAGGCCCAAGAGGCCTTTGGATTAATATCATGTAGCCATCAAAATCCTTCAGCTGATGTTGCAGCCTCCAGGCCACTCCTCAGAGAATTGTTACATCTTCTGCTCCCTCCCTCCCTCCCTCCCTCTCTCTCACTCTCTCTTTGTCTGTGCATGCAAGAGGCTGAGAAAGAATGGCGTGGCACAGAAAGTAGAAGAGCTAACCAGGAATCGGGAACATGTGGCATTCTTCACTTATACTTGCTAGTGTTGATGGGAGTTACAGCCCAATCGCATTTGGAGAGCCATAAATTCCCTGTTCTTGCATTCTGCAGTGCTACAGACTGTGCCTACTTTTGATTCTGGTTCTCACCACTTTTGCCTCTCATTTTGTCTTCCCTCATTATGAAGCAGCCCTTTATAGGAAAATGTTTCCCCCATCTCTGTAACACACACATCCTTGGGAACAAGGCTCCCTGAACTCAGATCTTACTTCTGAGTAGACACGGCAGAGACTTGCACTGCAAGTCGTTTTCAATTAGGTTATTATCCTGGTAAACACGGCTTGTTTGCCCCAAGTTGAGGGAAGTTGAAGTGTGTGAAGGACAGACTCACAGCGCAGCCCCTGGGGTGGGACTGCAGATGTGGTTCCGCTAGGGATGAACACAGGAGCACCAGCTGCTGTTATGAGAAGAGACTTCGCTTTGCACATTTTGACCACTAGATTAAAAATTTCCTGCAGCCAGACTTTTCTAGTAATTAAGATGTCAGAGATGGAGCAATGTCTAAGCACCTTTATATACAGATAGGAGAGATGATTTATTAGCTGTGAACACAGGATCAGAGTATATATCCAGGCAAAGGAGTATCAGTTGTCATAAGTGATGTGACCATCTGCTGATTGGGGGCAGGGACAAGAAGGCAATTTCCCCTCGCCTTGATATTTCTCCAATCCAGTTCAAAATGCATCTCTGGGCGATGTTTGGATTTCACGTTATTTATGATTAGTGTATTACCATCAGTTCAATATACAACATGTGCTCTACCAAATAATATCAGAGAAATGGGGAGAGGGGATGTTGATGCGGGAACAAGAACAGAGACGCGCTAAGGCAGGGGTAAGGGAACTGAGGTTGTTAGACCACAATACCCATCAGCTGTAGTCAGAATGCCCAATGGTCCAGGGATGCTGGGAGTTGTAGTCCAAAAGCCATTTTCCAAACCCTGTACAACAGTGAATAGATTGCTCTAAAGTATGCATTTGATGATAAATATGCATTCTAGAGAAAATAGGGATGTACTCACCAGGAGGTGTGCAACCCATAAAAAAGCCAGAATCATCTTGCTGGATCAGAGCAGGGGTCCATCCAATCTGGCATTGTTCTCAGTGCCTGATGGGAACTCTGCAACTCTCATAAGCTAAGCATAAAGGCTGTGGATACACCAGCTTCAAGAATATCCATGGTTCCAAAGCAAAGGCGAGGAACTGGTGCCCCCTCTAGAAATTATTAGATCGTAACTACCAGTGGCCCTGGACATCATGGCCAATGGATAGGGATGATGGGAGTTGTAGTCCAACAACACTTGGCGTGCCATTATGACTGTGCATTTCAATTAAAATCTTTGTCTGGAAGACTCAGTCACCAAACTGCAATGTTCTCTTTGCTTATTATTACAGGTATCAGCTTTGATTTGCAATTTTATTGAAAGTAAATTTTAATCCAGTGCAAAAAATAGCATTTCAGACTTTAAAAATAGATACTAAGGAGAAGGTCTTTGTCCCTAGGAGCTTACAATCTAAATGTCAACAGCAAGAGAAGAAGAAAGGGAAGGGAGAGGAAAGTTATAAACAGGGGCATTAGTAGGCACTTAAAAGATTTGGGGTTGATCTTTCCATTGGCATCAATGAAAGGGTTTTTTTTTAACTGCCATGTGGGGATTGGGAGAGAGCTGCAGCAAATGAGGGGAGGAGTTAACCCTTCCCTCCCCAACTGCAACCCCCCCCCCCCAACTGTCCCCTTTGTGGTAGTGAAGCTAAAGAAAACCCGTTTATTGGCACCAACAGACACTCAGAGCTCTGGAAAATATACTTGGGGCCCATGAGATTAGGCCAAGAAGCACCTCTGGTTACAAAGGACAGATGCAGTTATACATACTTAGGTCTCTTTTCCAGCAGGGATAGAGTCTACTCGTTCGTGGAAAAAGCAGATTTTGAGGATGAACAAATGCAGCTGAACTCTAGCTGAGCTCTCTCGCTTTCAGAGATGATCCTGGAAGTTAGTATATTGTGGGGCAGGAAGGCAGTACTGTGAAATTGGTGGAATATGTCCTATAAGAGGAGGCTGGACAGTTGAATTAATTAGTTTGTTTAATTCCACTTTTCCTCTAAAGAGCTCACATTGCCTCCCCCCCAAAAGTAAAAAGCTTTCCCCTCATTTTATCCCCAGAACACCCTTTTGAGGTAGGTTAGCCAGAGAAATAGTGATTGTCCTTAAGTCAGCCTTGGGTGAACCAGGATTTGAACCTAGTTCCCAATTGCTCAACTAGCCACTGCATTACGCTTGCAGGGGAGACTGCAAGCTGGGAAAGAGAAACAGATTGTTACTTCTTATTTTGAAGGCACATCCTAACTGGCAACAACCTTCCGATATTCGTTGCAAATAGGATGTCGCAACCTCAGGCTTAGAATATAGCAGGTGCCTCTTCCCTGATTTATGGCGGCAACAGAGCGACACGTATTAGGCAGCTTTGAGATGTGCAGCCCTCACATTTGGACTCCTTCGAACACACCCCAGTCCATCTTCATTTGTCCCCTGACACCCCTTCTCACGAAAAAGCTGCTCTGGAGGACTGGAGTTCCTGTTTCCAGCCGCTTTCTGAAGCAGACTGAGAAGGACTTTGTGCCATCTTCAGATCTCAAAGCCCTCCCTGTTCTACATGCTAACAAACAGCGCCAAAGAGATGCCTCACACTAAAGCACCTATACGTGGCAGACTTTTGCCCGCAAGCAGCCAAACCCCCAAAACAGTGTGATGGGGAATCCAGGAGCAAAGCCATCCTGTCACTTCCCACAGCGCAGCAAGATGGAGGGGTGCAAGCCCAGACTTTGCAGCCATCACCACCATCCCAGGCCCAATGTGTCGCTTTTTCTTCCTGCCCCTTTTTAAAAGGTGGAGTTTTCCTTAGCATCTCAGCCCAGATGCCCTCGATGACCCTGAGAACTTACCAGGTTTGGCAGGTTCTGGCATGGCTAAAACCACTGGGTCGAGAGATATGCTGTGCCCCGTCCGCGTTTGGGTTCTCCCTGGAGAATGCTCTTGGCCCAGTCGCTTTAAAGACCCGGCAAAGGGGACACTGAGAAGGCGTCACCTGACCCCTCAGGGCCCGCTGCCAAATTCCAGAGCTGTGGCATAAACGTCTTCAAATCTCAACCTCGGCCTTACTCGAAAAAGAACTCAGCTAGAGGGGAGTGGGGAGAGAGGGAGGTACAGCGAGTCAGGCTCAAGAAAGGGGGGGGGTGGGCATCAGGGGAACAGCTAAACACTTAGCGTCCCAAACATTGCTCCATTGAGACCACATTCATCAACCACCCTGGTGAATCTGATGGATCGATTTTCGAGATTTTGGAATTTATAATCCCAGTTTCCTGACATTTTAGAGAGTCTTGAGGTGGCTCACATATGTCCTTTTAAAACCATCCAAAATAGCAATCCCCAAGCAAACACAGCTCCAGAACAAAGAAGAGGATTGCAAAGTGACTGCAAATAAATCAGTATTTATTTACAAGCAGTTCCATCAAACAGGGCAGCTTCTGAAAGGTAATCATGATGACAGCTTCAAGCATGGGTGATGTAGCAGGGAGCGCCCCCACCTATGGCAAGGATAGCAGAGTTCAGAGGGAATTTGGGAGCTTGTGGGGCGGAGTAGTGGCCGATGATGTCACCATCCCTGCTAGTCCCAGGGGCCCAGTGTGCAAACCCTGCAAAGCTCTGGGTTTGTTATACAGTTATGGACTTTGCCATCAGCATTCCCAAGGTCCAGTTCCCAGTACAGCCAATGGAAAGGATCAGGTAGCACATGATGGAAAGTACTTTTCTATGCTCGAGAATGTAAAACTGCCACGAGTCAATTAAAGAACCGAGGACTAGAGGTTTATTTATTTATTAAAATTATATCCTGCCTTATTTTCTTACAAAGAGCTCAAAGCAGCTTCCTCCTGCTTCTCTCAGTCTTATCGCCACAACAACAGCCCTGTGAGGTAGGCTGGGCTGACAGTCTGTGATTGGCCCAAAGTCACCCAGTTGGCCCCTTGGCTGAGTGGGGACTAGAAGCCTGATTGCCTAGGTCCCAGCCCCTGCACTCTTAACCACTACACCACTCTGGCTCTCAAATAGGTAGACAAATCATTTGACTTAGTAAAAACAGTTTCATGTATATTATAATCTAAAGCAAAGGTGATTAGACTTTAGGCTTGTGGGTTTTATTTTTTCATTAGAACTCCAAGGTCCTTTAACCAGAATCAGGTGCAAAATGCTGGCTCAAGAAGGTGGATGCAGAACTGCTCAACTAAGTTGCTCTTAACCTAGGAATGTGTTTTCTATACCAGAACTGGAGTTCACACACAAAGAGGTTTTCTGCACAAGACTGTTAATTCACTTTATCTTCTAATGGTTTGTAGCAGAATTGGGGTCTGCACAGTGTATGAAGTTTCCTTTCCTGCTTTTCTTCTATATAGCCTTTAGGTGGCACTGTGTTACAGTGGAATAATGTAATTACACAAATGGAAAGTGTGATATATTTTGCTTTTAAATATAACACATTTGTGCTTCTCTTTAAAAAAAATCATCAAAAGTGTGGTTTTAAAACAGAAACAAAATTGGAGGATCAAAATATCATTCAAAGAACTCATAAACAAACATGAACAAGGAATAAAGAGCCCAGCATAAATACTTAAATTGTCTCATACATAAATCTGCTGCTTCTGCCTCCCAAAAATATTTTTGATTTCAGCAGCCTAATTTTGGAGGAAGATTAGTTTCTGCTGTCACTGTTCTGAAAGCACTGCGAATCTATTACAGATCACCATGACATCTGTCGGGGGATCCCAACTGACCTTCGGCCCTCCCCTGATCTAAGCACTCTGGCCACCTGATGTCCAAACCTACCAGCCCAGAGCTTACGACCTTATTTGTTCAGGATATTTATATCCTACTCTTCAGACAAGTGTCTCCTCAGAGTAACTAACAAAGCTTAAAGTAATAAGATGCAATTGTCACTTTGGCAGTGGGGGTGGGGGCGGAATTTTTACAAAATTAAAGGAAGCCGCCAGGAAAACGGCACAAAACAGTTTATTTGGCGTCCCCAAATAAAAGCATGATGATCTAAAAGCCCTGGACAAGTCAAGAACTGCACCTGGTGCAGAAAACAAGTTGGAAAGTAGGATTGTTGGGGAGAGCATTCCATGGAGAGAACATTCACGGGAGTTGCGAAATGGGTCCCATCACAGTATCCTCTGTTGGCCTCAGCCAAGTATAATCACTTCACCATCAAAGTCCTGATGAAAGTTGAAGACTGCTTTAAGGGCAGCTGTCTCCGGCCTAGCTGCCCCTGGAGGCCACATCCTTTCTTCCTCTGTAGGGCCCAAAGGTTTCCTGCAACCCCAATAGCTTTGCCCACTCTCCCCCTGGTGCCTGTGGCTGCCTCCCAAGAGACCCTGTGTGATGTTACCTCTCTTGCTTCCTTCAAACCCCTCTTCAAAAAGCCCACCTTTCACCAACATATTTAAGGATTACTAACCCCCCCCCCGCAAATTTTTGCTGCCTGAGAACAGCATATTGGCACTCCTTTCTTTCTGCACCTACACACACTGACCAAAGTCAAAACGCAGAGTGTACCACACTTGTGTCAGATCCTAGCCAAGTTCTTTTGGCAGCTCAAATAAATAATCCCACAAGTATCTCTTCACTTTCCCTGGCATTACAAATACAACAGCAACAACATTTTTCCATCTCTCCTCATAAAGAAGCATAAGAAGAATTTATACTCAAAAGTAAACAGGCAAGTCTGTTTGTATCCACTCAGAAGTAAGCAGACATGAATCACTCAGAGCTTTTTGATCTTTATTTTGATTGATTGATTGATTGATTGACTGATTGATATTTTTTTTTTAAATCCTCCCAACCAAAACAGAGGCCAGGAATTTAGAAAGAAGCTGGAATATCCCTGGCATCTCCAGGTAGGGCTTGAAAAAATCCTGCCTGGGAAGCTTTTCTATACCAGGCTCTTAATTACTGTTTCTGCTTCTGCTTTTGGCACAGGATTAAGATCCAAATTCCACACAAAGATCTTTCCTGCTACACAATGTCAAGCTGGTGCTCTGCTACAGCAGAATAGCACAAATACACCCGTAGAAATCACACTTTCAGAAATAATGCCTCATTTTCCCTGCACTGAAAAATAAAATGGAAACAGGAAAGTGAAGCTGAAAGATCACAACTTTGTCTTAAAGAAAGGCAAAGAAAACCATCTCTGTCTTAAGAAAACTGAAGTGAAACTGAAAGACCACAACTTTGTCTTAAGGAATCCATAAACAATGGCCAATAAGGAATCACAGGGGTACAGAAAATGTCTTGTCTTGTTCTGGGAGCGCTGCTGCCAGACAGTGCCAGTGATACTGGGTTAGACAGACCAGTGGTCTGACTCAGTGCAGCAGCTTCCGATGTTGTTATGAGGAATCCCTTGCAAGTCGTATCTGCTCCGATACTTGACTGAAGGATGCCAGGTTGCACACCTGGGAAAGGGCTCTTTTCTGCCTGAGACTCTGCAAAAGCTGCTGGCAGTCAGAAATAGATAACACTAGACAGACAATACCAAGATAGATCAAGGAGATAGATCAAGATAGATCAAGATAGATCAAGGACAATACCAAGATAGATCAAGATCAAGTCACAGATTAATGCAGCTCCAACCAGCACCCTAATGCAACCCTCTCTCCATACCTGGACAAGCAGCAATGCCAAGGTCAGGAATCTAATGCCACGTTAAGAGATGGGATTGCCTGTTTCAACAGAGGCCAGGAATAGCTTGCATTCCTCGCTCTTGCTGCCAAATTATGGGACAAGGATGTGAAGCTTCCTGCAGTGGGGATAAAAGCAAATCCACAATTTAGGGCAAGGTGGGGTAGGGAAGAAGGAGAGAAGGCCAGGGTGGAGCACACTGCCCCCCCCCCCCCCAGGATTTGTCTAGCACCCTATGAAGGAAGGGATTCTGGTCGAGGAACGTCAACAAAATGCCCCCCACCCCATCTTTAAAAGCCTTCCTGGTAAGCGCTCCCTTGGAATCCAGCTTTCTGTTACAAGCAAATCTCTCTCATTAGGGTTTAGCACCCCCATGTGGCCAACAACTTATTCGAAAGCCCATACATAAACCAATGTTTATGATGCCTTCTGCAGAATCGAATCATTAACTCTCTTCTACCAATTTAGGCTCCAGGCAGGACAGGAATGCACCAACTGTTCATATTTAGCCCTTTCTGTTCCTATTCTTCCTTATTTTAAAATAATATTTTAAGTAAATGAATGAATTATTAAAGAATGCCTGTGTGCATATGCCACATTATACCGTATTTTCCCTCAAAATAAGACCTAACTGGAAAATAAGCCCTAATGCCTCTTTTGGAGCAAAAATTAATATAAGACCTGGTCTTATTTTGGGGGAAACACAGTAGCCCTAATAACTCTGCCTTCTAGTTGTTCATTATGTTAAAAAGCACAGAAAGGACAAACAGGTTCATTACCAGACTAAGCATTCTATTAAAATGCTTGACAAAATCTACTTTACTCAGTTTGTGTACACATCCACCTCAAAAACAGGGTAAAACAGAGCACAGCAGGCAGAAGGGGGCTTTTAGCAATACCTAACAGCAGTGATCTTTACACTTTTCTGCTTTGCAGAAGTATTCAGCCTCTGAATTTTCTGCATTTTGTTTTGTTACAGGATAGCATTGAAAGGGATTTCACTGGCATTGCTACCACTTGATGTACACAAAATAATCAATGTTGTGCAGGTGCAAAATGTTTAATTGGTGCACAAAAGTTAAGTAAATAAAAACTAACTGACACTTGTTGGTTGTATAAGTATTCATCCCCCTTTGCTGGGACAAGCCTTAATAAAATGTGGGACAACCCTCTCTTCCACAAGTCACATACTGTAAGTAGATGAATGAATTCCAGTGTGCAATTCACATTATCTCGAGTTAAATATAGCTGTTTCTGGAAGGTCCCAGAGTTTTCTGGAGAACTTATCTAAACATATCTAAACAGCATTATGAAGATCAAGGAGCTGTCAAAACAAGTACAGGTTAAAGTTGTGCAGAAGCACCAAAAGGGTTGGGTTATTTAAACATATCCCAAGGTAGGAATATGCCCCAGAACACCATTACATTCATGGTTACAAAATAGAAAGGACATTGCTCAGATGCGACTCTACCTAGAGAAGGCTCCCTACCAAAACCAAGTGACTAAGTAAGGGGTACATTAGTCAGAGAAGCAACCAAGAGTCCAATGGTAACTCAGAAGGAGCCACAGAGATCTGCAGCTGAGAGTGGGGGAATGAGCAATAGAACCATTATCACCTGGATGCTCCACAAAGCTGAACTTTATGGAAGAGCGGTGAGGAGAGACCCACTGCTGAAGCAAATGCTTATCAAAGCCTGCTTGGAGTTTATCGAAAGGCATGTGGGGGACACAGCAAACCTATGGAAAAAGCTTATATCGTCTGATGAGACCAAAATAGCACTTTTTGACCTTACGGCAGAATATGATGTGTGGTGCATCATCAACAGTGTTGTTTGTGGGAATGCTTTCCCCTACCTGTGTCTGGGAAACTGGCCAGGATTAAGGGCAAGATGGATGGAGCCAAGTGCAGTGCAATGCTAGAGCAAAACTAGTTTGTGTGTGCAAGGCCTGGGGTGGAGCTTCACCTGCCAGCAGGACGATGACCCACAACACAAAGCCAAAGCAGCACTTTGGCAGTTTCAATGCAAAAGCCTGAATGTCTTGGAAAGGCCTGGTCAAAGTCCAGACGTCAGTCTGATTGAGAATCTTTGGCAAGACTTGAACGTTGCTGTTCACCAACAGTTCCCACCCTACTTGGCAGAACTGGAGTAATTTGCAAGATCCAGATGTGCAAAGCTGACAGTTACCCAAGCAGATTCGCAGCTATAACTGTTTCTACCAAGTATTGACTTGTTCATGATTTAAATCCATTTCAGTTCCAGATTATAACACAACAAATTGTGGAAAAAAGCAAAGGGGACTGAATGTGTCTGTAAGATACTGCATATGCTAATAGCAGATTTATTCTCTGAGTCAAATTGACGCAATCCACACATACAAAAAGGAGTATCCCCAGGCTTGGGAGAAGCCCCAGAGTTTGCAAGAAAAATGTGGGTCAGGGGAAGGATTGGAATGGAACATCCTGGAAGAGGTTTTGGCTGGCTGGCTGGCTGGAACCCTGATCAGGAGCTCTCTGCAAAACAAGATGTTGCTGCAGGTCTTACTTTGGAGCATATGCTGGTGGCAAGTCGCAGATCTGAATGCCAAACCTTCTTAAGAAACAAAAAAGATCTGAAGATGGTATAGATCACAAAAGATAGGGGGATTAGGTATTCCTTCCTTTGTAGCCATGTCTGCATTCTTACTGGCTCACATCCCGCTGGGGCAGAGCAAGAGGTGGGCTGGATCGGCACCATCCAGTGGTGAAAGAGAGGAGCCAGTTCCCTGGGGCCCTTGACATGGACCTTGGTGATGAAGGAGAAGGTCTTCTGCTTTGCATGTACAAGATCTCAGGTTCATTTTTCAGGTAACAGGTGATGTAAAGGAAGACCTTTTGCCACATGAGACCAGAGAGAGCTTCTGCGGATCAAAGTAGACTCTACAGGATTCAATGGACAAATACTCTGACTAACGTATTTCTCAATGTGCCTAATGATATTTGGATCAACAGGCCAGCTAATGTTTTGCCTGCACAGCTGGGCCAGGCCTGATTAAACCTTATTCCACTCTCAAGTAGTTCAGCTTTACCTCCCTCCAGCATGCGCACACACCCCCAAAGTAAAATTACACTGACAAAAATAAATAAATAAATAAATAAATAAATACATAAGCAAGCCACCAAATTCTCTATTGTCATAAACCTTTATTAGCAAATCTCACCATTTATACAGGTAAGAGCCATTTAAAATAATCCAGTTCTGTACCCCCCAAAAAAAAAAATCCCCCCACCACTTGTGGAGATTTTTAAACACACACACACACAAATCAGTTATTAAATAAACATCTTTCAAGTACATATATACATACAACTGTTGAGCAGAAGTTTGGTATCCCTTTGTCCCACTGAGCTGAGGTTATCTTATCCCCCTTCTGGAATATCACCCCTTCCCATCCATCGTCACAATGCTTTTTCCTCTTTAAGGCTTGGAATTTCTACCTGAGGTGGGGAGGACAGAAAGAACCAGGGGCATGGACAAACCCTCTGTCCCCAAATTTGGCCTTGCTGCATCTGCGAAGGCATCATCCTCCCACCCCCCGAAGTTAATGCCACAACTGTGGCTCCCATCATCTCACGGAGTGACCTGCACAACCATCCAAAGGTCGCCACCAGAGCCATTTGTAAGCACTTAAAAATTGAAGACCCAAGCCCAGAGGACACAACATAAGCGCGACACAATGCAAATTCAGAAATTATTACTAGAGTTTATTTAAATTTTATAGGAGGTAAAGCCATCCCATTGAGTTCTCATTTAGATAATCTCCATCAATATAAATTATTCAGTTTAATTTGCACCATGACCCAGGTTATCTCCAACAAATGGGGAAAAGTTTTTTTCTCTAAAGTTAATTGCTATGCAAAGGCAATATACATATAGATACACATATAGGTGCTACAGCATGGGGAAAAGGGAAAGATAATTCTTCCCTTCCCTTCCCTTCCCAGCTGCAATCGCCTTTGAAAACTGCCCCCTGGATGAGAAGTATTTCAGAAAAAAACACACCTTCCAGTGGCACAAACAGACACTCCAGGCTCTGGGGAATAGATCACTGGCCCCAGGAAATTGCTTCTGGGACGCAGTCCCATGGGCCTGGACCCAGCAATTTCCCTGGGAGCCACATGGTGCCTTTTTCCCATTTATTCCTTATTTTTATGAGATTCCTATTCTGCCTTTTTCCTGCAAGGTAACTTACATAATTCATCTCTTCACTTTATCCTCACCACGGTGAGGTAGGCTAGGCCGAGAGTCAGCGATAGGCGCAGAACCACCGGTGAACTAAGTGGGGACGAGAACCCCGATCTTCTGAGCCCCAGTTCGGCACTCCAGCTGCTGCCCTGCACTGAACTGGCGCTCTCCACGGAAAGCCTCACACCACCATGATCAGCCCCCTCCCCCTGCCGCCCAGCTGTTTTCACTGCCGTTGCGAAAAACATGCACACCCTCTTAGTAGGCTAGTAGAGTTCTTGCTCCCATCAACCCAAGGGAGCCTAGTCCTCTCCCAGGGACATGGAAGGCCTTGCAGCCTTCCCTGTTGTGTCATATTACCCCACCCCAAAACCAAAATCCAATCATCTTGGTACCCGAACCCCCCCACTAAAGTGCAACCCCACTCCCTGACAAAGGCTCTTCACACCTGCCAACACCTGCCTGGCCCTTCCCTTGCAACCTTTCCTCTCCTCAGAGCCTTTGCTTTCTTGCGGTTCAGCTAGTGGAAACCTGAATGGGGTTCTTGGTGGGGGGAAGCTGAGGACGGAGGTCTGTTTGTTAGCGACTGGCCCAGCCCCCCGGCCTGCTTGGAGGGCGGGGCGCTTAGGAGGCAGCCGACTGGCTCAGCAGCGAGGTCCCAAACTGGTAGGTGAGCTTCTTCTTCACCTTGCGGATCTCCCCCGTTTTGCTGTAGTTGCGCAGAGCCCTGGCCATCTTCTGGTAGGTCATTTTCTTGCGGTTGCCCTTCTGCTGGCCCCAGCGGTGGGCCAGGACCTCCTTCTGCTTGGAGGAAAACTGGAAGATGCCTGCTTCACGTTGCACCCACCACACACACTCCTTCATGTCTCCCCGCTCCAGCAGCTCCAGCAAGAACTGGTAGAGGCGCAACTTCCGGCGGGAGCCTGAAGAGAGACAAAAACACTCCGGTCAGCAAGCGGATGATGATTTCCTCAGGCTGCTGCTTGGGTGAAGAAGGACTTTCCCAAGTGGAAACTCTGCCTGCTGTATCTACGCATGTTACATTTGGCAACTTCATGTAAATAAATGAATGTCAACCCAAAGAAACGCTGTACACTTGAGTTATTAATTCTGCACATACTTCCAGCTCTTGTTTTGTTCTTGTGGTCAATTGTCCTACACTGGACTGTGATGGATTGATCAAGGTGACCTCACATCTTCTGCTTGCATGTTTGGGGATACGTAATTCTGGAGTTCGAATTCCCTTGCCCCCTCTGACTCCCACCTGGGTCAAATCCAGACGAGAGATTCTCATCCAAATCACTGTCAGAAGACACTTCCAGGTTCCGGCTGTCACTGCTGAATTCCTCTTCTTCTGATGACGGGCTGGAGACTGTTCTGGATATGGGGTACTGACCGCATGGGAGGTAGATCTGTGGGGGCCAAACCATGAAAAAAGCATGCCAGGGAGGTAAGAAAACCTGGATTTATTCAAAGGGAAATCCCAAGCTCTCACAAGTTAGGACCAAATCACACTTACACACAGAGAGACACACATGCTCCACAAATGATCTCCTGAATGAAATTCAATTACCTAACCTGAGCCTTTTTGTGGTCTACGGGGGGGGGGGGGGGGGAAGAAGGCAGGTTTCCAGATGTTTTAGATGTTCCCTATGGGGGGGGCAGAAGGCAGGTTTCCAGATGTTTTAGATGTTCCCAACCATGAGCCAGGCTGCCCGGGAGGACTATCTTCTGCCCAACTTTGGCATACAACACAGAAGAGGGGAACATTTTCATCCCTCTGCCCTTCCTAAAACCACAACTCCACAAACTTTGAATGGTTCTACAAAGCTCCTGTGTGAAGTTGGCTGAAGTCTTGAACTAAAACACTTTTAGAGGAAGGGTATATACGACAGTGTTTTCTCAAGTGCTCCTATTTATAGTTTTTTGGATCTTTGGCCAATTATTGTTATGCCATTTTCTCTTTTTCTTGCTCTTGTTTTAATTCAGTTCTGATTTAATCTGAGCAGTTCTCTTGTGGGTGTGGGAATGTTGAATGCTCTCCCACATTTTCCCCAGTCAAAATCATCCCCTTCCACACATGACCAGTCTGCTCTACAGTGGGGACCCCCATAGGCACACACGTGGAAACAGGTCACAAGGTACAGAACACCCCCTTTTGGTTCCCCTAAAAATCCAGGACTTCTAACACATAGTGCTAATTCCTGTTATCCCCTATACAACCCACGGCTCCTGCCTTCCTCTCACTCTCCCCGCTTCTCTACCCTCCTGAACCCCCATGGTCCTTGCCCTCACCTGTGTGTTGTATTCTTCCATGTTCTGGACTGGGATCATTCCATCTTGACTATAGGCGTTGCCCAGAGAGAGCTGGGGGTAAGATCCGGGCAGGTAGGAGACTTGGACGTTCTGCAGCTGGGCCAGGTGGCTCACCTCAAGGGCTTCATACCCGGTCTCTGGCATCTCTAGCCAGTTCATGCAGGCCTCTGAAAAGTTACCCATTATATAAGCGTCAAGGAAAGGAAAAGAGCCAAGAAATCAGGCTGGCTGTTAAACTCCCCAGCTCAAACCCACCATTTGAAAAACACCCTAGTGGCAGAGAGTTGAGCGATAGCCAGGCTTGTGGATAGATTAATGGATAAACTGAGCATTTCACTGGAACTCGGAGACGCACGAACAAGAGGCAGGCACAAAATAGTGGCCAAAGGGGGCAAACCTAATGCAAAACGGTGCCTTGAAGTGAAGCCAATTGCCCATTGCTCTCCAGAGCCTTCTACTAGGTCCACCTGCAACCATATTTAGTACAAGCCATCTAGAAATCAGCCAAGAGATCCTGATCCACTCTTCCAACCACCCTTTTCTGGGATTTCAGTGCACACACGAGATCTCATAATTTGGGGTGGGCAGGAATCCAACTGACTTTTTTATTTAAAAAAACTTTGCTGAAACCCAGGAAGGCCTAGTGATCTCCTCGTCCCTCTTCCAAGGTCAACCCTGACCATGCCTACAGCACTTTTTGCCCAGCTTTCCTGCTGGCCTTCCATGCAGCAACCAGCCTGCTCATCATCATCAGTGACAAGCGATTTCATGCTAGCAAACGAGTGGAATGACAGGTGTGGAGGAATGGCTCCATCCATCCCCACTCTGCCAATCGGCTTGTTCTCCATGCTGGCAGCAAAGGAAAAAGTGTCCATGCCGCAGAACCAGCACTGAAAACCAGTGGGCCAGGATCACTTTGGCAAAGTCGGTGGCAAAGTTTACCCTGTGCTTCTTCCTGGCCAGTGCAGAAATGCCAGCTACAAGGCTCTCTGCAGGTTTTTTTAAACATACAGGAACTGCAGGCTAGTGCCTCTCGGGGCTTGTCTAAACGGCTGCTTTGTATCTTCCTCTCTGCCCGTTCTCCTTCCTTCGCACTATGCGGTTAGTGGTGGGCAGTGCCAGGGCACTTGGGCTGCGAGGGCTCCGGTGCTTTGCTTGCACTCGTGTTCGTCCAGAGCCAAATGTTTGCTCATGGCACTGAAAGGTCATGAGGATGCCAGTATGAAGGGCTCACCATCTCCCTGCCCGCATCATGAAGCCCGGAGCCCGGATTCCAGCCTCCACCCGCGTCTCCCCTGTCCGAAAGCAGAAGGGGCCGAAGCGACGATGGCACGCCGGCTACAAAGGGCTTTCTGTGAGCCTGACAGCTGCAGGCCTGGGTCTGTGCAAATGCGTTAAGCCATCCATTTGCATAGTCACACGCCAGCAATCGCAGCTTTCCTCAGGAGGGGGCACAGTTTGAAAAACCAGGGCGGAGTAATGGGAATTCTTGGACTTCTTAGGCCCTATGCAAAGGAGGCGCCTGTGCCCATTTTAGGAGAGGAGGGAAACGCTAGGTTCAAATCAAGCCACCGTTTCAGTGCTATGAATGTAGATCCTCAACCCAACTAAAATGGTACCACCAAGACGGGCATTAGGAGGCCCGGGGGAACCAAATGGTTTGCAGCAGGAGAACAAAAGCTTCAGGGAGGAAAGCAGTGCTTTAGCTTCCTAAGAACCCTATGATTAAAAATGTTTTAATAAATAAATGATAAATAAATAAAAATGAGGTAGGTTAGGCTGAAAGACAGTGGCTGGCCCAAGGTCACCCAGCTTCATGGCTCAGTGGGGATCTCTCCCTGCTCTTAGCCTGACAGTTCCATGCAGGGCAGCGAACTGGGCACTGCTAAATGTTAATGGAAGTAGTGAGACTGAGAGAGAAGTGGGCAATTAGCCAGCATTGCTACAGGAGGAAGTGACCAAAGGAAAACCAGAATAAATTGGGAACAGCAAGCTGAAACGTGAATGCAAACATTTTCAGTAAGATGAACTACAGAAGAAGAGAAACTAAAGCAAAAAACAAGTTTCTGTATTTAGGAAGAACAGATACATTACCCAGAGAGAAAGAAAAGGAGAAGTTCAGGCAGATAGTCCCATTTTGGTATGAGTCAGTGAAAGGAAATTCAGTTGGTGATATTGGAAAGGGAGGATGTGGCACTGCAGGCATAAAAGCATAAAAGTAAAACAGGGCCACTTTGTTTTGTAAAACAAGCCTTTTAAGATGGACACAATGACAGACCAAAGCCTGAAGACATTTGATGCAGCTATCTTGATGAAGCTAAGGAGTTTCCAAGCCTGGCCAGTGCTCAGATCAGCTTGGAATTCCATAATGCAGCCTTCTCCAGATGTTTCGGACCACAAATCCCATCATCCCTGTACACTGGCCAGGCTGGTTGGGGCTGATGGGCGGTGCACTGCCAAGCATCAGCAGGCTGCCAGTCAGGAGGGAAAACTGCTATCGATAAGCAAAGAACGCTGTAAGATATATTAAAATCCCAACAACTCTCAGATACATTTGGAGTTGCTCATTCACACTGACCAGCTCTCTGCTTTTGGCATGGACGATATCAGCAAATCTGCCTTACGGCTGGGTGCCAGCTGGGGCACAGAGAATCGGGCTTTAATGCAGAAATGCAACTGATGGATGGCCAACTAGACAAGAGTGGTAAAGACTGTGCGACTGACCAGCACGGTGCAGAGGTTAGTACAACGGTAGGCAGCTTGAAGCCCTCCGGTTGTTCTTGGACTACAGCTCCCAGCAGGCCCAGTCAACATGGCCACTAGACAAGGATTATAGGAGCTGTGGTCCCCAACACCAGAAGAGCACTGGGTTACTCACCTTTGTGTTAGTATGTTTGTCTAGAGCTGGGGAAAGCTATCTCAGCCCTGCAGCTGACTCGATGACTTTGGATCAGTCACCATTTCTATCATTTCCAGGGTTGCTGAGAGGATACAATGAGGGGGCCTGAGGAGCAGAGGGTCCACTTAGCTCTCTGGATGAAGGGCAAGCCAAAACTAACCCAACGAATCCGTGCATGCTGTTGGAGGCACACTCCCATGAGCCCCAGCCAGCAAATCCAGTTGACAGGGACGAAAGGAGGCGCAGGTCAATGACATTTGCAGAACCGCTGATTCCTCAGTTCTATGCCACATTGGACCGCCTCCTTTAACCTGGTACCCTCCAGATATTCTGGACTACAACGCCCAGCATTCCTGACCATTGGCTTGCAGACTGCAGCTGTTGTGGTTAAACTCCAGAACGTCTCGAAGGCGCCAGGTTAGAGGAAGATGCTCTCGGCCTGTGCTCCAGTGCTGCACTACTTCCTAACACAGAAGACTCAAAGGAAAACCACACAACGGATGTGGCAGGGAGAAGTGGTGTTGTGAGAAATGCACGTCTACTGTGGAGGATATCGGTCTGGATTTGCCTTGAGGCATGGCAGCCACAGAGACAGGCCGCTGTGGGACTGAAATACCATGGTTGTAATCTTCCAAGTACTGTCAAGCCTTCTAAAGTCCCCTGCACACATCTGAACTTGGCAACTCTCTGCATATCATACAGTGTCCATATCAGTGGGAGGCTCTTGCTTGCCCCCCCCGCCCCCCCCCCGGCCCCGCCAGAAGTCAGGGAGCAGTCAGCCGAGTACATGACTAAATCCAGATTGTGCAAGCAAGGTGGGGAGAAACGATTCTCTTGCAGACTGGTGCTAAACAGGAAGGCATGTACAAAATAGACTTCTCCAGAGCGCTAACGGCAAGGCAACAGTAGCCTAGGCAAATCAGCACACAAGAGAAACAGAAAGTCTGTGTTTTGTGTGTGTGTGTGTTATTCTGTAAAAAGTGCACCCTTATGAGCAATCTCCAGACTTGGTCTCTAGGCTCTTGCAAGAAGGCACTACCTGATGGGTGCAATTTAGTACCGTTTTTAATGGATGCATTTCTAACTGATGTTATGTTTTCATAATAATTCTGTATTTTATTATTATTGTGAGTAGCCCTGAGCACTATTTTCAGCAGGAGGTACAAATGTACATTTATAAATACAACTCCCCCTTCCCTGTGCATACCTGGAGAGCAATCAGATTCTGCAAGACAGGAAGGGAATGTGGGTTCTTGTTTGCAGGGGTCATAAATGCAGCCATTTGGGAACTGAAAGGCACAAGGCAGGTTGGTGAGTGATTCCAAGAAGGAATGGGAACGGAAATACAGGACTCTCATCCCCCACTCCAACAAACTCATAGACCACAAGAAGGAAACTACGACCCTCGTGTTAATGGGCTTCAGCTCCCATTAGCCCCAGCCAACGAGGCCAATAGTCACAAGTGATGGGAGTGAGAATCCAATAACACAGGTTCCCCAGTCTATGCTGGAGTGAAGCACGCGATCTCATGGAGGAGACTATCCATGGTCGCTCGTCCTGATGCTTCTGGCGTCAGAGGCCGCATCCTATGTCCTTCGATCGCTAGGGAACCTGCGCAGGCGGGTGCTGCTGAATTTTTGTCCTGCTGAAAGTGAGTAGGGCAGCCCCTCCCTCCTCCTTCTCTGCCATTTCTTTTTCCTCTCGCTTTCCCCCTCTTCCTCCCTACCCACTGGGCTTCTGGGAGACCTTGCCATAGGTCTTGCACAGGGGTTTTGAAATTAGGCTGAGCACTGTGAGTTGCCCACTCCGTCTTAGAAACTACTCCCTTCCCAGAGAATTTAGGCATCCTAAGCCAGGTACTTACTGTGTATCCATACTGGGACCCTTCAAACCTGCCAATATAGAAGGGAAATTGTTAAGTAGCTAAATCTCCCCTCTTGCCCATCTCTCTTGCCCCCATGTAATTCACATCCTTTGAACAATTCTTAAAACAGGAAGAGGCCCTGGATGAAAAGTTTGTAGTGGCCCTTGATGCAGATAACAATGGCTATTTGTGTGTTTGCGAGTACTCCCCCATCAGAGGTGTGTGTGTGGGGGGGGGGAATAAAGGTTTTGTATGAATATGCAAATATACAGCGCAATGCTGAAAAACTTTGGTCAGAAATTTGTCCTTCTGTATCTCAATAGAGCTTTAGCCCAGGTAAGCCTTAGGTAATCAATCAACTAAAACTGATACAGAATCAACATTTGAGTAAGAAAGTATACATTCACGCAACAGTAGCTGTTGCTCTTATTTTGTTTATCATGGCAGCCATGGACTGTAGCTTTTAGACTGCAGCCTTATGCACAAAGCCAGCTGTTTGGTAGACTGCAGGGAGACTAATTCTGCTAGGAAGAAAGACATACATGTCCCATGTTCCTGGCAGAATTGCTGTGGGGTGCACAAAAGGCGTTGGGGGGCTGCCTACAGTCTCTGTGTTACCCACCCCGATTACTAGACTGAACTACCCATGAAAACAGACTTTTCTTATTTGAAAGGGAGGCTTGATCTTTATTGGGATTTAAGTCTTATGTCTAACGAAACTAATGATGAGCATGGGAATGGTTATTTCCATTTGATAGATAGGAGGTGCTGAGTATATTGGGGTTTTGTTGCCCTGTTGCAAATGCAGGACGATTTGCCGGGCAGAGACAAACAGCCTTATAAGGAAGCCAGCTCAGGAACTTGAAAACTGCTGAGGGATGGGGAATCTTCATTCTCTCCGATGGAGGTAAACTGTTCAAGGCTCCACGCCTGAGATTGACAAAGCTCTGTAGATTATGCACCAGGCAGTGAAAGTGGGTGGGAAAAGTGCTACACATTCTGTTTTTCCATCTCTCTCTCTCTCTCTCTCTCTCTCTCTCTCTCTCTCTCTCTCTCTCTCTCTCTCTCTCTCTGCCACAATATCAAGTTGGGCCACATATTCCCCACCCTTATTGTAAATCAACCCTGTTGCTCAGAATGGATGCTAAGTTCAGAGCAAGCAACTATGTAGAAAGGTCTGTTAATCACTGGAATTTTTTACTCTGTTTGATACACTTACAAGAATCCTTCTCTCCAAGGATCCTTAAGGCAGCATATATGACCATCCTGCTTTCCATTTAATCCTTGCAACAACCCAGTGAGGTAGGCCAGGCAGAGCGTCTGGGGCTTGCTCAAAGCCACCAATGAGCTTCATGGCCAAGTAGGGATCCCAACATGGGTCTCCCTGGTCCCGGTCCAATCACCAAGCCACGTAACTGTGGATACTCCCACAAGAGGTGTTTAATGGGGATGGGGATGCTGTAAGCCATGCACAAGGTGGGCTGCCTCACCAGTAAACTGGATCTTCTAGGTGCCCAATCTTTACACTCCCTCCAATTATTCAGGGCTCCCTTTGCCCACATTACAGCAGACAAACCAGAGCTACATTGGAAGCACTGGCTCTGTTCTCTGCTCTGTTTGCTGTTGGACCATGGGAGCTGCCATCAGCTTGTTGTGCCTACAGGCCTGGCCTGCACGGCAAGCTCTATGCTAGCCTGGGATCCCATTCCAAATCCCCTGATGGGTGAAAGCAGGAAACACTGCTACCAGTCCCAGGGACAGGATGGGCTAAGGATAGTTCCAGCTCGTAGTCAGCGCACGCAGTCTCTCAGGACAGAGGTCTGGTACAGAACTGCATTTGTCCAGCAGACACTTGTCTGTCCCACAACTACCAACAGATAAGGGGGTGACCATAAATAAGTCACGCCCTCCCTTCAGCAGTTTCCTCCTTACCTCACCACCACAATCTGCAAACCAAGCAAAATAACAAACTGCCACACTGGGTTTGCCACACTCTACGAGCAAATAACGCAGCCGCCATTGTGACATATTTGGGTATATTCTGTTCATACAGGGGCTAATCAGATGCCGTGATGGGAAACCCAGGTAGGCTATGAACACAACAGCACCCATGCGGCTTGTGATCCCAGCACTGATTGTGAGTGACACGCTGTCTTGGAGAAGGGAAGTATCAAACTGCTGTCACGATCAGTAGCCATGAATTTGGTCTCCTCCTCTCTTAAATCTTAAACTGCCCCAAACAGCCTTGGCTATTGGCAGGTATAAAAATGAAACAAATAAATACATTGATCCAAGTTGTTGACAGTCGTTTCACATCTTACAGTAATGAACCTGATGCATGTTTTAAATTATGCACTACGTGCTTTCTTTCATGCCAAATCTCCCACCACTCAAATTCGTTTAATGTTCTAGTATTAGATGAGAAAACCTTCTCCTCTCTACTGTAGATCCCTTCATAGTCCTCTGTCATGTCCACCCCGTGGACCTGCCATTTTGCTTTCCCCAACCCCACCAAGCTAAACAAACCCCAGACGCGGCCAACGTTTTCTTTCAGGAAAGACGCCTGCATTTTGCTTGCCCGTTTCTGCACCTTCTTCAGCTCTACAAGTTCTGACAGGAGCACACAGTAGGCCTGAAATAAGGGATGGAATCATCTGAGGGACTCTTTAGTTCATACTGAGGCCTCACACCTACACGCTCCATCCATTTATTGCCCAGGGATAACAACCTCGCAGCCTTCCCCAACCATGGCTAGGAATGATGGGCATTGCAATCCAGCCTGATACAATCAGACGGCTGTAGGACATATGAAGAGCCGGGCCACGGCCGTGGGTGCTTTTTGTGGTATTAGAGTCTGGAGCAACGAGCAGAATGGGCAGGGGCATGCAAAGTCAAGGTCCCAGGGGGCAGGCAAGGAAGCCGCATACACCCCTGACCTCCTCCTCCCCCCCCCCGCGTACACCCCCGACCTCCCCCCCCCCCCCCCCCACACGCCACCGTGCTTCAGCGTCACACTGTCACACTCTCCTGAGGAAATATTCAAATCTAGTTTTCCCCCACCTTTACAGGCCTCAGACTTTGCATAACAGGCCAGCAGAGGGGAAAGAAAGTGAGAGGGAGAAAGGGATGGGGGGGCACAAAGCACCCAGCTTCAGTCAAAAGGCATGGGGAGGGGCCGAGGGACTGCTAAGACCAGGAGGCAGTCAAGATTTGGAGGGTTCCTTCCTAAGGGGTTGCCACTAACATTTTCGGGCAAGGCTCCTGTGTCAAAGAGAACAAGCCAAAGAGGCCTGGCTGCAGGTAACCCTTTTCCCACCATGGTGTCTGCAATGCGGAGCCAAAAAACTGCAGCCGTTGAATCTCCCTCCACCCGCTTGCGCAACGGCCAAAGGCACATGTGGACTCTGAGACCCTCCCCACATGCACAGCCCCCTTACCTACCCACCCCCACACACTGATGCCACCTTCTTGGTCCTGGGCTGGGCGCTTGGCCCCAAGGCCTCGCTCCAGAGGGACCCCGGCTGCAAACCCAAAAGTACCCCCCGTGGGAGTCAGACCTGCTCCTCCCTCCACCCAGTTTACCATTGACATTCTGTGTATGGCATACTGGAGCCTACTGGGCTTAGGCTGGGGCTGGGGAGTGGGGTCTACCTAGGCGCCTATCAGTCACAGACTTGATCTTAGCTCTTGGCCTAAGCTACCTCGCAGGGGAAGGGAAGCCGTCCCGGATCAAAAGGTAACAAACATTCAAATGAGGGCAGCTTTCTGTAACCTGGTGCCCACCACATATGTTGGACTACAGCTGCAAGCATCCCCACAGCTAGGCCAGCACACCTGGAGCCCCCCAAGTCGGGGTAGGAAGAAGCTCCCGTGGGACTTATAACTTGTCATCATACAAACTGGGATTACAAGCTCCTAGTTTTTGGCTCGAAACACCAGGCTTCCAATGGCCCTTGAATTTATCCGAGGGACTTTTAGGCGGCCGCCCGCTTGTTTCCTGCGCATTGTAATTTATGGCTTTTAATGTTGCTTTAGAAGATCGCTCTGATATTGTCGAAAAGATATGAGGCCCTTGAGGCCACTTCAGTTTAACAATAAACCAAAGGAGACCTCAATCTCCAGCCGGAGAATTGAGCAGCGTTCACACCCCCTGCCCCGCTTCCCTCCCCTCTCCCAGCCCCCTCGCATGTCTCTTCCTCAGACCAAGGAGTTCGGGCACTCAGTTCCCCTTGCGTCCCAACCCTTCCCCGGCTCCTCTTTGCCGCCGTCCTCATCCAAGCGGCCTGCACGGTTTTTGCAAGCCCGCATGGCTTCGGGGCAGAGACCTTGAGCGGATGCAGCCGGGCACCGTGCGATAGAGCGCTGGGCGGACCCTGGAAGCGGAGAGCCACCTCAGGGGGCAATCGCCATACAAACCAAGTAAGAGAGGTGCCGGGGCTCACGCCTGCCTTAAATGCCCCAACCATCCCTTTTGAATCACGAAGACGTGCTGGTATGGTTATGATCCGCTCTGTAGGTGGTCAGAAGCCTCGGGCGACTATTCCTCCATTCGTTTGGGTTTTTGTTTTTTTTTAAATGAAAGGTGTGGGGAATTGCAAGGTAGATCCCGAACTCCATGGAATGCCCATATAGACATGTAAGCCCCTTCCTTCGGACCCGAACCGGTTTCCTCTCTCACTCACTGCGTGTAGTCTAAGTCCAACATCTTCAGCACAGCAGTGCGCGCTCAAGCGATCAGCCTTTGCAAAGCGGCGGCGGCGGCTGCCTGCGCTCCTTTCTGTTGCCTGCAACTTAGCTGGCGGCGAGGGGGGGATTTATATAGCATGACACGGTGAGGGGAGAGAAGGGAGTGATCTCACAGCAAAATTCCCCCAACTGAGAAAGGCGTGACTAGCCCAGCGAGCCTTACGCAATTAGGTTTCCAGTAGCAGGAAAAGACCGGGGGGGGGGGGCGGGTGAGATGGGGAGGCGCGAAAGTGCCACACTTTTGCAGGACAACAGATAGCTGGGTGAGGCCCAAGGCTGCCCCCCCCCCCCCCGATCAGGAAGATGCTGCAAAATCCCAGGCAAAGCTTGCGTTTTCCTCCCCCGCCCCCCTCCAACGCCTCCTCAAGCCAAAGGCGATCAAGGCTGGAGCCCAGATTTAAGTCCAAAGCAAGAGCCAAGGGAGCCGTGCTGGCGCTAATTAATGTGACTTGGCCAGGTCAGTGGTCCCCATCCCGAATGCGCAAGCTTTCGAGATCTCCAGATCTCTTCATTAGGCAAAATGTTAGAACTGTTAGTTGAGAGGGAAGTGGGGTGGAATAGAAGCAGAGAAAAACCGGGGCTGACTTGAAGCAATGATGTCAGAGCTGCAAGAGCTTGTGGAGGAGTAAAGTTTGCATACATAAAATTCAGCTCTGCCTAGCGATTTAAGGGCAGGAGTTACTTGCTTCATCACCTCATGGCTAGTGTGTCCTCCTAACCTGGAAAAATAGGTTAGCCTTCCAGACAGAAATCCAGCAAGCCTGATGGCTGAATGTGGATTGCAAGATGTGAAATCAGAAGGAACTAGTTCGGTGCCATGAGTATGGACTCGGCCTTAAGGGTCTGAAGTTCTAACCGATCGCGATTGCAGTGTTTGCTCCGGAGTAAACTCCACTGGGCACAGGAAGGTCTTCTAGTCACTCCCAGACAAAAGCAAACCTCCTGAGGAGTAGATGCTCAAGTAAGTGTGCCCTGTTTGAGGAATGACCTTGGGAAATGTTTGGATACGGGCAATCTCACCCTTGGCAGACCCACCCAGGTCTCCTGGGTTCTCCAGACTAAGGGTTGTCTACTGGCCAGGGAGGCTGGAAGGCAACTCAGAAGGTAAGTAGAAGTGACTTATCAGCCTGATAAAGAAGAGTTTGAAAGGAACAAAGATACTTCTGTTGGGTTGCCCGAAGAGGAACAATTGGCATAAGCTTTGGTGGAGCAGCATCCATATTGTCAGATGTATCCAGCCGATGCTAAAATTAGCCTTCTGGAGGTCGCCTGACCCTTTTATTCTGCTGTAGGATTGATGAGCCTCATTCTTCCCCAGCCTGACACGCTTCGGATGTCAGCCTTCTTCTCCTGATGCCCTCTGGCTGTCCTGGACTTCAAGTCCTATTGTCTGCAGCAAGCCTGGCTGGAGACAATGGGAACTGTTTTTTGCACAGTTGAAGGGCACTGGGATGGGGAAGGCTGATTCAGGCACTCCCGCCACCCCTCCAGCATCTCCATTTTCTGAGCAGTCCTTCTGGTGCATGTTGCTGACAGGCACCAAGGGAGAGGGGAAGGGGTTCTTCATATAAAAGTCAAAGCAGCCACCTCCTCTTCGTTTGCCATGCCATGGTTTCCAGAGAGAACCAATGTGCTTTAGCTCACTTTGTAGGCAATGTTCAGGTCTTCTGCTGTGATAAGTGTTTTATTGAGCTTCAAAGCTTGCTAGGAAGAGCAGCAGACCCAAATGAAAGGGAGCAAGTATCTAAACTCTGCTGTGGTTTGCTCTATCACATAAAATCAACGCTCATGGAGCAGGAGGCAGCCAGGAGTTTGGAGAGACAGGCAGGCAGAGTTGGCATCATATTCCGGAACCAGCCGTTGCAGAAAACGAATGTAGGAATGAGGTGCAATGTTTTACATCAGCCTTCCTCAACCTGATTCCTTTTGGCCTTCCTGTCAGCAGAATCAATGGTCAGGAATCCTCAGAGCTGTAATCCAAACAGCTGGAGGACACCAGGTTAAAGAATGCTGTGTTACACTGCACAAAACTTTTTTAAATTCTTTTGCTTGTGCAGCTGCTTTTCAATTCATCACATAACTTGTTTCAGTGATAATCATTTTATGACTCTGACCAACCCCACCTTTGGAGGAAAAAGTAGAATTTACTTTCCTTAAATAAATAAATAACTTTCACCCCACGCCTCCTTCGAATTGCTCAGGGTGATATACCTGGGTCTTTCTCTAACTTCCATTCTGTATCCCCATTTATCCTCATAAACACTGGTTATCTTCATAAACTCGTAAGAAAGGCTAACCTGAGAGAGAGAGAAGCCCACCAAGCCAGGTGGCTGAATGTAAGATGGGTCCCCTCAAAATCCATGCTGGCTCCCATCTAGCACCAGGCTCCATAATGCCTCCCCAATAGTTTGCTTCTCTTCTTAAGCCACAGCTGGGAAATCTGTGGCCCTCCAGATATTTTGGCCTACAACTCCCATCAGCCCTAGACAGCAGTGGGCATGGATCATAGCCATTATAGACTGAAATATGGAGGGAGGAGCACAAGTTCCCTGTAAACCAATCCTGCTCCACAATCACATCTCAGTACAGCATCCCTCATATAAAAACGGTTTCCTCTAGGAAAGGTCACTTGCTTTATATCTGGCACCATCAAGTTATGCATTCCATTCCTTGCTTGTCTATCCTCACAACAGCCCTGTATGGTAGGTCATTGATGTTCACTCTCTGACCCCAGCTTGCAAAGAAAGGCAAGCACTGACCAGAGGTGTTCCCATGCTGCTGAATGCCGTCCTGAGATGCATTCTCTTCATGACCTTCTTGCTCTCTTTTAGGCTCCTAGCAAAAATCACCCCTGTTCTCTCAAACTTTTAATTTAATTGCTTTTGTTTTCTTTCTCACTTTTATTTAATTGCTTCTACATCTTTTGAGTTCCTTTCATTTAAAACTGGAACTTTTCCTTAAGCTTTTGTCTGATTTTAACCTTTTTTATGACTTGTGATTATAAGTATTTATAATTATAAATAAAAATAATAAAATAAAAATATTTATATTTATAAGTAATATAAATTTTAAACAGTCAATTTGGCAAGAAGGCAGGCTATAAATTCAGAATAAATATAATCAATAAATGGTGCCAGTTTTACAGACAATTGCCCAGAAAACACAGAGATGGCCTTGCCTGGTGCACATTGTCAAAGAGGCAGAGAGGGAGCAGGCGCATTAAATGTGTTGTACTTTTGACTGATGTCTTAATGAGGACTTTCACATCTTGCATATGCTGCAAGAATGAATAAAAGTTCAGAGTAGTCATAAGTGTAGAGGCCTGTTTGTGACAGAGGAAGAACCTTAAACCAAGACTGTAACCAGAGGAAAAGTTTTAAGCAATTTTAACTTCTAAGGCACTTTGTGGCCCTAGAGGCAACTCACATACTTAAACCAGATTCAAGCAAAATCATTCATAAATAAATGGAGTAAATTAATTTAAAAAGTCATTCAATGAATTGGGGCTCTAGTCCTCAATAAATACCTAAGTCCTTAAAGTCACACATTGTACGGGGTTGTTGTATCAATTTTTTTAAAGTTCCCTGCATAATTTGCTCTCCCAGTGCTAGAGAGGAGGGCTGCCTGGCACCAAGTTGAACCCCCGCTTAATCTGCATCAGCCTCATGAGCAGAGCTCACGTGGGCAGGCGACCAGGGAATCAAGACTTGTGAAAGAATTTGAAAGACTTATCTTTCAGACCTTTCCCCATTATCTCCACTGCCCTGACTCCTCCATCCGGATTACGCTTACTCAAGAGATGGTGGTTTGTAGAAAGATCATGAAGCAGGCCCCATGCCTTTGTCTCCTGCAGTTTCTACCCCTCCACCGCTTCTTGGAGCCTGGGGAAGGTTTTCCCCAAGCTTAGTTGCAGTGGGTTAACTCCATAAAGAAAGTTAATCCAGCTTTGAATATATAGGAGCAGAGCAGGGCTGTCAGGGACAGGACATTTGGAGGGCTTTCATTCAAAGGGTCACCCTAAGTTGGAGACAACTTGATGGCACCTAACAGCGAAGTTGCCATGTGGGGACAATTTAAGGAAGGGAACCCAGAAAAAAGGGGTTAATTTCACCCCTCAGCCTGTTGCAACCCCAGATTCACCCAGATTATAACCCCCTTTGCCAGAACTAGGCTTGGAAAATGCTTTAATTGCAGTTCAAGCTTTTTCCAGCCCAAACAGGAAATCTTAATATGAGCTTATGTAGGAATGTGTGCATTGTGGAAAAATGGAACAAATATGTCAGCTTTCCACAATCAGATGCCCCCCAGATGTGCTGGACTACAAGTGCCATCACCCCCAGCAAGCATGGCCATGGGGGCAGAGAGACCTTGGAGCATCCCCCATGACTCCATTTCCTGCAGCCTTTACCCCCTTCTACTCCTGCTGCTGCCTCAACTGGATAACTGGTACAGTCCTTGGGAGGAGGTTAAAACATGATGTACACAGTGCAAGACTCAAGTCAGGGCAGCAGGTAACCAAGTTTAGTTATAAAGACAGAGGAAGAAGGATAAACATGTGGGCCAGAACACCCAAAGTCATTCATTTCTGAAGTATTTGATGCTTTTATTATTGGAATATTTTTACATCTGTTTTTATTTCTACCCACCTCTTTGAGGAAATCCTTTTTGGAGGGGAAGTGTGGGATATTTTCTATGTATGGGAAACGCTGGAAGTCATAGGTCTTTTTTCTGAACATGTATAGGATTGTGCTCTAATGCATTAATCATGGCTCAGGATTTCATCAGAGGCGACGCAACTCCCAGTTGAGCTAGAATTTGAACTGTATTTCAGGCATTGTTGGAGGCTCTTTCATAGGAGTGAACTACTTCTATTTGCATTATTTTTGGTCCCACTATTTGTTGACTGCAATTATCTGGTTAGGGAGTACAAGCAGGCATCAAATATATGATTAGGGGTAATTTATGGCTCTTTCCTTATCTCGTTTTGTGAATGCACGAGATGGTGGAACAGGCAATGTGAGCTGGGAGGCGCAGAACATGGCCAGGGCAGCACATCAAGGGACTGCCTTTGGGCACCTTGGGATGCAGTCACCAATGTCCCCAGGTACAGCTGCCATTAGCACTAATCCTTCATGCTGGCTGGGGGCAACATGAAAAGTTATCCCCCCCCTCACATTTGCTGGGCACCAGGTTGAGGAAGAATATTCCATGCTCAATAGTTAGCCCATCCCAATAGATTAAAAACTCAATTTAGATTCCCACGTCATTTCCAACACCATTTGTTATCTAGACTTATCTTCACAACCAAGAGACTGAGAAAACTCTCCTAAGAGTGCTAGCAGGGCCAATCAGGGCATGATTGGTCTTGCATGCCTATCATGAAAGCAAACAAATCCATGCATGAGGGAACACACAACCTGTTCAGGGGACAGTAAGGCGGAATAGAATTCGGGAGAGCTAGTTCTGGGTTTTCCCCATCCCACCTCTTCCCTCTAATCTGGACCCTACTCAGCACTCTGATAAGCCTCTTGCTCCCAGCAGGACCCCTCCTGTCTTATTTCCACTCTCTCCTAGACCCAGGAAGTCTTGGCTTGCTGCTTCTGCCAGGGCTGGTCTTAGTTCTATCCCCAGATGACATCGTTAGTGCGGGTTTTTTACTTTATTTCTGATTGCTCTGGTAAACAGATTCATGACTGTGATGCACAATTTGCATACATGATTTATCGTTGTCTTGTGACTTGCACACATAAATCTTATAATATATACAAAGCTTGTTGAATGGGCACTGATGTTGTAAATTTCCTGGGGACAAAAACAAAAATAACATCCAAAGGTTAATTGAACACCTGGTTGTGCAGTTCAATGTTGCTGGTTTTATGGAGCTGAAGATGCAAATGTGTGTGATGAGCATTTCAGGGACTGAATAGATGGCCGGTGATGGCTTTCGAACATGGTAGACCCTGCCCCTAAATAAAGCTTCTGGTAGCCTAACAATCCCTCTTCCACAGAATTCAGAAACCCAGATGAGCCCCATACAAACAACTCACATATAGGAAAAAGTAAGGTATCTTTATTGGTAAAAATTCGTATTACAAAAACACAGCCCCCAGGAGGAGGCCTGCAGGAAAAATAGAACATCTTCCTTGCAATATTCAGAGTCCTGTCCCCTCCTCTCGGAAATGAATCAACACCAAAAGTACAGAGACACTTTTTCTTGCATCTTTTCCTGCCTCACTGCCTTTCCTGCCCCCATACTTAAAAGAGAGGCAGGATGGAGGTGGTGGTGGGTTTCAGGCTGAGGAAAAAATAAGCTGACATCACCATGTAGGGGGGCCAAAGCGGGAGATTAGGGCTTCTTGATCATCAAGGTCCTTCTGCACTTTCTTCCGCATGTAAAAGATGGGGCAATCACGGCTGGAGGAGAAAAATTCAGAGAATGAATACATAAGCAGGTGAAGAAACTGGGACTCTCCCGTAGGAAGAGGGGCAATTCAAACCTTTGGCTCACACAACCCTCCTTAGTTTGTGGGAATGAAGTGCTAAGATGAACTGTGTCATTAATTCGGAATGCAGGTGAGGAATTCTGGTTTCGGAAAATTCCTCCCTCAAATAAGAAAACTAATTTAAAAAAAGCAATAGCCCTGCTCTTCTTCTGCACTGGTTACTCACAGGCAAGGTCTCTCTCTCTCTCTCTCTCTCTCTGTGTACATGTGTCACAAATGGTAGCCCTGCAGCTTTTCCACCTCTACAATTACCATCAGGATTTCAACATCTAATTTTGCGCCCTGTGAAGGTCAGACCCTGGCTGCCACCAATTCCCCATGTGATACACACTTGTGCCCCATTCCTGTGCTGGAGAATTACCCAACAACGTTGCTAACTTGTGTGTTAGACGGAAGGCCTATCTCTCCACTCTCCCACCTCCCCTGCCAGCTGCTGACAGGTGCTGTATTTATAAAGGCAATAAACATCTTCAGGAGCACCCCCACCCTGTACCTCTCCGTGGGAGCCATCTGTTTGCTGATCCCAAGCCAGCCCGATAAGCAACTGTAAATACCCAGGGTGGCATAAAGCCATATTTTAGCCCACTATCCCGTGGGAACGGGCAAAAGCCAGTGCTGCCATGTGAGGGCGCGGTGGGCAGCCAACCCTCACCTGGTGCAGAGCACATCTTCGTGCAAGCTCCCTTGGCACCGCTGACACTGGGTCCACAAGCGCGAGAACTTCTCCTCCAGCGAGCTCAGGTGGGTCACCTGCAAGGAAGGGCAACGGTGCAAGGAGGAAGGGCAGGCAGATGACCCAACCGGGGCATTCTGACTTCAACACTACTCAATATTTATAGAGCACTTTCGAATATTCTAACCTCTTCAAATCCACAGTGCTGCTGTGATCTTTCCAATAACCCCGTAAGGTATTATTGTTATGTCAGTATTATTGCTTCCATGTTGCAGATTGGGAGTACAGCGGAGGAGGCGATAGCCCAAGTGACTTTATGGCAGTCACTTCCTGATTTCTAGCTCTCTTGGCCATTATGCTATGCCAATGAACCCATTTTCTAAGCTTAGATCCCAGAGGGCTGGCTTCCAAGCCCCATTTCTCTGCACCACAAGCCAGGATTTTCCAAATTATAATGCTTAAGCCTAATTCATCATACACTTTGTGCTTGATGTGCACTTGTGCAGGTCTCCCAGGCATTTCCTTTTATCCAGCTAGCAGCGAGCCCAGGAGCCCCGCTACAGATCCACTTACCTCCTTCTGGTAGAGCTCAGACTGGCGGCCCAGGCAGAATTTGCACACAGCACCTGATGGAGAGCAGGGTGTCAGAAAGAATTCCCATCCTCCCAGCATTTCCACCCATTCCCAAGGAAGGCTGCCCCCCAGGAAAGCTTGAAGTTGCATTTCTTTTGAGAAGATTTGGTGGATGGATCTGGATCTGGATCATATTCAGGATTTGGCTGCTCCCCCTGCTTTATGCCTGAGGTTTTGGCTCACTGTCAAGCCAATCAGCAGCCTTGGAGTGCTTGGGTTGGTTTGGTCCAGTCTTCTACTTGGCTCACTCGCTTGAGTAATCTGGAATTATTCATGCTGCAATCTGCTTGCTGTGGTGCACCTACTCCCTGGTACATTTTAGTCTTCTTTTCAGCTTGGCAGAAACCATGAAGAGGACACCTACCCCTGAATGCTTCTCCTCCATAAGAGGATTGGTCATGCGGATTAGGACCAGAGACTTCCAGAAGATGTAAAGACAACCCATGGGAATCTGTCCTGATTTATTCAGAATATCCCTACTGAACAGTTAATAATGGAAGTAATTCTTCTGAAATAGATAGAATTGCTAACAAATCCTATTGATTTCAATGGTTCTACTCCAACTAAATCTATACAACCCAGGACTCCTCATTTCCTGCCCTTCTCTACACCAACGGTTAGGAATCATCTTCCTCTCAAAGAAACCAGAGTCCTTTTTTCTAGATTGTTGGCTTCAGATCCATTCAGAAGAATCTATCACTCTTCAGTGCACACCCTCACAACTTATAGGTGACCTTCTCTTTTTTCATTTGCAAATATGGGAAAGAGGGAGAACCAGGGAGTCACAAAGGTTATGTTATTCTTGTTTTGGAAGAGAGAAAATGGAAAAAAAGGCAGAGTGATTGAAACACACTGAACTATGTGGCAAGTTCCGGCAATAGGAACTTGCAAAATTTGCTGCTGGTTAGAAGTGCGTGATGGGGGAGGGGGGCGAAACGTATTTCAATAGACTCCACACAGCAGAAACAAAGGCAGACGAGCAGCGGCAGGACCTCACCATGGTGGCTGAGCACGGCCCGGCAACCGATGCAGGTGCTTCGCTTGGTGGCGAAAGCCATGAGGCCTCCGACCTTGGCTGTCAGTACGGTTTTGCAGCGGGTGTGCTCTCCCTCTGCAAAAGGAAGGAAATGCAAGATTGAGCCCACTCAGCTCCACGTCCCATGCATGTACCAAGCAGGCCAAAAACCATCGGTACACAGCTCATGCTTTTACTGCGGTGGAAAGGGATGTGGACCCCGTATTTCCTTCAGAGCATCCCCACAGAATACAGTGTTGCCCGGAAATGCACAGAGCTCCTTATTATAGGATGCCCATCACCATGAGATCTCTGGCCGAGTGTAGGGAGACAGGCATTGACGAGACGTTTAGGACTACAACTTCCATGATCCTTGCATCTTGGCCATGCTGACTGGGGCTTGTGGGAGCTGTAGTCCAAGACCTATAGCGGGCTCCAGGTTGCCTCTTACAAAACCAGATTGGAGTTATTCCCTTCCCAAAATCCTAAGTCAGCCCACTCTCTTCTCACCCCCCCCCATGTGATCAGATTCAAGCCTGGAGACACCATCTGCTAGAGGGACAAATTCTAGAGGAATCAACAGCAGCAGAAAGAGAGGAACCAATTCCTTGTTCCAACGACGGGCTGCAGGCCCACATAAACTGGCCAAAGGGCACCATAAGACACCCCTTTGGAGCTGAGACAAGGAGTGGACAAGTGGACATGGCCAACTCTTTCTCCACTTGCATATTCTGGCAAGTATTCTGGACTATTCTGCCAATGCAACCATGGAACCATGGCTTTATTTATTATTTCATTTCTATCCAGTCTTTAGTCCATCATGAAACTCAAGGTGGTAACATAGGATTATTAGGCAGTATCCCCTCCAGGCACCAACCAAATCCAGACCTACTTAAGCGAGATGACTGCCTCGTGTGCCTTCAGCCTACAACTTGGGTTAGGGTTGAGAGAGAGATTTTGAAGCCTGCTGGAGATTAAACATGCATTTTGCTTTTCTCTGAGGGCCACACTCCAATTTTGCTCTGCATTACGGGTTGCTGTTCACACTCACTTAGCAAGTCATTCTGGGCCTTGCCCTCCCCCAGGATGGGTTCGAAAATGCGCAGCAGGGGCTTGGCAAGTTGTTGCTCCAAGTAGTACTGGGTGTCAATGGGCAGGTTATTCTCCAAAACGTAGATAGGATCCTGAAGAAGCAAAAGAGGTGAAAGATGTTGACAGGAAATGCCTTCATCTATTTCAGCCTACAAATGGCCAGTGCTCAGCGCACACGCCCACGCACAGGCAACGGCATGGGAAGCTCAGGTTATCAGCAACCAGCTTTGGAGATCAGGTCAGTTATGCAGCATTAAAGTAGCTGCAGCTGCAGCACTTGGGCCTGAACACAGAACAACGGACAAGGCTGGGACCAGCTCCGCATAAGGAAGATGTTTCTCTCCCTTCCTCAGTCAATTGGTTCAAGCAGGTCGGAAGAGAGAAAACAGGGGAAGGTTAAACCCAGCCAAGCCCCGTGCAGGCATCCTTTCCCTAGGCACTCCCCCATTAGCCATCATGTGCTTCATCTCACAATGACTCACTTCAGATTTCATATAAGCAGCAACGCCTTTGGCTGCACTAATAATGACATACGGCACTCGGTCTCCCAGGTTCGGGGCACTGCCAGGGTCCCGCCGCCGCATCCTAGGGGGAGAAGACATGTGAGCCAACGTTGAGGATTGCATGGGATGGCAGCACAGCAGAATCCAGCCCAACTCTCAAAGCTGTGTTTAAGCGGGGAATGCTGGGGCCACAATATTTCTCCAGACTCGGAATGGGTTGAGAAGGAGCTGAAACAGTAGCGAGAGAACAGAAAGCTCAACCATGTGATGGTAAACAATACTATTGACGTATTTTCCTAGAGGAGAGAGATGGTTGAGAAGAAATGCGGAGGGGGACAAGGGCCAGAGAACAAAACCCAAGCACCCAAGCAGTTGGGCAGCAGCTACGCCGACGAGGGTCACTTTCACCATCTCAACCTTTTGTTTGTCGAAAGGCAGTGAAGCAGCCAAGCAAGAGAAGCAGGTGCATTACCCCAGAGCATCTTCCTGTGGCAGGTGAAATGGCTGCAGTCAGACAGGAAACCCAGAGCAGAGGGGTGGGCGTCACAGGAGGTTCCTCTTGCAGCTGTGCCTGCCAGGGCTATTTCTGCCCTTCCCTTCAGTCATGCCTCATCGGCCAGCCCACACCCACACAGCTTTTTCCGCTGTCCAGAGGACAGACAGGCCCGTGTTTCTCAGGGCAGACTGGGAAGGCAAAGCAGACTAGTCCAGCGCCATAGATGGATCCACGGTACCTGCCACTCACAAGACCCAAGAGAGGGGTGGCAGTTCAGTGGCACAGCGTATGTTCTGCATCCACAGAAGGCCCCAACTTCTATCCCTCTATCATTTGGCCTGGTTTATTTGATGTGTTATTACTGATACTGGAGGCTTTAACTGACCTACTGGATTGTTAACTAACCTCTTGTTTTAATTTTATGATGCTTCAAGTGAATTATAATTGAGTTTATGTATTATACTCATGGCTGTCGTATTTGTTTGCTCTGTGAACCACTTTGACAAAATGTATTGTAGAAAATGCACTACAGAAACAGACTGATTATGACTGTGCTGGAAACCTTCAAGGGCTGCTGTCAGTCAGGAGCAGACATTGATTCACACAGAACACTAATCCATGACTCATTTAATCCATGGTTTCTTGAATTCTGGGTTGTCATGGTGTGCAAACCCAGACATGCTAATAAACCGTGGTTGGTTAATTATGAACAATTCAAAAAGAAAACCAGGTTTTTTGCCCGTTTGTGAACTTGTGTTACTTAAACCAAGGGCTGTCGCTATGTATGAACCCAGAACGATAGGTTGTTCATGCCTTGTTTCACTGGATTGCAGAATGACAGGAAGGGGGTGGGGGGAACCCAGCCACTCTACGTGCCAGTATACAGTGTTGAAATGGTATTTGGCATCCAGGGCAACAGAAGGAATAAGAGGAGAAAAACAAACAACTCAGAGACTGAAAAAAGAGTCTGTAATTCGTTTGACTGTTCACCAAACAAACTCTTGGCAAGACAACCAACCATGGGTTAGTTGTCAAACCAGGTGGATGATAGTCTGATTGAGCAGAAGGTAGCTTCTTATATTCAGTCTATCTGCTCCAAATCTGGATCTGGGGCGTCCTGAGGTCAGAAGCCTCCGCTCTCCACTTTCTTCTAAAAAGGAAGATGAGGAGGAAAAAGGCTCCCCTTCTCTCCATCAACTCACCGCTCGGCCAACTCCACATGAGCCTGGCGCCCTGCATATTCATCTGCGGTGCGTGTCAGTTCCTTGGTGATTACAAGCTGCGAGATGTCAACTCTGTTGCACAGCAGATCCGAGATCACCTCTTTAGCGTGGGCCACGGCGCCTGTAGGGTCCCTACAAAGATGTGTAAGGGTGGCCCATCAGAGCTCTCCTCTTTTCCAAGAGAAAGGGCTCCAGAGGGACCAAGACTTCTGATCTCCAGCAGAATGCAGAAATGCATGGGAGGCACCTGGGTGAGCGATTCTCTTGATACCTGGCAATTGGACATTCTTGTTTAGAAGTCAGCTTCTCAGAGTTTTATTCTGGCACCCAGAAATTTGAACTATTGGTCAGCTCCAGGTCAAACACGTGCTGTTCCCCGCTTCCCAGCACACCGCCACTACACCGGCAAAGGGCAGGTCCCATCCAGAATGGCGCTTCATCCCACACACCACAGACCTGTCTATGAGCAGCTTCTGCAGGCAAGTGTTGATGAGGTTTGCCACGAGGGGACAGTTGTCTCGGCGCACCGTCTCAATGCCCTTACAGTCCATCTTGTCGTGCGTGTCAGGGTTGGAGGAGAAGTACAGGCCAGCATAGCGCTTCTTGTTAATCAACAGGTAGGGGAAGTAAACCTGGCCAGTGGGCAGACGGAGAAAATAGAAAAGGCTTGTCCTCTCCCATATTAGCTTCCATGCACCAAAGACAGGAAGATCTTTTAATCTGGATTCCCCTGCACTGACTGGAGGCATACTGGGAGATGGTGTGATGGACAAGGGGGATTGTACACACAGCTGGGGAAGACTAAGTTTTCAGCTACAAACAAACAGATGGGAGTTCATCTCCCAACTGACCAAAGGCGGCTTCCTTTAAAATGCAAAGAGTGCTTCCAGAGACACCATTTTTGCTTGGGCAGCATACAAACTAAATACATACACATTAATTTCATTTTGAGTAGTTGATATCACAGCTTGCAGACAGTCACAGGTAGATTCTGAGCTGTGGTGAATTCAATATCATCTGCATCTACCATCTGCAAGAAGTGTTATTGGTCTTTCGGTGTCTTCTCCCACCTTTCCTATCACCTCCTCATTCCACCTTTCTGTCTGTCTGTCTGTCTGTCTGTCTGTCTGTCTGTCTGTCTGTCTGTCTTTATTTATATGCCTTCCTTCTGCAGAGCCTCAGGATGGCTTACATAAATAAATAAAAATAGCAATAAAAACATAATACAAATAAATTCCAGATCCACCCTGGCTGCAGATTAAAACATAAATAGCTAATATTAAAAGTTATTAAGATATTGTTGAAATAAAAAGGTCTTAGCCTGGTGCTGAAAAACAAATAACGACGGCACCAGGCGGACCTCTCTGGGAAGCGCATTCCATCAGCGGGGTGCCACCGCAGAGAAAGCCCTCCTCTGGGTACCTTGCCTCCTAATATCATTCACGGAGGGTTCCCAGAGGAGGGCCTCTGCTGCTGATCTCAGGGGGTGGAAGGGCAAATATGAAAGAGGGAGTTCCTTTAGGTATCCTGGTCCCAAGCCGTTAAGGGCTTTATAGGTAATAACCAGCACCTTGAATTGAGCCCAGACTTCTATGGGAAGCCAGTGAAGCTGGTAGAGAACTGGGGTTATATGAGAATAACGCCCAGTCCCCATCAGCAACCTGGCTGCTCTATTTTGCACCATCATAAGTATCCGGACTGTCTTCAAGGGCAGCCCCATGTAGAGCGCGTTGCAGAAATCCAACCGGGAAGTAACCAATGCATGTGTCACTGTCGCTAGGCAATCGTCCTCCAGGTAGGGACGCAGCTGATGGATTAACCAAAGCTGAGGAAAGCGCTCCTTGCCACCGCAGTCACCTGAGCCTCCAGGGACAGCTCTAGGTCGAGGAGCACTCCCAAGCTGCAGACCCTGTCCTTTAGAGGGAGTACAACCCCTTTCAGGGCAAGGTCTGAGTCACCTACCCAGGAGCTCAAACCACCCACCAACAGGACCTCCATCTTGTCTGGATTGAGCTTCAGTTTATTGGCCCTCATCCAGCCCATTACCTCAGCCAGGCACCAGTTCAGTACAGCCACTGCCTCACCTGGATCAGTTGAAAAAGAGAGGTAGAGCTGGGTGTCAGCGTACTGATGATTCTGCAGCCCAAACCTCCTGATGACCTCTCCCAGCGGTTTCATGTAGATATCAAATAGATATTGAATAGTGTATGTATATGTATATTAATACAAGGACACTTCCTACCCGCTGAGGATCATGTGTGAAGTTCCCGTTTCATTGGCAAGCTTTGTACATCCATGCCTGCAATGTAGGACACGGAGAGGCCCCTGCACCCAACTCACCTTTTCAAACTCCAATTTGATGGGGGGAGTGAAGTGGCTGGAGACCCAGGTGGCTGCTTCCCTGCCTACTTCCATGGCCTCTGCAACTGACGGCACACCCAGGCGGCACATGACGGAGTCTGTGTCCCCATAGACTACCTGCGACAAAAAGGGGATACTTGGCAGAGGGAGCCATTGCTCATGGGTAGAGCACCTATTTGGCATTCAGAAGGTCCCAGGTTCAACCTTCCGCATCCCCAGGTGGGGCTAGGAAAGAATCTTGCTTGAATCTCTGGAGAGACACCCACTGCCTGTTACTGCTGACAATACTGGGCTAGGTGAACCCATGGTCTGACTCAGTATAAGGAAGTTTCCTATGTTCCTAACGGAACCTTTGGAAATGATTACTCACGTCTCTCGTATCTTACGGTTTCTTTGCCACGCCAGCTGCCTCCACCACAAGCCATGCGGTGCCTCTCTCTCTTCCTCTTGCAGCTTCAGTCTCTCCCCCACTCCAGCTTATTTCACTGCCTTCCTCTCACTGTTCCAGCTGCAAGACTCGTCTCCCTCCTGACCATTCCCCTCTAACCTTTGCATCAGCACCGTAGCCATTAGCAATGGTATACTTGGACTCCACCAGCTGCTTGGTCTTCTCAATCATTTGACGTCCAAATCCAGTCACACTCTGGAAAAGAGGGATATAGGCAATGTCTCAAGTTTTGGGATGAGATAAATAGAAGACCATAAGGAAATTTCTCAAAGCAGCCTTTCTGAATCTGGCACCCTGCAATTTTAGGCTGCAACTCCCATCACTCCTGACCATAGGCTATACTGGTGGAGGATGATGAGAGTTGTAGTCCAAAACAAATGAAAAGCCCCAGGTTAGGGAAAGCTACCTTAAACATAGTTAGAATCTCTCCTCCACACACTTGCACTATGCTGCCCATATGATTTTTGCCAGACACGTTGATGCATCCATCCCCTCTGAAGCACATCCGAGCCATGGATTTCCTAACCTGTGTGCCATAGAAATCCTGCTGCTTTAAACCCATTCCAATAGGAAGCAATATCCACTCATCACAACTATAGGAATGAATGGTGACTGTATTTGCAGAGAGGTTAGCCTGGTTTTTTATTTTAGTTAACACAAGGAATGAGAGAGTTTGTAGACTAAACCAGGGAGGTCATTTTTACTCTGATCCGGGGAGACATCTCAGATCATTCCTTCTAAGAATGAACTCAGATGGTGACTGTCCACTATGGCAGAGAACCACACAGACAGAGAGGGAAGGAGGATGGTACTGACTTGCTCGGTGGAATTCCAACATTTACAGAAATGCAACATGTCTTTTAATAATAAGGAGGCAACATCTCTTCCACCACCTGGAAGAGATACGGCTTGTTCCAGGATGTTCACTTAGTAGCCATGGATGTTGGGTGTCAGCTGGGAAAGAAGAACTGGGAACTTTGGGGCAGACTGTCCTACTGGTGGAAGGCAAGCCTGGCTAACTGGAACCCTGAACAGGCACACTCCTATTAGTTCTGGGGGTTTTAGAAGTGGTGATGGAAAGAAGCTACAAAAAGCAAACAGCCTGCTTAATTTGCACGGAGTCTACAAAATGCTCGGGTCTGGTATTTGGCGGACCCCTGATGTGGAGCTCTGTTTAGATACTGCTTGTTGGGAGATTGTGCATTCCCATTTTCCAGGCAGACATTCTCTTGCTGTTTAATCCACTGTACAGAATTATGAGTAAGACTATAAAAGTTAAGAATCATCAGTTCAGCATTCTATTCTCAAAGTGACCATCCAGATAGACCTCTGGGCTCTCACAAACTGTTCAGAGGCAAGTACCTTCCCCTTTTATTTGTCCCAACATGTGGTATTCAGAGGTACAGTCACATTTTTGTTTAGCAGCCAAGGTAAATAACCTTTACTCCAGCCTTCCCTTATCTAGATTCCCTGCAGATGTTTGAGAATATAAGTCCCACTGTCCCAGTCCATTGTCCATGCTGGCCACAGCTGATGGGAGGTATAACCCAAAACATTTGGAGTGACCCAGGCTGGAGAAGTGTGCTTTAAATAGATCTATCCTCCATGGAAATCTTTACCTTACATTGATTTATCTATTATTACTGTTATACTAAGGAGACCTTAGGTACGTGCAGAACAATATTATTTGTTATACAGTGGGTATGATGGTTAGAGTTTTGAACTGGGGACCTGGAAAATCCAGGTTCTAGTCCCCACTCAGCCATGACATTCACTGGGTGACTTTAGGGCAGGTTGTCAGCCTAACCTGCCACACAGGGCTGTTGTCGTGAGCAGAAAATGGAGCCATGGAGCCACCTTGAGTTCCTCACAAGAGGAAAAAAGGCAGGATGCAAACGCAATGTAATAATATTATTATATCCCTCCTTGACTCCAAGGAGCACAAAATAGTGTACATGAGCTTTCTCCTTTCCATTATCTTCACAACAATCCTGGGAGGTGGGCTAGGCTGAGGGTCAGTGACTGGCCCAAAGTCACCCAGGAAGTTTTATGGATGAGAGGGGACTAGAACCTGGATCTTGCAAGACTCAGTCCAATGTTCTAGAACTAAACCTCACTGGCCTAGATTAGCTTTTAAAAACTAATCTAAGCTACTGGCAATTACTGCATCATGTACTGGTTGATCTTCAGTTCATTTATAAAGTTCACCTATGTTCTTTGTGAGCAGGACTCCATTCTGCCTGTCCGAAACCTACTGCAAAGCAACTGAGAAGCACTGGTTCATTTAAAATGTCAGAATGCATGCTTAATAAATTATAGCAAGCTATAAAATGACAGAAAGACCAAGGATCATCAAGGGAAGGAGACCACTAGGAATTCACCCAAATTCGCTTCAGCAATAGAGAATGAACTACCCACCTGACCTCTGCTGATAAGGCAACCAGCTAACCATGTGAGAGAGAACTGATAGTTTCAGACACTCCATGGATGTTAGCTCATTATAAAACAAAACTGCAACCTGAGAACTCCCCATCTTTGAGAGGGGTCAGGCTTACCTGAGAGATTTCAAGGCAAGGCAGCTTGCCCACTTGGGCACCAGTGAAGCCATACACAGAGTTAGCGCTGACCTTTAGGGCCAGCTGCCGTCCATCCAGCACCTGGCGCTTGAATGGATCTGTCTCCCGTTTCAGCTCCTCCTTGGCCCTGAACCAAAGAAGGGACAGAAAGAGGGAGAGTAAAGAACAATGGCTGATATTCTACATCGGCCTCTTCTACCAGCCTAGATTGTTAGGAATTCTTAGAAAACCTACATGTTGGGTCATAATTGTTCACTCTTAGTAGACACCCAATTTCCAAAACTACCAGACTCTGCATTACTGATTGTCATCCTTTTCCCACATGCACCTAGCCCACTACCCCAAAAGCCACATCATTCTGGTTTTCAAAGTAGCTCTCCCAATATCCACTCTGGGTATCCAAGCATTTTAATTATCTTTCTTCCATTGATTTAAGGTTTTTCTTCCTTAACTCTTTCTTGAGAAAAAAAATAGGAATTCTTTTGTTAGAAAAGGCACAGATAATGGTTCCTGTCCTCAAAGAGCCAGGTTATTATCCCAAGTAGCCAGGTGTATGCTACTGTGACAGGCATCAGCTTTCTAAGGTCTCAGGTAATGGCTTTTCCCAGTCATACCACCCAAGATCCTTTTAAATGGAGAGGCTGGAGAATACAGGAAGCTGCCTTATATGGAGTCTGACCCTTGCTCTGTCTCAGTGATTCCCAAAGTGGGCAGTCCCACTCCCATGGGGAGGGTGGAAAGTCCCAGTGATTGGTTGTTTTAAATTCACAGTACAGCAATAGACCTAATACAAAGGAAGAGGCAAGGAAATGCTAGGGTTGTGGCCCAAGAGAAACAGGGGTGGAAGCCCCAAAATGTTTGGGGACCACTGGTCCATCTAGTCCAGTACTGTTAAAGGTGGCAGGCAGCAGCTCTCCAAGGTTTCAGGCAAGAGTTTTTCCTGCCCATCCCAAGGTTGCTGGAGGTCGCCCCTGAGGCTTTGTGTCTTCTAAACGGGGTGCTCTCCCCCTGAGCTACAGCCTGGACTCTCTGTTCCCAACAGCCTTAAACTCCTGCAGATGCCTCTCCTCTCACTTCACCTCTTGCGGGCAGCCAGCAAATTCTCCAAGATCTCGGGCAGCAGACCTTTGCGAACTGAGGCCTTCACAAAATGGTCCCCAGTGGGGGTGCGAATGAACTGCTCTGCTGAAAGCCTAGTGGGAAAAGGCAACCATCCATTTAAATCAAACAACCTGAGAATTTAACTGCACTTTTTACAAATCCCAGCCCAGTCTCCAATCCCTTCTCTGAATTTGGCAATATGCCTCATTTGGAAAGCCCCTAGTCTCAGTTGGGGTGGCCCCTTCGATCAATCCCCACTTGTTAAATCCACTCCTCAAAAAGACCCTTCCAGGGAAGAGGGGACCTCCCCTTTCTCCAGGGCATCAGGGACCAACCACCACAAGAGTCACAATGCCAGGCAGGGTAGGCTTGTCCCTTGATTGCTTTGCAAAAACTTGGCTTTCCCCTCTCACCCCACTTCTGGCATGCAATTGCCATCTTAGGCATCAGGAAAGAGTCTCCCTTTCCTACTTCAAGGCTCCAATTGCTTCTGCCATATTCATGCTCTGTGCAGCCTAGCAAAATGTCAGCCAGAGGTCCTTTTCCACTTACCCATAGTGCTCAACTGCCCCCTTTTGTAACAGTGTGGTATAGCACAGGTTGTGAGCCATCATAATGGAAGGGTACAGGGAGGAGAAGTCCAAGGTAGCTATGGGCACATCATAATAACTACAAGAGAAAAGGATCCTGTTAAGTAAGTCCTCTATACTTCATCAGTGAGACAATACATCCACCACTGGCTTCCTTCCAGAGAACCCAGGAATTCCAGCTGCCAATCACTGGTCTGTCTCTCTCAGTAGGCATCAAGGGAGCATACAGGAGTCCCATACCTCACTCAGTCTCATCTGAGGCTTCTCCCCCATGCAGTCCAACCAGGACCTCCTCCTCCACTGACTGAAAGCTGGAGCAGCATGGCCTTCTCCCCAAGCCTGCTCCTTTCTCCCCTCCTGCCTCACATCACTGTATTCCGGCTCCGTGACCCAAAGCCTACCTACCGCAACGCAAAATGGGTGGGTTCAGCCACCACAGCAACCCCTTCCCTAGCTCATGGCATGGGAAGAGGATCATTTTCCTGCTGCAGTCCTTGCAGTGCAGGCCTTACCCCTTTTGCGGCTCAATGACAGTAGCGCCAGCGTAGTCTTCCCCGCCCTCTGACTTCACCACTGGCATCACCAGATTCTGCTTCATGGCCTTTGGGTGGAAAAAGGGTGTCAATTAAAGCTTTCTCTGGGTGTTCCACCCTAAGCCACAGTATCATGGGTCTGCCCAACTAACCTTGTTTGCTATCTACTTGACAACCAGAGTTCTTTTATTATTTGTTCTTTTTTTATATAACACACAGAGTGTTTTACAGGGTAGTATGATTTTTTTAAAAGTGAGACAGATCAGTTTCTGTTTACTCCAGCTGAAAGGCTGATGTGAGAGGGGTGTCATGAAAGTTATTCTGGCAAAGCTAGACAACAGGAACTGTTTGACTCTATTCCAGCCATGTGATTTTCAAGATGTTTGGTTGCCAAAAGTGAATAGGGATTCATATTATTCTGTAAGCTACTCAGAGAGCCCTTGGGCTATGTAGAGGCATACAAGTTTCTCAAGCAAGCGATACTACTGGTTCCTTTGTGATCCTGTCTTTCTAAACAAGACACTTGCAGCAGTTTTTCTCAAGGTGACTAGAGCTGCCAAATCCAGAATTCAGGACAGTACCTAATCTGCATATCCCCCCTAAAGATCTCAGCACTTGCTGAAGACCTGAAGCTGCCTAGGAGGTAAACTAGAACAGTGCAAAGCAAGAAGAGGGAAAGGACCACCTCCTCAAGGCTGCTTTATCTAACATAAGAGAGAATCAGTGTGGTGTAGTGGTTAGAGTGCTAGTTTTAAGATGGGGGGCTCCCAGGTTCAAATTCCCACTTAAGCACAAAGCTTACTAGGTAATTATCAGCCCAGCCTACCTGAAAGGGGAGCTGTGACAATTTAAGTGTTCTGTGGGGGTAGGATAATATACATCACCAAAAGCATTCTGGGGCAAGATAGGATATAAATGTGATTGAAAGTAAAACTGGATATTGTGGTCAGTTGTAAGTTGAGTAGGCATGCACTTGTACAATGGAAACAAAAGGAAAGCAATCAGGTGGTTTTTTTTTTTTTTTTTTTTGTTTTTTGAAGAAGAATGTTTTCAGCCCAATCCTAGGCATGCCTACTCAGAAGCAAAGCCCTCTACGTTCAACTGGACTTACTCCCCGGTGAGTGAGTATAGGGTCACAGCCTTAGATGGCAAAATCTTTGGCATGTTTTGTAATGATACAAATGCTTGATCTGAACAAACACCCACCCCCAATTTTCCCTTGTGCCCCTCACCTGCCGCAGCAACTGGGAGACCACCTTGATTTGCTGCCCCCGTGCAAGGAGGTAGCCAAGAGGGACACCAGTGACTCTCGCCATCTCCATATAATTGATGACACACATGAGCTTCTCCAGAAGCCGCAGGGGAAGATAGGCATCCTTCAGGCAGTACACAGCCAGGCGCCGCCGTGACTGGTCAGTGCCATTCTGTGAACAGGAGAGAGAAAAGGCTTGCATATTAAGGGCTGAGGACATAAATATACCTTTGCTTCTGGATATAGAAACAGAAGAGACCAAGTTATTGGCTGCTCAAGACTACAACTGTCCCTGCATGAAGCAAAGATGGAATGTTGCATGTATAAGCAAAGAGAACTATTTTGTCCTAGAGCTGCCCTTTTCCTGCAGTGTTAATGCCCCCTTTATGTAATGTACTGCAGGCTATGAAGTATAGTTACAGAAGCAGCAAAGAGAGGGACAGGCATCACCTTCGATTTGTACATCTCAGCTTTTTAGGTTTTGGAAGGGGTAATCTTTTGATAGTATCATTGCCTGTTACATTAGTGGCCACTAATGTATAATCCCAAAATTATGAACCACCCACCAGTGGAAGTTCAGCAGATTCAGGAACTTGGACTACAGGCTTTCAAAGCCTGCCTAGTTTTCATAAGACAACCTTTTTGGTTGAGTGTACCTTTTGTCTTCTTTTGGCTTCATTGACTGAAGTACAGGGAGATTCCCCTTCTGATTATTGTTCCTTTTGAGATGTTTTATGGGAGTTTTGTAGATTTTTTCTCAAAAGCAAGAAATAAAACTAAGCATAATGTATAGAAAAGGCAAGTCATAAATTTCCTAAAAAAATAAATAGTGAAAGTGATAACAATTCCCCAAACAGGATGTTTTGCTGTCACCATAACAATTAAATGACAGCAAAACATTTAGCCCTCCCTACAACCAGGAGGGCTAGAAAATAGCTTTTTAAAAGGGTAAAGATCCCCTTACATCGAAATCTTGTTTGCAAATATAATGGGACAGTTAAACTCTAGGTCATGAATGGGGAACCACAGTATACAGGGCCTATTTATCCAATCTATGGCCTCTCCTATTGGCTACCCTGCCCATAAGTCAGGCCGTTAAAAGCCTCTTTTAGTGCTAATAAACACTTTTTAAAAGCCTAACTGCTGTGCAGCCAAGGGCTAACCCTATTCCTCACATACTGTGATCTCCACTCCCCCTCACCCTCTGGAAGTAACTAGAGTTTAAGAGAAACCTTCAGAGGTGCTAGTGATGGCTTTTCCAAAACTCCAAAGTGCTGCTGCTGGGCATGAGGATGGGAGGCAATGAGAGAGAAAGAAAGAAAGGGGAAAGAAAAGGCAGGAGAGAAAGTTGCATGCCTTTGGCTCCAACAATGCCCATCAATGGCATGGAGCCCGAGAAGTTTTTCCCGTAAAGGAATGTGGTCTACCAGTCACAATAGACTCCCTACATCTGCTCAACTTCGTCACACTATCCCAGACAAGCCTGAGTTGATACAGCAGTAGTTCTAAGATAAAGAGTCAAACTGTGCCACACTGTATTTTACAGAGAGTCTACCTAATGAATTGCCTTAAACAGAGTTAACTTTATCCCACTCCTTAATCCCAAGGAACCCTAGAAATTGCAGTTCAGGACAGTGGCGGGGTGTGGATAAAAAGTTAACATATTCTTAGCGACTGCCAGGAAGACTGTATAGTCCAATCTAAGTCACTGAAGCATTCAGGATATAGGCATCAGAAGTAGGATTGCCTACAATGACAAGCTTCTACCATTATAAGTCTCAGCTGGTAAAATGCTCAACAGATGGGAATGAAGTAGATCATGCAGAATAAAAGCCACCAAATACTTTTGTTCAAAAGAGAGGAACCTGAAGGTCTGTGATAATTGAGTGCTGCACATCTTCTTTCTGCTCCTGCAGGAAGTGATAACTGACAGCATTTAATGTGTAGGACCGCAATTTGTAATCCCTGAGCAGGACCTGGAAAGGAGATGAAGAGGCAAGTTGTGAGAACATGGTCCAATAGGCATAAACTTGTGTTTGCAAAACTGCAGCTGGTGTCTCCACCTGGCCACCTGCTCTCCCTCTCTATAAAATGGGGGCCACCAGCCTTTCTTACTTGAAGTAAATCAAACTGGGCTCTGCCTTCCATGTTAATGACTTTATTCTCCCGCCGACCCATCTGCTTGGACTGGAAGGAAGAATCACGTATGACAGACTTGCGGGCAGGAATGCGGCCCAGGATGGGAAATGTATGAACCTGGCAATACAGAAAAAGCAAGCTGTTAAGACAAAGGATGGGGTGAGTGGATGACAGTTCAGGAGTTGATAAATAAATGAACCAGCAAAAGAGTTACTCCTGATTGATTGGCTAAAAGGATTCTCCAGATTAATTGGAAAGTAGATTTTAAAAAATGATTAAAGGGCACAATCCTCTACATGTTCAGACAGCAAAAAGTCCTGCAATTCCCAGAATTTTCCAAATGCTGTGAACTGAAGGACCTTCTTCCTGTCTAATCTTCTTTCTTCCAGTCTAGGATTGCTCCTGAAAGTTACTTTCGATACAAATCGCTTGTAAGGACTTCCTGTGCTTTTTTCCATAGAACTGCTGGCTTTTCCCCTTCTTATATGTAAATTAAGATTTTAAATCGATCAAGTAAAGCTGTATGACCTGTCAACAAAACCAAACACTCAAGAAGATGACTATCTTTGTGGGAAGCCCTGTATGGAAGGGAATGAACCTGAACCTGAACCTGAACCTGGGGTTTCTAGCAGTAAAACAGTAGGCATGGATTCTGATAGAAGAATCCAGGGTTCACTTTAAGGCTTGGTGATTGTTTCTACAATGAAAACTATTCAAGATTGATTCAATTGTTCTGCCTTGTGGTGACTTTACTGTATCTCCTGCTCAGACCAGCAACTGTTGTGACCGGAAGGGTATGGACAGGAACTGACTTGATAAGGTTTTTCTAAGTCATGAAGACTCTTGCTGTGAAGAGGTGGGTTTTGGGGTCACTAGACTGAACCAAAGCAGGTGTGCTCTCTTGCAAGCAGCTGATGCAGACAGAGCAGGAAGAGGAAAGGGGCTTTCCTCCCCACCTCACATACTGATGTTCAACAATGCTTCCAGGGTGAGTTTCAACAAAGCAAATACAATACAAAAAGTAAAAGCATGCATGTGTGTCTCTAGAAGCTAGGAAGGAGCAATGAAAGAATGAAGACTGTGACCTGAGGATTACAGGAACCTGCAGAAGGAATTAAGCATCCTAAGCTTAAAGAAACTTGGTTAGCTCTTCAAGATTCCTGTAGAGTCACAATGGACACTATTGGCAATTCTTTTTCGTCTGCTAATCTCCCATTTCCTTAATCTTTAGCCACTCCTTCCTCAGGTTCTAGAAACATCTATTTTTAATTGGGTGTAAATCACCCTGGAAGCTTTGTTAAACAGTGATATATAAATGTAGTAATTAAAACAAATCACAGATCTCTGTGTATGCCAAGACTTAACAAGAAGGATAGCCTTTCCAAGTGTTTTTATAGGTAATGGCTAGTTTTCCACTGACAACAACTCCACACTCCTTCCTAGAAGCAATAGCACAAAGCAGTGTTTATGCTTACACTAGAAGAGTTGCATTTTCTGTGTTCAGAAGGAAGATGAAGGTCCAGTTTTTATTTACTGTATGACCAGCAACACAACTCCTGCCTGGGATGGAGGGAGGAAAGTGGGGCTTACTTTGAGAGTTTGTGCACGTGTGATGAGATAGGGAAGGTCAAAGTTCTGGATGTTATAGCCCGTGATGATATCAGGGTCAACAGCTCGCATGAATTCAGCCCAGGCCTGGAAGAAAGTTGAAAAGTGACAGGCTCATGACATTATAGGCAGGTTCACATAGCCCAGTACTGTCTGACTTGGCTCTCCAAGATCAAAGGCAGAGGCCTTTCCAAGCCTTATCACCCGAATTCAGAAGATGCATAAATAAAACTTTCCTAAGATCTGTGCTTCACTTCCTTCTCCTCCCCTAAATGGATTTCTGCTGGTCTAAATAAAGGAAACCTTTAAAAATACTTTCTACAAGTTCCCCAAAATCAATAGCCACCCTGCCTAACCATGTGAGGAAAATGGGAGTGAATTTTGAACAACAGAGCATGTGTGAGTCATCAGATCCTGTCACCAGAGTCTTTACCAAAGAGGTTTTCCCAGGCACTTGAGGGCAAGAATAATTCTTGGTAACCACGTACGATGACCACAAGTGCCTGCCTCACAAAAAAGGGCCCTTGCATCCATATAGCCGCTGGCCTTATGTGCCTCCTTTGTCCAGTTCCCAGATCTGCTCAGTTCTGGTCCCCTCAGGGGCTTGCAAGCTCTTTCCAGAACAAGCCAAATTAAAAGGAAAGGAGAGGAAGTGGGCAGAGTAGCCACAAGTCCACCTGGTGAGCCATTCAAAGCCTTCCTCCACAAGAAGCCTTCTTCCACATTACTGGACAGTGAAATAGCTTGAAATAGTCCAAAGTGAATTTTAAGTGTTTTTTAAACATCACTTTCAGATCCATCACTTTAAGAAGAAAAAAATAAACAAAAATCAAAGACCAAAACAACAAGATTATAGTATTCCAAGAGCCTCTTCCCTCCCCCAGTCAAATATTCTATCCATCTCTATATTTTTAGGGCTGAAACACCAACATGGTTTTCTGACAGCCTGGCATATAAAGAGGAGCAGGATAGTCCTTGAATCCATTTTCACATATTCAAGTATAAATGCATGACATTCTCCCCTCCTTTGCTACCCAGATTGGGTATTCAGCCAACATTCCACTATATTCCTATATCCTACCACCAGTCCTTGCTTCCCTTACAGTCAGATCAGTGCTCTAGGCCCACCTCAAATCTTGTAACCTAGACACTGCCTCCAATACCTTGAGCAGATCAGCCTCCTTTTGGAAGCAGAGCACCTGAGAACCAACAATCGGGGCACAGCTCTGCAAGGTGAAGACATTGCGTACAAAAGGGTCCTTCTCCCCCTGGCGTAGGACCATGTTGGCAATCTGGATGACTGGGTCCTTCTCTGGTTCAGGAAAAATGCCTGAGTGGAAACACAGAAGGAGCTTATTAACAGAACAGCTGGAATTTCTTACCCTTCAGGGACTACTATGAATCCACTCTCTTGGTTTAACTCCTTCATTTGTGGCCAACACACATGAAGGCTCACGTCACAAGCTCTTAACCCACACTGTGTCCCATTGTAAGGGTCAGGATGTCTTTAGCCAGTTCCAAGCCTCAGACACCCTGTCCTTGTCAATATAATGAATAATTGTTAATTATATAATCTAAGAATATAGTCTTTCAGTATTAACTGAGATGGGGAACTCCTTTCAGCCTGATTCTATTTCACAGAAGGTCTTGAGGGCTGCATTCCAGCAGTGGACAGGGCTGAAGGCAAAGGCAGAGCGGCTGAAATACCAGCATGTTGTAGTTTAAAGGCATTATTGCCAGTACCTAAGCCTAAGAAGGTCAACCTTTGAGAATGTGCTGGAAAAGCCAAGAAGGCAAAAAGGCTATTGAAGAATCAGTGGTTGGGAAGCAAAGAGGAGGGGGCAAAGGAAGGAGGTGTATCCATCTGAGGGGCTCTGGGGGTGGGTTAGGACTCCAGGACAGCTGGAGTTGGGCCTCAGGGCTGAGGCTCCTCACCCTCACACAGCTGCTGCATTGACCCAAAGGATTTGCTTGCTTCATCCAGCTAAGGCCACCTTGTAGTTAGTCACCTGCCCCTACTGCACCAGGGGCAATACAATACAAAAACAATACTGGTTACCCCGTCAGGCCTACTGCACCAGGCAGCTTGCACAAGCCAAAAGCCTCCGTGTGTGGGTGGGCTGGCAAATGTCCCTGCTTCCTTAGGACTAACTTTAAAAAGAGCTACTTCAGTGCTAATTGTAGATCTCACTACACAGGCCTGTTCACACTGACAGCACTTCTGGGTTATAAACATCTGTCAGTGTAAAACTTCTGGAGTTACCCAGCAGGGCTCTGAATAACTATCCTCCCACCTCCAGAACTTAAATTCATCTCACCACAGCATACTTTGCTCACTCAACTTCCCCTGATACCTTTGCGTCCGGCACATTCAATATCAAAACTGAGCACACGTAAGGGGGCGATGCGCTGCCACTCTCCCTCGGGCGGGTGGCTAATAAAATCCATCCAGGCCACATCAGCCTCCAGCTGACAGAGAGACGTCTATGGGCGGGGGGTGGGGGGAGAGGAGACAGAATTAACAACAAGACATGTTATTACAGTCTTTGGCTATAAACCTTTATCCCCGGAAATTCCCTTCTGCCATACCAACCTAAGCCTACACACAGTGCTTGTATCTTTGAGAAATGTCTCCTTTAGGCATCTCACCTGATATGTCCCCTGCACATCAAACTCTGGTTAGGTTACACCAACTCACTCCTATCCCCCCACCCACAGCTACTTTTGCAGGCGGCATGGGTACTGTCAGGGATTGCAGTTATGGACTGGGAAGACCCAGGTACAACCCCCACTCAGCTACAAAGCCTGCGGGGCAGTTCTGGGCCAGACGAAAACTCTTAGTCTAATCTGCCTCACACAACTGTTGAAAATAAAAGAGTTGTGGGGAGAACTGCGTATTCCATCTTGAATTCCTCGGAAGTCAGGGAAGGATAAAAATGTCATAATTGAAAATAAAAGGCTTCAGTCTAAACCTAATTCTCTCTCTCGGCTACATACACAAAATATTTTTATTCTATCTTTTTCAGGGGGCCAGATCCATCACATAGATCTGATTAACAAGTTGGCTGTGTTGCTTAAAGGATCTGTCCTAGAGTTCCAATTTTAAGCATGACATTCAGGCTATAAAATCCTAACTAAAAATCCAGGAGGGTTCAATTATTTTGTGCCCTTCCACTGAAAATGACCCTCAAAATAGCAAAGAATAAAGATTTAAGATTTCCAGAACTGTTGAAGCCATGTGACAAAAAGCAATATTTTGTTGGCATGTTTGAGAGCTAGTGTGGTACTGCAGTTAGTACTGCACTGGGACCTGGGAGATCCGGGTTCTAGCCCCGTTTGGCCATGAAGCTCAGTGGCTGACTTTTGGCCAGTCACTGCCCCTCAGTCTAACCTTCCTCACAAGGTTATTGTGAGGATAAAATGGAGAGGAAAAGAATTGTACATCAGAATAAACTCAAGCTGTCATGAAAGTACACTTCCATATTATGAGATGGTAACTGCACTCACAGGTTAGGAAACTGAGCATAACATGGAGCACCCCCAAATGTCTATCAGTGAGAAATACATTAAACATATATTTTAATAAGGAATAGAAGAAATAACTATGCTGGGAATCTTACAAAGAGGAATAAAAGAGACATTTTCTCCATGGCTTTATTACTTCCAGATATTTTACATCTCTAGTCTTTCTAGAGTAGCGTTCTTATTACATAGCTTTTAGAGACCATTTTTTGGTGGGAGTTAAGTAAGGTCTTAGAGTAACAGTATAGGAACACCTCATCTTAACTTCTAAAAGAAAGTATTTTATAACTGAAAGCTGTTTAAAACAGCCCTTGGAAAAAGAAATAGGGAGAAACTGTTCCCCCCCCCTCCTCCTCCAGGGCCTTCACATCTCTAATTAATGACATTATCTAATCTGAAACTCCATCACTCAATAAAGACAAGATCCATATCCAATATTGTAGATGAGAAATCCCACTTATCCACTAGAAAAACATTAAATGCCACAAGCATGGCTTGAAATCTCACTCCAAACACTAAAGGTTACCTCTAAGTCAAGTACTGAGCAAAGGCAAGTCTGACACCTTCACCAGCCTTCCCTAGCCGGATGCCCTTCATCATCTCCAGTCACGCGGAGCAGGAGATGATGGGCAGGTGGGCTAAGCTAGATGGAAGGCCAACACACCCAGGCAGCAACTGGCTGAGGAAGGCTGACTTATAATAAGAGGACATTTCCCCAGAAGCTCTACTCTATACTTCAGTAACCTGTTCCCCAAAGCACCTTGGGTGGATTCTCCTTGCTGGATTCTCCAACAGGCTGTTCCTGCCTCAGGTGATATTTTCCAGCAGGCAATTCAATCCAGTTGCAGCCAACAACATCCCGATCCACCATAAACCTACATTGGGAGAGAAAACTTGAATTTTATAGCAGCTGTGCAGAAAGACTTGAAAATGCACATCTCTTCTCTCAGCCACAATTTAATTTTATTTAGGTGTTCCTCTGTAACCTTTTGGGCAAAAGCTCTCTGTGCAGTGCACAAATAAGACTAGAGATCAGCCTTCCCAAGCCTAGCCTTCCCAGTACTTTCGACTACAAATCTCACCCCACCCCCACCCCCCAGACAGTGAATATTCAGTAATAGGGAATGCTAAGACTTATAGTGGGGGAAACCTGCCATAGAACAAGTTATATGACAAAAAGGGGAAGGGTTGAACTAAGGTAAACCAACCATTAAGGGTTCAGAGATGAACCGATTTTCAGCATACTCAGAATCCATCCAGGTGTGCCTGGACCCCACTTTCCTTGGATAAAACATGCTACAAGATCCTCTCCACTCATTTTTATCGGCAAATAACAGCATCTCCACAAGCAATATGGAGAAACACTTCAGTTTCTCAGCCTTTTCTGAAATCATGCATCTCTGAGAAGCCATGAGCTCTAAGAACCTCACTGTGCCAAGATATATAGCCATGGTTGGTGAAACAGAGCAAGGTGATTACCTATTTCCTAAAGAGGGAAGCAAGCTGTCCTGATTATGGGTCCTACCTGATTTCAAAATCAATATTGGACTCATAGGCTTGATAGTGGTGCACTCCCAAATTTCCACACCGCAACCCCTGTTCTAGCAACCTTTTGGCTGGGGCAATTAGTCGAGGCATTGCCATAGTAATTTTCAGGAATGGAATGAGATGTTGCCCATGGTAGCCATACATACCTAAGGAGAAGAAAAACAGTCTTAAGACAGAGAATTCAGCTTCCCTGGGAGACTGTGGATCCCCTGACCTCAAAATCAGATCCTCTTCTCTCCACCCCCAACTTCAGCAGCTTCCATATCTGCGTCATCTTCCTTTCTCCCAACATGGCACATCCAGTTGTGATCAAAAGCCCTCCAAACAGTAAATTCATAAAAGTTGCTACTCCACAGGGAAGGGTGCTGGGGAAAACACATGCTCATGCATGCACAAATGTGTGCACAAAATTTTTGTGAAGTTTCCCTGTTTGGAAGCCATTCTTACTTGTTACAGGCGACCAGGAAAGTAGTCATTAAAAGCCTATTCTGAGGAGTGACAAAGCTGGAATAGACCTTGGTTTTGGCACTCTTAGAACTTTTGGACAGCTAATACATGTGCAACACAGTCTTAGCAATTCAACCCAACTAAACCTTATAACAGCATTAGTGAACTACAGTCAAAGCAGCAAGATAGCTTGAGCACTCAATGGCAATACCGTCTAGAGTGCCATAAGGGTAGGGTTGCTGTGATATTATGGCAAAGCCAGCACCCCAGATCTGGGCCCAATCCAACACCCTGCCAAGTCAGGAAACCTACACACACACTTCACATGAGCTCACTTTGCTTGTTGCAAAGCTCCACTGCAAGAACCACTTGGTTTAGACCATCCTTGTTGGATCTCATATCCCGGATGACAGCTGAATTCAGTTCCCTCTGAAAGTCAGCCAGGTGCTCTGCTTGGAACCCTGGAAGAAAGATTAGCAGGGAGAGGGAGCAGGAAAGGAATTAAATTGCCAGCTAGTTCCAGCAGCCTTTTCCCCACTCCCCAACTGTATCTGCACACTCACCGGCAGGTGCAGGCACATAGAAATAAGGGGCAAAACCATGGATGTGGCAGCAAATACTATTGCCAGCTAGAGTGACGCCAAACATACGCAACACAGGAACTGGACCCTGGGTGGATCCTGGAAATCCAGGGATGTGAGAACCTGCCTCAAACAGAAAAAAGAAGCTGCATCAGCCTTTGGACATCACTTATGATCAGTAATGAGAGGCAGTGTAGCATAATGGTTTAGGGTGTTGAATTGGAAGATTTCAATTCTGGTCCCCACTTGGCCATGAAGCTCACTGGGTGACTTTGAGCTAATCACAGACTCACAGCCTAATCTATAAAATGAAGAGGAGAAGTAGGAAGATTATTTAACTCACCTTGGGTTCTTTGCAGGACAAAAGGCAGGGCATAGATACAATAAATAAATAAAGTACAATATCTCTCTCACAAAAATAGCCACCACGCACACAAGCAACTTAGCTAGTGTAGTGGATAAAACTACAAATATGAGTTGAAGGGTTGTGTTAGTCCTGCTTCGCCAAAGCTAGAGCAGTAGACCAGCATACCTGGGAGGTGCCAGGCTGGGGACAGCTACTCTAACTTCTTACAGGACAAGTCTACAGCTTTTAATCCTTAATAACACCCCACTTTATTTTCTATACTTTCTTATTCTCCAAGCATGCAGGCTAGAAACTTGCTTTTTCTGCCCAAAATGAAAGTCAACATTGTTAAGGTTTTACATGAAGATTTTCCAAGACACCCTCCTACAAGCACCTTCTCAGCAATCAGAAAAATAGGACTACAACCTCTTTGGGGAATTCCAAACCCCATTCGTTCTCCCTGCCAAGCAAGGGCTAAGAACACTGTGGGGCTATTGTTGCTAGCAAAAGCCCCAGGAACTACAATAGCACCAGACTTCCCCTCTAGGAGTAGGGAGTTACTGTTTAGTCCAACAAAAGAAGTACTTAGTTCTGCAAACCCCATCCCAGGAAGAGGAAAAGAACCAGAGATTTCCAGCTCATCCATCCCACAACACCTTCAAGGCCTTTCCATCAGCATTTCAGCCAGCTTTCGTACTCACCCACATAATAATCCAGTTCCACTTGCTGGAAACAGAGGGACTCTTCTTTGGGGTCTATTTTGGCAGGCAGTGGCCTCTGCCACTTGGAATTCCTCACTGAAGGAAAGAGATTACCTGCAGGGAGAGTAGGGACCAAAATCTTAGCCAAGTAATCTCAGATCCCGCATAATTACATTTATTTATTTATTTATTTATTTATTTATTTTTAAATACGCCACCCCATTTCTGAGCAGTTTACAAATGCTTAAGACCAACAATGATTCAAATTTAAAATAAAAACTAGCATATTACATAAAACTAATCTGGGAAGGCCTCTTGGAAGAGAGATGTCTAATTCCCTCTTGAAGGTAGGAATCTTATTTATGTTGTAAGCCGTCCTGGGATGTTTGTTAAGGAAGGGGTAAAAAAATACTATAAATAAATAAACAAACAAATAAATCTGGGATCTCTGATGCATCTCTCCTAGCAAGCCATTCCATAGTTTAGGAGCAACCACTGAAAAAGTCCTCTGCATAGTTGACATTAATCTTGCAGAAGCAAACTACAGAAGATTATCCCCAGAGGACCTTAGTGGGCAAGGCAGAATATATGGGGAAGACATTCCTGAAAGTATTTTGGACTCAAGCCATGAAGGGCTTTAAAAGGTAATTACCAACACCTTGTACTATGTCTGGAAATGTATTGGCAGCCAGTGCAGAGACTTTAATGTCAGTGGTATATAGTCTCTCCATGACGTCCCAGAGACCAACCTGGTTGCCGTATTTTGTGCTAGTTGTAGTTTCTGGAGTAGGCACAAGGTTGGCCCTATATAGAGTGTATTGCAGAAAATGAGCTTCAAAGTTACCAGCACATGCACTACTGTTTTCCGGTCATTCTCCTCCAGTAAGGGATGCAGTTGGCAAATGAGCCAAAGCTGATAACAGACACTCTTGACCACAGCTTCTTTCTGTGCTGGCCTCTGAAGAGCTGGGTCAAGCAGAGCCCCCAAACTGAGAACACGGTCTTTCAGGAGTGTGACCCCATCTAGAACTGGTTGACACACCTCTAATCCTGGATTTGAACCCCAGACATCCATTTTGTCTGTACTCAACTTTGATTTGTTTTTCTTCATCCACCCCATTACCAGTTTCGGACAGTCATTCAGAGGAGAGATGCCGTCTCTAAAAGCAGCAGCTAATGGTGGTAAGGAGAAATAGAGCTGGGCGTCATCAACATATTGCTAACATCCAGAGCCACTCCTCTGGATATCTCCCAGGGGCATCATGTAGATGTTAAACAGCATTGGAGACAAAAATGGAGCTCTGTGGGCCTCCTTCTTGGAGGAATGACAGTCCCCAAGCATCATCACCATCTGGAAGCAACCTAAAAGGTAGTATTGGAACAACTGCAGGGCAATGCGCCCAATTCCCAACTGCCTCAGACAACCCAGAAGCATACTATGGCTGATACTATCAAAGGCCACTGAGAGATCCAACAAAACTGACAGGGACACCCTGTCAATCTGAGTCACAGATCATCCACTAGAGTGACCAAAGGCATCCATATCCTATTATACAGCCAGTTTGAAATGAGTCCAAAAAGTCAGTATCACTCAGGACTGCCTGGAGTTGGAGGGATACCACCTTCTCTTACAAAGAAATTGCACCTTTGAGGCTGATAGTTGTTAAGGTGCAGGGGTTCCAAATAAGGGTTCCTGAGAAGCGGGCATACAATAGCCTCCTTCAGGCAGGCAGGAAGACTATCCTCTATAAAACATAATAGCTCCCCTCAATGCCTCCACCCTGTGGACTAGCAGCCAAGATGGACAAAGATTGAGATGGCAGATGGTTTTTCTTACCAGTCCAAGCAGTCTGGCAGGATTTACACACTGAAACTGATCCAAGTTAACCCCATTCACAGTGTTGCTGGATACTTCTGTGTCAATCTCCACCCTCAAAATCTTATCAAGCTCAGCTCTTATCCAAGAAATTTTATCTGCTAAATGGTTGTTGAAACCATCACAGTGAGCAATTGATGGAACAAAAGATAAGGAAGGCATTGGGGCTTGGGACAAGTCCCTTAGCACCCTAAACAGGTCTGCTGGACATGAATTTGCAGATGTGATACAAGCAGAGAAGAAATTCTCTTTCCCTGCTTGTATTGCCACCCATATAATATCTTTTGTCAGAGACAGTCTAGATTTCTGTCATCAGCACTGCAAATGTCATCCTCCCCACTTCATACTGTGGAGTTCCTCTATTTATCAAGGAGCAATTTTGGAAGCAGGACAGAGGTGATGCACAGGAGCAATCATGTCTAAGATCCTAGTCAGCTTGTGATTCCATTTTATGAGCAGGGACTTGGCAGGACTACTGACGGAAATGGTCAAAGAACCCCCTAGGGCTGACTGGAAGCCTATTGGATCCAGTAGTCTTCTGGAGCAGATCATTCTAATAGGTCCATCATCTGTGCAGGGGCAAAAAGAAAGGGCTGAGATCTTAGCCTTGACCATGTAATGATTAGACCAAAGCAAGACTGAGAATATAGAAACCTGTTTTCAAAGCCAACTGTTCAGAACTGAATATAGCATTGAGCTATAACTAAAGATTAAAGATCTTGACTCCAACCCCCTAGGTCCAACATACTTGCTGAGAAATAGCAGGAAGAAGACAGAGGTGGCATCAGAAAGAGAGACAAAACGTCAAGCCAGTACTGGAAGTGTATTATGATAGATGATGTGCCCAATATATTTCACTGTTACACAGGAACACAATGGAAATTGATATAATAAAACCCACCATAAATATTGAACATGTATTCTGAAGAAATGGACATAGATTTTGTTAAAAATCATGTATTTCACTTGTATGCTACACAAACAAATATATGAAACATGGGTAAGCAACATGTGGCACTCCAGGTGCTTTCACCTACAGCTCCCATCACTGACTAGGGCTGATAAGTTGAAGGCCAAAATATCTGGAGAGCTACAAGTTGCCCACTCCTCATATAAAAAGTCTCAAAAAATAAGAATGTTTTGGGCAATGTGTACCAAACACTGTCTTACTCCACTCCTGAGTCCCCCCGCCATGTTACCCTCCTACAGAGTCCCTTTCCTATTTGGTGCCTCTCTCACTCACTAAATGGGATAGCATCGTGCGATAGCTGCGCTTCTTTCATCTCCAGTGCCTCAGCCTCCACTTCATCCAGGTAAGCCAGCTCCTCTTCAAACTGTGAAGGGCCATCATCCTCCCAGTCCCCTCCTCGTGACCTTTTCCGTTGAGACAAAGTAGGTTCCCCCATGTCGGAGCCTCCCACCGAAGCCTTCCGCTTGTTTTCCATCTTGACATTCCTAGGAGAACAAAGAATGTCGCATGTCAATTACCAACCCCATCTCTCTCATCTAAGTCAAGTTCTTCCCCAAAAGCCTCCACAGTTCCTGGTCCTGTTCTCAGAGGAGAATCCGGAGACACATCAACCCAAACCACCAGCATCCCAAAGCCCCCTTTGCTGCAGCTGCTATCCACATCGTTTGTTCCTAGCAAGTCCAATGTTAGCGCCATAGAATCAGTAGCTCCACTAGTTCTGTTATTAAAATCCATTAATTTTCCCTCCTGCCTGCCATGGTAAGAAAAACAGCTTAAAGAGAGTAATTTTGAGCAAGCAAACAGGAGCAACAGAAAGGATTAAGCAGTCCTCAGAAATGGCAGCCTTGGTCGGGTGTTTCAAATATACACACATATACACACGAAGACAAATGACTGGTAAACTCTCCATAGCTCTACTATATACATTTGTCTTAATCATCTTTAAGGAGCCGTATCAAAGTGGCCATGCTGAATCAGACCAACTGCCTATCAAGGTCAGCATCTTCATTCACCTGTGATTTACCCTGGGCAAATTTACAAGCTGAGCTGACACAAAATCACAACCCCAACCTGCTGTCTTCTAGATATTTTAGAGTACAACTCCCATAATCTCTGACACTGGCCATGTTAGCTGAGGTTGATGAAACTTCTAGAAGTTTTAGTTTAGGCTGCCGTATGGTCTATGAACTTCCAAGTCAGGCCATGGGGATTGTCTTTTTGGTTATCACAAGAAGTGGCCACCATTGGTTCCATAGTTTTATTTCATTTAAGGTGCATGTTTAGAAAGAAATGAAAAGCCTTACAGCTTACAGCATGGTTGGTTGGGAGTTTTAGAGTTAAGAGTTTCATCTAAACACACATAGACTTGAGCTATTAATAGCTCACTTAGACTATGCTGGATCAATACTGACTTGATAAAGAATGATAAATCTTAAACAGATACACCCAAGTGAACAGCACCATCAAACAACCCCTTCCACAGGAGGCCTCAGGAACAATAAGGCCTCTGTTCCTGCAACTTTGCCTATAAAACTGCTGAAGTTCCAATCACAACCCACCACCTCATTGGCCCTTACCTATCCAGCCCCACAATAAAACCCACTCTCCTCTACCTGAATTTAATGCAGTAAACTGGGCAGTAGTCTAACGCATCTCGAGGGCACCAAGCTGTAAAAGGCTGTAATGAGCAGTTCTCCAAAGGGACTCTGCTGACCCCTAATCCCTGAAAAGCCAACAGCCCCTGCTGTCCATGGGCACTTACTCTGTTAACAGTGTGGGGACCTTGATCTATGTATCCCCCTGATCCCACTGCATTATGTGGCATTTTATCTACTTGGGCTTCATCTCTTCCTGCCCTCCTCCCCCCCCCCCCCCCCCCCCCCCGACTCCCTGCTTGACTCTTTCTGCCTTAAGTTTTTCACTGAAATCAAATATCCACACATCGTGTTTTACAAGGAGGGATGCCATTAGAAGCCGGGGTTCTTTCAGACCCGCATACAGACCTTACAATATATGTAAATTAGCATGTGCAAATTTGTATACATTTTCTGTACTGGGAGCCTTCGTACGGGGTCCTTCGGTACTCAGCACACCCCTGCTACTGACCCCTCTCCAGGAACCCCCCCCCATCTCCTCAACTTGAGAGCCCTTCACATACCCCATGTGCCTCTTAACTGTTCCCGACATGCAATACCCCCAGAGCCCCCCGAATTCTCACCCATTCCCCCCACCAAGTGCACCACTTGACCTGTCCCCTCCCCATTCCGCACATGTACAAGCACCCCCAACTTCAAGGTATTCCCCACCCCCAGTGAATTCCATCCCCGCAACACGTCTCACCTCACCCCCTCGCTTCCCTGACTACTCTCCCGCCAACACGCTTAGGGGGAGGAGTCTCGTTCTCCAGTGCCTTGTCACCATGCCAACCGTCTCCCCATTGGTCACCGCTATCCAGGAAGCGGCGAGGAACCAAACATTTTCCCTTCCGTTAACCGTGAGCCACAACACGCACGCGTATCCCGTCCCTCTGGCGAGCCGCTGGCGCCATCCTTAAAGTGTCAAAGAAGCCGCCGTCCAAATGCGCATGCGTAGGAGTTCTCCGGTCTCGCTGGAAAGCAGGACGTAGTGGCGCTTCCAGGCTCGGGTGTAAATATGTTTATGAAGATCCATGTCATTAAGTTGTCAAAAAGTTTTCTAATCAACAGAACAAGCACAACCCTCCACACACACACACACACACACACTCGCCGAGGTAAAGGTACAATTTCCTAGCCAGCCAAAAAGGTGCAGCTGCTTCTCTGAGTTTAGGAAATGACCTCAAAAAGGGGATAAAGGGGACGTTTGAGGGGCAGGGAGGGGAGAAGTCTGCAGTTATTAAGATACAATGTATCCTGAGAGCTCCCCTCCCCCCAAAAAAAATCACAGGTAGGTGATCAAAAATGTCACTCTAGAGAAGTTGAGGAACAGCAAACTTGGAGAGGTGAAGCTTGTCTCCAGCACTCTTTCTGCTCTGCACGGGATGCTTGTAAACAGAGACTTACAAGTCTCTGCCGGTGCAATTGGTAAGACTGTGTTATGAAGTAACTCGTTAAAAAAGGGAATAAGTACAGAGTGCACACAAAGTCAAACAAAGACTAGATCAAGCCATCTACAACTCCCATTATCGCTCACCATTGGCTATGCTGCTTCCTGACTGTTGCCACATCTTGGACAAGCAAAATCTATTTACGAGTGCTATACTTTGCAAGAGGCACTTTACTTTGTCTTTCCTGAGTTGACCACCCCATCCACTGATATCATGGAACTGCCCCTGAATTCTGAGTCTTACGAGAAAGGGAAGCAAATGTTTTGATGCCGTGCATCATTTTATAAACTTCTATCTTGTCCCTCCTTAGTTGTCCTAAGCTCAGCAGCCCCCAAATTTATTTATTATTTATTTATGTATCAAAAGCTTTTGTATGCCATCCTATTACACAAAATCTCGGGACGGCTTACAATATTTAAAAGAACAATTAAAAGAACAATCTCTAATAGATAATAGAAACAGAACAAAACAATAAATCACGAAGCAAACAGAGTGACTGAAGGATGAAAGTTGATAAATTTTAAAATATTGTTTAAGTAAAAAGGTTTTGTAACCTTTACTTATAGAGGAAGGTGTTCCAATCCCCTGATAACATTGGTTAACTTTTCTAGAACATCCCCTACCCCACACTTTCCACCTCCTTTTTTCCTTGTGTGCCCTGTCATCTAAGATTATGAGTAAACCTGTGGACAGAGTCTCTCTTGTTTTACCCACTGTATGTAAGCTATTTTGATAGCTTCTTCACTTGAAGAGCAAGTTACAAGTATCAATAAATATATTTTAGCACCATGGTATCTGCTTTATTTTCAAACTACATTCAAAGCCAGCATCAGTGGACTATTACCACTGAAAAGTGATCATAGTATCACATCATTGCCTGTTCATCTACTCCCTACAAGAAAGCAAGCAGTGAGAAGAGCTAGAAGAAAACAATGAACTCCAGCCTTTTGTATCTGTCACACACACACACACACACACACACACACACACACCATCTCTGTCTCACTTTCTCTGGGAAATGGCCTAAGGACAGGCAACCTGGTGCCTACCCCCAGAGCATGTTTTGGATAACAGTTCCCAATTTCCCTGATCAGTGGGCATGCTGACTGTGGTTCACGGGAGTTCTCGTCCAGAATGCAGGGGACACCAGGTTGCCTACCGCAAACATGGATGGCAACTCTGCATAGAGAAAGATACAGACTAGCTTGCCAAGCAGCGGGCAGGGCTGGGGGGGCACAGCCGTCCTAGCCCACTGCATGGATTTGGCCTGTGGGGCTTTGTTGATGTGCATGGATTTCTGTAAAGCTTGCCGCAGTGCGGTGCAATAGGTTTATTTCCCATGTAAACCCCCAGATTGTGAAAAAGCTTCTCTTCTGTTTGCCATGTCAAGCAAAAATACTTCCCCTTTCCCCCTTTTTCCTCTCAGCGCAGTGACGTAAAAACCACAGAGCTTAAAATGAGAGGTGGTGCCTAACGGGTAACTGAATTAGATTGTATGCTGGTAAGGTTTGGAAGTAATTTTCCCTTTCTTGTGAATTAATAGTCAATATAGTAATTGGTTAATGGGTTTTGGCTTGAGAGATTAGAGTACAAAGCCCTATTCAGACACCCTGAAATATACAGAGTAACACTGGACTAGTAGTCACTCTAACCAACCTCACAGGGTTGTTGTCAGGATCAATGTTGGGTCCTGATTCCTGAGACCTGCAGATTCCTCATCACCTTTGCAACCAGCTGCTGTTGCTCCTCATCCTTTCCTTCCTAATTGATGCTGCTTGCTTGCTTGCTTGCCAGCCAAACAGAACCAGTGAACAAGTGTGTGAGCAAGGGAGCTGCAATGGCAAAGAAGAGGAGCAAACCTGGGACTGCAGGCTTCTTGCCATTGGGCCCCTGCTGGTGTGTGGGCCTTCAGCAGACGCTCGACCGTGCCTACACTTCACAGCAGCCCTGGTCAGGTCAAAGTGGAGTAAACATTACCCTTGTATACACCCAGAACTCTTCAGAAGAAGGACAATAATAAGGCAGAATTCTACAATTCTGGAATTGAAGGATACACATTCAGATCCCCAGTCACTTGCAAAGTTTGCTGTGTGGCTAGTCTTACCTGCCTTTCAGGGTTGTTGTGAATTTAACCCAGCTACAGTTCTGCTTATACTTTCTTGGGAATAAATCCTGAGTACTTGCCTTTGGGTATATACTTATCCTATAGGATCAGGCTGTAAATCATCCACTTTTAACAGAAAGGGTGAGATAGACTAGGAAACAAATAAATTCAAGCTGCACTTTTGTATGCATATAGCTGTGAGAAAACCCGACTGAATTCATTGCAGCTTACTTCTCAGTAGACACGCATAGGATAGCACTTTTCATAGGATATCCAACTTTTCAAAAGAGGTCTAATTTTTATCAGAAGGGCTGTGATAATGTTGGGCAGCTTCGTTTAGCTGCAAATTATTAAGGCCTTTGTTCCCTGCGTACTTAATTTATGGGATCACCTGTCACCAGATAATAGAGATCAGTACCAGCTCAGATGGCCTTAAACAGAGTGAGATAAATCCACAGAGGTTTTGGTCTATCAAGAGCTATTAACTATGATAACAATACGGAACTTCCAGGTTCAGAGGCTCTTTGTCTCAGAATACAAGATGTTGGGAAGCAGCAGCTTAGAGAGAGGTTTACTTACTCTAGTCCGCTTTACTATCCTCCTGTCCTGTTCGTGGGTTATCAGACTGGTCTCTCTGGGAAACAAGTCACTGGACTTAATAGACCTTTGCTCTGATCCAGCAGGACTTACTAATAGGGGACAGTGGTTGTTACAATTTTGTGATGAAGCCCAGGACATATTTCTGAACGTGCCCATGCATCTAAAAAGCTGCCCATCCCTAGCCAAATGATAGCACTATTGCTACAGTAAAGCAATGTGATCAGGTTTCATCTCAAAGTGTCTTTAGGTCATATTTACACAGCTATTCTGGTTTCAAGACAATTAGCTGTCTGAGAATAGGATTCAAAACAGATGCACCCTGGCCCTTTCATAGATCTACCAAGGAGGACTGGGTCAAAATATTTTGCTGCCTGAGGTGGAAGGAGAAGATGGTGCCTTCCTTTATTCCACTAACAAAAACCTGCTACAGCATATGAATGGTATATGGACCTAACTTCAGCATTGCCGTTGGAGCAGATAATATCAGCTAGACAGAACCTGAACTGAGGGGAGGCTATTATTGGTTATCATCATCATCAACAACAACAACATCTTTATCCAACTTTTCAGGCAAGGAGGATCTCTCAAGGTGGTTCAATGAAGCACAATCTTTTCTCTCAGGCCAAACCACACTTATCACATAATCCACCCTTTAACTTATTTTTTCAAAACAACAGCTTAAGCTAGTCACTTTATTTAGAAGAAAAAGCAGCTGCAGAGAGGAGCTATTTTTTTGTCCTGAAGGTGCTGTTTGTAATGAGAAGCACAAAGTACATTTTGGCTCAGGTCCAACAGTTTTCTCCACTCCAAAACGGGGGAAAAATACAAGAAAACAGTGGTGAGTGTGAAGACTATATGGTGTTACTTGGCCCTTAAAATACAAATGACACACAAGACAGGGATGGAGGGAAAAGGTAGAGGAGGATCAGTTTGAAAATGGCAGAGCAAAGCAACAACCTCATTTGAAATACTGCGTTCAGGGCTGGTGCTTGCACTGCCAAAAAGGATATTGTATCGTATTAGCCACATGGCTCTCTGAGCAGGTTACAAATAATATATAGTTCACAACCAGAAGTTGAACTGACAACCACCAATATGGGTGGTTTTAAGAGGGCATTTGACATGGAAGGTAAAGCTATCAGTGACTGCCTGTTGTCATAGCTATATACCATTTCCAGTATGAGAAGCACTATAGCTAGTGTATCCCACTTGCTGTGGAAGATGAGCGGAAGGATGCTGTTGCACTCACAGTAAGCAGAGCAGTGCTCTCATCAGGGCAGTTTCCGTAACACATCACAAAGAGTTCAAAAATTCAAGGAACTGTGTGATCCAGATCAACATACCCATCTTAGCACCTTTACCTCTGTCAGGAACAGGTCTTTTCCAAGCCAATGAATTGTCCATTCAAGACCAAGCCACCACAAAATACTTTGCATGCAACAGGTGACAATATATTGTTGCTAAAGTTAACTGCCTTATGCAGCTACTAAGAGTTGCCCCTAAGGGGGAACAGATAATTCTGATGGGGGTGGCAGATGACACCACCTTTCCTGCTAATAAATACAGTGCAGTTGATGCATCTATCTGAGCTTTGGCTCCTCTATAGCCCTATGTTACTCGAACAAAGCCCAAATCCTTCCCACAGGCAGCTGCTTGGCCACTGTGTGAGCAGAAGGTCAGACTAGATTTGCTTTTGATCCAGCAAAAGCAGGGCTTTTCTTAGGTTTTTCTGAGGTAAGGTGCATTTAATACTTATTAGATAAATAAATAATTATTTATTTATAATTATAGTATTAAATTATTTATTTAATACTATTAGAGTGAGGCTGCTGCCTCGGATAGCAGCTGCTGGGGGTTGGAGGGCAGAGCTACATGGCCCATGTGGCATGCACTGTATCCTAAGCTAGCTGACTGGCTGCTTCCTGGAGCCTGCTGTGCTATCAGCCATGTCAAAATAAGTTTTAGCTGCAAACTTGTACACATGAAATGGTGGGCTGCACACACCAGTCTTGCACTGTGCTGATGCTTCTTTCCTGCTGGTGTTTGTGCTTGGGTAGGTGTAGGTACGACTAGCCAATGTCACTTTTATCTCAAACCCAGGGAGGCAGGATCTCATATTAAATCCCACTCCAACCCAGAGTTCCAGTCTTAAGTGTGCTTAAGGCAAGGACAAGCATCCTGGCACCCTCTAAATGTTTTGGACTACAACCCCCATCACTCCCAATCATGTTTCTTCCTGTCTGGGGATGATGGGAGTTGCAGTCCAAAATATGTTGAAGGTGTTGAAATGCCTACTCCTGACTTTAAGGTGTCAGGAATGTAAGAAGACTGCACAATCCATTACATACACTTGGTCGTCAGGGAGTTTGTTGCTGAATATTGGTTAATCGAGAGTGCGCTATGTTCTGTCATGCGAAACAAAGCCCTTAGAATAAAAGCAGAATTGGCGATACAGAATGTACAAAAGAATGGTTTGTTGTTGTAGAAGGCAAGGATTAAAGTATGGGCATAGACCAGAAAGTCCCTCCAACTTATGTTTCCCAACAACCCCTTCCCTGCATTTGGCATTTTGCCTATTGGCCACCTACGAGCTCCTTATCTCACTTGACCTGTCATCAGACCAAGTCACTGCTAATCCTTTGTAGTGTTTTTATAGCTCAAATGCCTTTGTTCTTCATCAAACTTACCTTATCAAATGATCATAGCTATAACATTATGCTTTTCTTACTGCTCAACGAATCTCTCCCAACCCTCTGCCGAGCAGCTAAAACCAGTCTGGTGATCGTGTTTTTAGGCTGATTCTGATGACTAGGCACCATACTGGATGAGTCTGAGTTTTGGTATGCTTCCAGAGAAGAGTTTCATTGTGCCATTGCCCTGTCTCAAAAAGAGAATTTTATGGCGGGGTCTGGATGATGTTGCCACCTAGTTCTTCCTGCTCTTTCCCACTGCTTTCTGTATATTCTTATATTCTTTATAATCCTGTTAAAGAAGAAGGTACAGAAGCTGCACAATGCCTTTTGCTTGGAAGTGATAGGAACCCTCTGTGTGGAAGCATCCCAGGACATTGTAGAAATCAGCTCTTCTCATATGGGCCCATCTGAGAATTTGTTTCAGCCTCTGACAAATATTTGGTTGGTTGGGATAATGGAAAAGTGTATCCATACTATGGAATACTCTCCCCTGAGTGGCTTGACTGATTCTCTCATTGCCCAGTTTTAACTGTATACTTTGGGTGGTTGGATTGCATTTTGTTTAGGACTTATTCCAGATTAAGGCTTTCTTTCCCATTTAGAGTGCAATCCATGTTTAGAAAAATGTAAGGTCTTTTTTCTAATGAAGCATAGGATTGCACTCTAACAGTGTTGTATAAATCAGCACAGCAAAGCTAATTACGTTATCAGTAATTATTGCTGTGTGTGGTTACTGTGCTTATCTAGTATATATTTGCATTTTGCATTAAAATATTCCTTATATCTTTCATTGCTTTTTAGTCCTACTATTTACAGTTGTTTTCTATAAATGTGTGTGATATATGCATATGCCAACTGATGAATAACCACACTTGTCAAGTGTTGGGCATTTAGCCAGTTAAAGAAAATCAGACAACAGTCCAGTTGTATCTTAATCAAATATTGTTGAAAATTTGTAATTATTAATTTTATTAGAAAAACAAAAACATACTTCAGTTATTAACTGGTTTGGTACTTAACACAAATTAGCTGAAAGTTATTGTGAAAATGAAATTAAAATAATTTTATGTATATAGAAATGCAAGGAAAATATTTACATTTTACTCAATGAACAACAAAAAACTATCAGAAGAGAATTCTCAATGGTTATGTGACTATTATATTATATCATTGGGTGGAAGTATGGTCCTATTTCATTGTTAAAGAGTCGTTTTCTAGAAATTAACATATAAATCTGCTTGATTCCTATAAAATATTTTGTAAACATTTCAGTTAGGTCAATAAAGCTATTTCCCATATTTTCTTAAATCAGTCTGAAATGTGTGGCATGTTTGCTTTTATTTTCCAATCTGGGGCTCTGTGTCATTTCCTGCAGCTACCAACAGATCGGACATTTCCTGTAGATCTTCTGTTTCTATTTCCTCTTTTAGATAACTCAGTATGACCACATCTAGACCTCATTCCCTGCAGAGCCGTAAGTCTAGCAGTAAAATCTAATGCCTCAAGGAGCTGTGTGATACACAGAAAACTGCCTTTGGATCAACTAGGTAAGAATTGTCTTTTGCAGACTGCAGTTAGATGCAGTGCAATTCTATACATGTCTACTCAGAAGTAAGTCCCAATGGGGCTTAAACCCAGCTAAGTATGTACAGGATTGCAATCTGAGTCATATTTAGAGTAAACCATTGGAATTACCTGGACTGATATTGATCATGAAAAACTTAAGTCCCATTAGTTTTAATAACTTCTCTCTGGCTAGGTCTGGATCCAGTCCACATGTCCTACTTTACAAAGAGCAGTTCTCTACTTGAAGGAATGCCAGAAGACAGTTCTCTGTCTGAAGGCAGCCTTTGTGTGAAGGCCCTGTCTAGTTCAAGCTAAAACACCATCAGAAGGTAAATCTCTTGGGGACCCTAAAATTGTCCATCACCTGGATAGCAGATTGAATGAACCTATTGGTCATATGGTTTTCTCCGCTATGGTGAGATCTAGTGCATTTCTATTTAAATTAAAGTCATTAATTCTAAATCAATGCACCTTTACATATACTTCTATAAGTTAGCATATGCATAACTTAGCATATAGTTCTGTAAATTAGAATATGACAATTCAATGCAAATCTATGGCATCTTTTGCCCTCTATTCTGGTGACACATCAGTGGTCATCTTGCTGATGGGCCATGACTCTCCATGGTTCCTGGCAGGCCTTTTCCATACGGAGAGCTTCTGTCTCTTGCATTCCACTTCCAATGCCATTGGGGGAAGGCTTCACACAAAACTTTAACCCACACTGTGGTAGGGGAGCCCTAGGAGCTCCAAGGTTTCCTTGTTTTCTTCTGGAATCAAGAACTGCTGGCTGACAGCTTCTCCAAAGCAGAGGCCCCAAGATGCCGCCTGATCTTGGGAACGGCTGTCCCACGGCACTGCTTCATCCCGGGCTCTTTCAGGAGCTTGGCAGTGCAGGGCAGCATGGAGACCCTGCAGTACTGAGGACAAGCACTTCCTTGCTGCTGGAAGGGTTACCCTTCCCCACATTACACTGAATGGTGGCAGCAGTGGTGGTGCGAATGGAGAGGTGATTGCTAACAGCAGCTTTTAAGGAGATTTTGAAAGCTGGAGATGGGGGCCTTGGCTGTGTGCTGCCGTTGCAAGCCCCAGCAGGGATCGGGGAAGCCTCTAATAGCTGCCCCCAAGTACCACTTGGATATTTGGGGGGTTGCTGTCAATGGTAGCCCACCCAGCAATGATTTGGCAAGAGCAGCAAGGGTTTCTTGCCACTCTCACCAAGCAGTTCACTTGCAGTAGGGTTCAAAACCACAGGGGGTCATGTTTCAGATCACCTGCTTGACCTGATTACCATCATGGGTCAAACAGACTCTGCTACAAACTGTAGTTTGTCAGGGTAGCTAAAGAGAAGCCACGCTGGCAAACCCATCCTAGGTTCACACAACACGACAACCCAACATGGCTTATAAGGCATGAGATTGGTGGGTCTTGTGAACCCAACCTCTGTGTTACCACTCCTGGTGGCGGTGCATTTTCACAGCACGCTCACAGAGGTTTGGATTACACATTAACCCACATTGTGGCACAAACCATGCAGTATGGTTGAAAGGTCTGTGGTCTCATCAGAGTTCCTGACTTTGCCCACTCTTAGTTGGAAGGACTCTTGAGGTCTTCAGTCCTGGCCTTCTGACTGTAATGTGATCTGACTCCCTGCCTTTAGTTCAGAGATTTCAACAGGGCAGTTGACTTGACACTGACTCCATTCAAGGCCATAAAGTCAAGTAAAATGAAATAATAGCCATAACGGCTTGGAAAGTCCCTGGCTGAGGAATTTGAGTAAGGGAAGAGGGAAGGATATGGGGGATCCCCCACTTTCTTTGATTCTCAGAAAGTGAACAGGAGAAGGTGCTTAGGAAAGGGAGAGAGGCTTCAGGCACAGGCTTAAAGCTCAGTTCGGGCCATTGCCCCAAAACAACATAAAAGTGGGTGGGGATGTGTGTTGATCTATTCACATCATAGAATCAATGCAATGGAATGAAAAGGAACCCATGTGATCCTAAAGATGCATCTCTTCCAACTGTCTGTGAGAGCAGAGTGAAATACATAATGAAACTAACTCAGGAAAAGCCTGGTTGTACATCAGCGTTTGTCAATCTGGTATCCTCCACCTGCTGAACTACAACTTCCCTGAACTCACAGTGAACACAGCTATGCTGGCCTGAGATAACAGGAGTTCCAGTCATCTGGAGGCACCAAATTGGGAAAGGCTTGTCTCGTCCTAGTCCTGCGGAAAGCTGTATTTAAATAATGTAAAAATGGTGGATAAAGCAATTTTGCTCTTTTCTCTTCACTTCCTATATTAGGATGAAGTCACCTGAGAAGGACATTATCTTTAGTATAACAATATTGTTTCATAGTAGAAGGCTGTTACTAAATAGGACTTAAGTTAGTCATAACTATCCAAGTTCAATTTTTTTTCAGCCTACTCTCAATAGGGCTGAATTTGGATTGAATCCCAGGTATTTCTCTTTTAGGCCTCAGTAAAAGATGACTAAAGATCATAATTCACGGTGATGAAAATCAAAGGTCCCAGGTGGGAACAATGGCTTTGTAGCTGGGAACAAAGAGAATACATGCAGGTAGTTTACAGAGAGAGACAGGTGAGCTCAGGGCGAGCCCTGTGACAAAGGTGTGGGCTTTCCCGAATGCATCCTCTGTAGCCTTCTTCCTGGTTGAGCAAATCCCTTTTTCCCCAGCTCACCAATCCCTCTCCAACTTGTCTAGCGGTCCAAGACCCAGGTCTTCCTCTTCCTTTGTCTTTCCACAAATTATGTGTATGTGTGCTGTGCTCACCCACCTTTCCTGCTTAGTAACCAACTGGTTTCTGTTTCTCCTTGTTATGATCTCCTTACAGAGGCATGATCTCTGTAACCAGGGTTGGTCACTCCACCCCCCCCCCCACCTCTGAGAGCCACATAGCTTCACTGGTAATCTGTTGGGGAACTACATGGCAGGGAGGTTGCCAGGTACTTTTTTAAAAATGCCAATTTTCCCATTGGCACAAATGGAAGTTTCCCCTCTTACATTTAATTGCCACATGGGAGATTGGGGGAGGCAGGGTGCACCATTAGAGAAGAGCATACCTTCCTGTCCCTCACTGTGATCAGTGAAAACTTCAGCTCACTCCGTGCCCTGGGCCAATTACACTCATGGCACAATCCTATGCATATCAAGTCAGAAAAAAATATCTTAAATGCTGGCTGGAGAATGCTGAGAATTGGAGGACTTTTTTTCGGTCTAAATATGCATAGGATTCTACCCTTAGTCCCAATTCAAATTGGAAAAAATGAAAAGGTTTTTCTTGGTGAACTTAATTGCTATGCAGGGGATTGTGGGGGTGTTAATTGTTCCTTGCCCAGTTGTAATTCCCCCTTGAAAACTGGTACCTAAGAGGAAACTGAATTGAGAAAACATTAGGTTCAATAGCAAATAGATCCACACCCTGAGGAAATATATTATGGCTAGGCACCCAGGAATATCAGTGCCCCTGTGTCCTGCCAGCAAGCTGATCATTCATCATTCTTGGGATGTATGAGCTGTAAAAACCACTTGGTGTGCATTTTGTGGATTTTAGGTTACTTTTGCTTGGGTAGATTGATAGATTCAGAATTTGTGTAGGTGCATTTGTGCATGTTCGCAAAAATTTACATCATGTGCCTTCACACATTGGGGGATTTGCATACTGTTGGTAATTTTTTTAGTTTGCATAATTTCAACATTTGCATGAAAACAGGTTAAAAAACTGTTGCGTAAGCCCCACAGATTCCACATGACCTGAGAAAGTTAGTCTACTGCAGAATCTGCTGGACAGACTCTACAAAATCTGGGCATGTGAGTCCATTGCAGATTTTTCAGACACCCTTAGATCATGAATGCTAGAGGTATGAATGGATTTATGCAGTGGGCTTTTGAAATTTGGTCAAGGGTTGCAGGATACCTACCTTTCCTCTTTATTTAGGCAGCCTCTGCTCTCTGGGCCTTCTGGTGTGGAAGGCAAAGTTCCTCTCCCTGCATGAGGAGAGAGACTTTAGGCTTGCCAGAATGACTTTTTTCGCTGGAATGCCATGGTTGACAGAGCAGAACCAGGTGCAGAACAGGAACTTGGGGAAGCTGCCATAGGACTGACATGAAGAGCTTCTGAGCACATACGCAGCCCAGGAATCCACTTCCATCACCAGGGCCAACGTTTCCACACAAAACAAAAAACAAAATGACTCCAAGGTGACTTTCCTTAGGGTCTCCTTAGTATGCCTGCCAAGTTTTCAGGTGTCTCAATTTCATTCTTGGTGCTAGGAGATTGACAGATCACCAGGCACATAACCTCACAACAATATAACTACTGAGCAAAGATAATTGCTGTGTATTTCTGTGCATATTATACATACATCTGAACTTTGACGAAAATGTCACAATCTGCATGTCCTGCACTTCATTTTGCTCCCATTCATTACTCCCCCTCCCACCCAAGTCCAGGTCTTTGTATAATCTTTTTAATCATTTCTGTTTTTACCTTCTGAGGATAACACTTCTGATGACGTGAGGCCTAGTCTACAAATGCTTATGCCACAATAAATCTGTTAGCCCTGGAGATGCTAGATAATTAATGTAGCCAATCTGTTGTTATCAGCCATGCATGGTTGCTTTGCTTACTTCAAGTTTAATATAGAATAGCCAGGGTAAAACAAATTATTGCCATTTGGCCCGAGTGTCCTGCTCTCCTTACTTGTGTGTAGCTATATGTCTCCGGCTAACGATGCAGAAATAGGTTATACATCCAGACCGAGGGTGCAATCCTATGACCTCCCAGTGCTCAAACTCCAGTGGCCAAGACCCCCCCACCCCACCGCCCCTTTTCAGCAGGCACAGAAAGAACCTTGCCAGCTGCCCCTCTGTGTGCAGAAATGAGTCTTGGAGTGGGGAGAAAAGGGCATGCCGGGGGGTTATGGGGCACCGGCAGCTGGGGCTGCCTCCCTATACCGGTTCCTATCAGTGGCCTCCTTCCCTCCCCCTTCCGTGCTTTCTCTGGACAACTGAGAGCAACCACCTAGATCAAATGCGTGGGAGGAGGTGCAGCAGTTGCAGGTGTTTGTGGCTGCTGGGCCTTGCTCTGGCCCTTGAATGCACCAGAGCCTTGGAGCTTGGAGGCTTGCGTGCCTCTAGGACAGGAGTGGTAGAACTGCTCCCCAAGTTTCTTATATTCAAGATTGCACTGAAAACAACGGGACACCGATTTGAATCCCAGTGACTTCAATGGTAAGTAAATGCAATTAACTGTTTCCTCAAAATACAGCTGCCAGGACTGGTAACGGGGACATAGCTTGGTGGTGTTCAAAGGGCGTCACAGGCTTTGGGTCTGTTTCTGAGCAAAATTCAAATCCTTGGTGCTTCAAAGCCCCATATGAGTTAGGATGCAGGTACCTGAAAGAAGGCCTGCTATCGTACCAAGCAAACCATGCTTTAAAGTCGTCTTCAACAGCTCTCCTCTATCTGAAGCAAGGCAGGTGGCAGTCAGAAGTGGCCTTCTCAGTGGTAGCACACCATTTGTGGAATTCTTTCTCCGGAGGCCTGCATGCCTCATTATCCCTTTGGCATCAGGCAAAGACATGGTAATCCACCCCTTTTTTGTTCATTTTGTGTTTGCAAACCACCCAGAAACCTCTGCCAAAGTGTACTATAGTCATTGATTTAATGTTGACCACCGCCAAATAAACCAAGTTCTCTGGGAGGTATACATTACAAACATAAACAATAAAATAATGAATAAAGCAGCAGATACCAAACTAAGATAAAACCAGCAGCAAAGAGTAAAAACACTAAAACACATGAAATAGTAATAAAAGTGCAATGATTGAAAAGCACTAAAAACCTAAAAAAGGAAACAACTCTAAATATTTAAATAATAAAGAAGCAAACACATTTCTTCATCAAAGGAGCTCCACAACCCAAAGAACAGCACACCTGTGTTTATATTTCTCTTTTATAAACTTCTTTTGAAATGTTGGGAATGATCAATCTGTCTGGCTGCCTTTTTGTTTCTATGCATGTTCAAACTCAAAAGTTACTATCATGACTCTTATTAAAGAGGTTATCTTGTAATGTTTGTTTTGCCCTATCTTAAGGTAATGTTTGTTCCCAAGATAAGAGCAAAGATTTGAATATTTGGGAGGGTAGGGAGAGGCAGCATGAGCTTTGTGTGCATGTTGTGGCTTTCGCAGCTTCCCCTTTGTTTCACCCTACCTTGAAGGTAACAAGTTTTAGTAGCAAGGTACATGATATTCATTTGGCTTACCACTCATCTCACCCTTGACCCCGCTACCAAAAGGGAATTCCTACAGTCTGTGGCTGCTCAAGTATCATGAGAATATTGACTTTTCTGATTTTACGTAGAAGTTGGCATTGGATACAAGTGTCAGCTCATTTTTAAAGAGCAGTAATTAAGGCTGTAGTCCTCATGGTTGGAGATCCATCTTCTAAGTGCAGAAGGCAATAATGGGCTGCAGATTCCAGTATTAATAGAGAAAACATCTTTGCCCTCTATGGTTGTTTTGTCTTTCATGGTCTACAGTCATTTTATTCCGTCTGCACCAAACTGCTGCCCTTCCCCAAAACAGTAAATTCATATTCTAAAAATAATAATATAAGAGCTGGTTCAAATTAAAACTTCCTGACTGAGGAATTCCATGCAAAATTGAATTGGTTTCTATTAAAGTATTTTGAGCTTAGGAGCTTGATTTCTCTCAGAATCACTCCCTGGCTAAAATTTTAGGGGTATTTCTTTTCCATTTACTTTGGCAACAGTTATACATTATGCCGTCCAAATAAAGGATTTGTAAATCGAATTTACTATCTGGTGGGGGAAAACCAGTGGCTTCATGCATGCAGACGCAATTCGTTTGGTTAGAAGTGGTGCTTAAGTGCCTCCTGGTGGCCAGCATTACAGACATGAGACGGAAATCCCCACTAGGCAGCCAAGGCTGGGATTCCCCCACCCATTGCCAGCTGAGAAGTTCCAGGACAGGAAAGGGTAATTCTGGGCTTGAGGCAGTTTTAAAAGAGGAAGAGCATCCAGACCATTTGTCTTCGAACAGGTACCCTCCAGATATGCTGGAATGCAGAAGCCATGGGGTTAACTGGAATTACAGTTCAAGACATCTGTAGGTTAGACTGGCAATTAAGCTCAAAGGCAGCTCCAATAAGAGATCAGCCCTGTAAAGCAGCTTTTACTGAGAATTTAAAAATCCCCGATCCCACTTCATTTCCTTTTACCTGTCTTTCATCTGGGTAAGTTAACACTATTCTGTCCTCACTACAACCCTGCAAGGTAGGTTAGTCCAAGAGATGGCAGCAGGACAGTGCATTATTTCAAGGATGAATGAGAATCTGAAGCTGGATCTCCCTGGTCAAATGCTCTCGTCACTACTATGTGGACATGTCTCCTCTTCACACCAAAACAGTTCTTACAGCTCTTCATTCCTTTGTACCGGACAGCTCCCCCAGCCCCACCACACCCACCCACGCACACAAATACCAATGCATGATTCAGCTGGTCCTAAACAGCCAACAGCCTGGCTTCACATGGTCTGCAATAGCCCTTATAGTCGACAGAGCAAAGCCTTCAAGCGGACTGATGCCACCGTCAGGGGCTTGACACAAGCCGTCACTGGCATGCCTGAGGCATGGCCCCTGCCAGGGTGGCCCCCTGAAGGAGCGATCTATCAGGGCTGGGTGCCCCAGAGCCCTGGATCAGGGAGCGGGCATATAACAACCCCCCCCCCCCCCCGGCCTTCTGATCCCCTCTGGCTTTGAAACACAAAGACTGTGATTAGAGAAGTCTGCCTCCAGTAGCAGAGGATATTACTGCAGGCTTTAATCACACTGACACATCTCAATTAATTCAAATTATTTAATTGTAGTTAACGTTGCTTCAGAATGAACTAACCTCAAGCTCATCTCTAGAGTGTGCTTAGCATGCATGTCAAGCTTCAGGGGTCCTTTTCTTATTTGTATCTCATTTCTTTTTTGTGAAAAATTTAAAAAATGTTTTTGAAAGCCTCAGGGGTCCAAGATTTCATGTTCTTGGAGCTATGGGACTCATCGACACCCTTCCTTTGATTATCGCAGCGATTATTCTGTAGCTTTCTCTTGATTTGTGCCCTTTCTCCTGAATTGTGTCCTTGCCACATTCCCAGTACCTGTCGGTAGTATCACCAAATGGTCAGTCCTTTCCATTCACACACACCAGGCCAGACATTGGTTTGTAATGACTGAGTTTATTTTCCTGGGCATCCACCCCACACACCAGGCATACGGCAACCCCTTCCCCACTTTTCCACTGCAAAACTCTCCCCCTGCCCTTCCTAGTGGGGCACGTGGGTGGGGGGGAGGTGCCAAAGCAGAATGCCACGTTGGCATGGCTGTTCATTCTCCAGGAACAGGGGTGATCAGTCTTTGGAGAGCAGTCCCTTTGCATCTTCCCCCTTGTCCCCTCACCAAAAAAGAACAACTGTAACCAACTCCATCTCCCAGTCCCCAAAACCAGAAATGGGGAGGCAAGGATGGGAGGAAATACAGGTAGATGGGAAGGAAAAAGTGCTTAGTAAGCCCCTCTTGACACAGTTCCTCCGACAGGATCACAGACTATCCACTGCAAGTCTTATGCCAAGATCCTGGAGTCCCTAGCAAGGAACCAAGTCTGTCAGGGTCTGGAGATAGAGAGGGGTGTGTGTGTGAGAGAGACAGAGAGAGAGACAGAGAGAGATTGAGAGAAAGAGAAAGGACCTGTGTCCTCTCCTCACCACAAATGTCCTGTCCCCAAATGTCTACTCATGTACATCCCAGATCTCAGAGAGGAGCGGTGGCAGTTTCTTGTCTTGGAGACGCAAAGCAAAGACCTGCTCCGAGTGCACGCTGCTCAAAGTTCGCAGGCTCACCAGCTTCATCAACATGCGTGGGAACATCAGGTGGTCCTGGAGAATGAAGGTGAGGAGAGACAGTGCCTTGAGTTTAAATCAGGGACAGGCAGCTTGCGGTCCTGCATCATCTCAAACCAGGGGCCATGCTGACTAGACCTGGCAGGAGTTGGCAACATCAACAAGGGGTGCAGAGGAACCGTTCCTTCTAATAACAAACTTGGGCGACAGACTGCAGTTTAGTTTGGAAGCAGAACAGAACCATCCAGAATTAAGGTGGTCATTTTAATGTGCTTGGGGGAGTTCCTAGGCATGCAGAAGGATATAAAATCAATTCGCATAGCCCCCATCCCCACAAACTCATCTGACAAAAATCTGTGAATCTTCTAGATGCAGAAGTGACTGTGAAAGGAAAAAGAAAACTGAAGCTCAGGGGAGGGCTGCTAGGTAGAAGAGAGGGGGAAAGAAAATGAAAACCCTTCTCTGCCTGTGGCTTGAGAGGGGTTTTCTCCACACAGTCCTATGGCTTTTGGGGTGCCATCTAGGGTCCATAGGACTGAAGTCAGATTCAGTTGCCAGTCTGGCTAACTTTTATACATGGAGTGAGAAGAGGCATACTGCCCTTTGCCTTGGATAGCCAAATGTCTTGGACTGGGAGAATCTGTAGTCGCCCAGATGTTAAAGGACCCTATTTCCAGTCCAATCCACCTGACCTGGCTAGCAGTGAGGGATGAAAAGTGCTGAGTCCATCATCCTCTGGAAAGCCTTAGGGTTTGGGATTCTGTCTGACAATCAGTGGAGGGACCCTGGACTGAGATTTCCTGAAGCCAAATGCAGCTTTGCGACCTCACAGCAAAGTTGGCCAGGCATCGAGTACTTCATCTGGGGTCATAAACCCACAGAAATATCACTCTTTATCCCTCTCCACCCCACCAAATACAGTTGTGAGTCTTGTTCGACTTGGTCCCTGCTTCTCTGCCTCATGCATTTCATGGATCCTAGGAGGGCCAGTCTCTCTCTGACTCCAGCTACAAAAGCTGCTGCCCTTTATTCTGCTCTTTAGATTTGTTTATTCTTCCTAAATATAACTATTTTCAGGTCATTTAATCTAGTGCAATCTTGGCAGTGGCTCTGTGGGGTTCAAGGCAGAATTCCTTCCCTAGGAGATGCTAGGGAATGAAACCAGGATCTTCTGCATGGAAAGCAAGGGCTATACCACTGAACTATAGCCCGTTCTGCAGTGATTCCACACCCATCCACCCTCAGCATCTGGTGCTGTCCCTGTGCCCAGTGCAGAAACCTGTGGGCGGTGGAGGCGGATGTAAGAACTGAGCGCCTCAATGTAGGGTTGCTGCAGTGCCTCGACCAGGCCGTGGTCCTGCACATTAGGTCGGTCTGCTGAGAAGATATTGATCGCGATGAGGAGGGCGTACTCGGCGTCATCAAGCTGTAGCTGTCGCATGGCCCGGGAGAATTCAAAGATGGGGTTGATGAACTCTACCTGTAGGCCTGGTATGGGAGGTGGGGAATGAAAGCAGAGCCTCTGACAAAAAGAGCGGGTGCATCGCATTACAGCATTAAGAGGCACAAAACTGTGCACCTTTCCAATGTGAAAACAGAGGAGGGTCACTTGCGACCCTCACAATGTTCAGCCTACAGTTTCCACCATCCATCACCGAAACCCCAAGATCCGCCGATCCAAACCCGATTGCATGACACAGTGTAGTTCATTGTGTGTTGCTCAATCCACAATAATTAAATGCCCACAGATGCCATTTACATTATCCGACCCTTGCTGGGGAGGTGTGTCCAGGTTATGCAAGGGTTAAACAATCCTTATGTGACTCATGGTCTAATCTAGGGCTATGCAAGGGTTGTTAAACTCCATAGTTCACAGACCCTAACATGACACGACAAGCACCAAATGGGGGCTTGATATGCCAAAAAGTGACAGTGCATGTGACCTGGACATGCGGCGGGCTCACCCTGGGTTAGAGATCTCACAGTGGGCTGTCATGTCATGCGAGCTGCCCAGTCGCTTCAAATTAAATCAATTCTGAGGCCAGGGATTTGTTTTAAGCACCACAGTCCTCCACACAGAAATCCATTCCTCTTGACCTCTCCCTGCTCTATGCTTTCTTAATTTCAGTAGCACAGCTTAGGGAGGGGATAATTTTATTGCTTCTACTGTTAACCAAAAGCGAGTCACAAATCCTTGCTGATCTCCCAGATCTACCTTCTGACTTCATATATTCTGTGCTCAAGGCATGCAGGCTTTAAAGGTCAGTCATCAGTACAATGCAGCAAACTCTTACAAGAAAGAGACTTCTGAGCAGACATAAAAATGACTGGAAACTGGGGGATCCTGTTTTTAGGTGGTGTAAAGGTTTGTGCTGGCAGGAAAGAAGCTCTCCAGCACACTGCAGTGTGCAACAACTGCACATTAACAGAAGCAGGAAGGCAAAGGCCGATTCAAGACTGGGGGTGCCCAAGGCAAACAGCACCCTCTTTCGTCCCCAGATGCAAGACCAGGCATGTGGAAGAACGCAAAGCAGGATGCCATATTGCTCACTGATTCCATCTAGCTAGATGCAGAGGGACAGTGAGAAGTTAATGTAAACTCTCGCCAAATATGAAAACCCGGCAATCTTTACAATGCCCTTTTCACTTGACGTGTGAAGAGATGGTTGCTGATGCATGAACAAGCAAGTGATGTGAACCACCCACCGGGCAGGCTTAAACTCAGCCCTAGTTTCTCGGTCCCCCATGGCATGTAGATGTGTCATCTTGAATATATATTAGCAATCCTCAGAAACATTAATTCTGTTGTTAAAAGTATTAAAAATCTCCATCCACCAACCCTTTAATTTTCAGAGCAGCAGCGAGTATTTTAGTCCGCCCCCGCCCACATGACTACAGTATCTCTAGTCAAGGGACCATTTCTGCAGAACCTCAAGTCAGAGGCCAAAACCAGCCCTCCAAGAATCTGCAGGTTGCATCAACCTTCTTCTGCCCCACTTCCTTTTTTGCCACTGCTGGTTGTTGGTGGCTTCCTGCCGCTTGTGCAGGTTTGCCTTCTATTCTAAAAGCTACTAGCAGTAAGATTCTCAAGTCAAATATTGCAGTTTTTCGAATGCTGGGCCTTGCCTCTTTTGACTTTGGCAAAACGACTGCAATGAGTCCCCCACAAGCTTCTTCAAAATGATATCTGGCTCTGAGATGGGAGCAACACCCCTGCCGTACTTAGCAAAAGTCTGATCAAGCTTCACTAATCGCACAGCAAAAGCGGTGTGATGTGGAGAAGATTATTTTGCCTGGGGAGCTGCAATGCTGTTCAAACATGCTGGGCACTGTGTGGTCTTGTCATTTCTATGGCTGGTGAGAGAGCCAGGAGGTTCTGTGTCTTGGCAAGGGTCTGGCGCTGTGCTATTTTCACCCTGGGGAGGATGCAACTGTTGAGATTTGTGCTCTGGGTGCTTATTTGTGGCCTTTGCCAAAGTAAGAGAAACAAACGAAGTGACAGGCCGCAAGAATACTTCAGGGAAGTGGGCGGGAAGGCCACTCTTTTTATTCACAGGGTCTTCTTCCCCTTCCTGAGATGTTCTAAATGGCAAATGGCTTTAAAAAGGGGAGAGCTGAAGGTAGATCTCCCAATATTTGGATCCTGGTTTGCTCATGCCTGCATGGCTAGCAGTCAGGAATGCTAGAAGCTGAAGTCCAAAACATCTGGAGATCTACCTTCTGCCCATCTAGGCTTAGGATACCACAGAACAGAACAGAACAGAACAGAACAGAACAGAACCTTTCCATGTAAGCATAGCCAAACATGAGACCCAAGTGTGCCCACTATTTGTGAAATAAGACGGAACAGGTTATACCCAAAAGATAACTCAGAAATGTAACTTTGATCTTCCCCTCAGTGCTTGATGGCATTCTTCTAGCATGCTGTACTAAGGAGGAGAATTCTCTGGAAGTAGCTCCTCCACACACATCTTGGACCTTCCCTCCTTCCAGCTGTACTTCAGCTCACCTGCACGGTGAAAGTCGTCCTTGCTGTAGGTGAAATCTTTAAGAAATGTAATGCACTGGGTCTCGTGGTTGTAGCGCCGCGCTGTCTCCAACAGCATGATCTATGGCGATAGAGAGGGAAGAGGTTATTGGCCTGTCTTTAAAATAGTCCAGCATATGTGGTGCCCCTATGCAGGTACGGACAGACAGGGAGTTGGTCAGGAGTGCTACAGAACGGGAGCTGCCACACTGAAAGCTCTCTGGGTGGACTCCAATCTGCTCACCGGTCCATGTGGAACCACCAGGAACATGCCCTCCCATGAGCTCAGTCAGACTGGTTAAGGGAGAAGGCACTCTCTCAGGCTGCAAGCCAAATATCTTATGCATATTGCCCTAATTTGCATGGGAAGATTTCCCAGAAAACCCACACTGCTTTCCACCGCTGAAAATGCATGTACTTTTTACAGTGGGATGCAGCACTGTTTCAGAACATCTTGGGCTACAAAGGCCACAGTGATCATTCCAGGACTGGAAGAAATGCTTCAAACCACCTTAAGACCGGAAAAATGCAGACTATGCAAGTTTAGACAGAGAAAAGGGTGTACAGCTCTCAGCATGGCCCAGCCAGCATGCTGTAGGGAGCTGTGTGGCCAATGGGGCGAGCTAAACATCCAATAAATAACGACATACAGGTTGAGAGTAATGCAAATTGCTCAACTCTTGCTCACCTCGATGGTGGAGGCCTTGAGCAGCGCAATCTGGTCTTCCCGAGAAAGCTGCAGGAACCCAGGCACCTGCTTAGCAAAATCCACAATCTCTTGTACCGAGATGATGGCCAACTCTGTGAAGTGGGCAAAGCGCTGTTGCCGAGCCTCTCGGCTATTGGGGTCGCTGCCCATTGGCCAGGGCTGGCGAGTGATGCAAATGGTACCAGAAATACAGAAGGAGAGAAAAAGGAGGGCAAGGTTGGTCTAGAGGCATGCGGACACCATGGTCTTCCCCAGCACCATCTCAAGGACTTGCTCAACCAGCCCCTCCACACACACTCCCCAGATTCTACCACCTCTTATACCCGATGTAGTATATTAAATTAGAAGAAGCTGGTGATTCCCTCTTAATAATGTGCAGGAGACTTTCTGTCCTCTCCAAATCCCCTGCCCATTTTCCTTAACCATCAGGATTACTCTGCTCTACTCCTCCAACACAACCTCAGTGACCCAAGCAATTCCTTCCTGGAGAGATGTTCCTCCTGACACAGGAAAATACCTACAAGTGAGGACAGGTGGGACTGGAGCAATCATCAGAGAAATCAATTGCAAATCTAGACACATAAGCTCCAAAGTTCGTCCCACCTTCCACTCAATCAGCACACCCTATTGAGTTCTTGTACCATGTTTTAACTCAGGGTGGGCAGAAAGATTTGGATCAACTGATAGATATCTACTGGATCAGCAAGGATTTCTGACTCTTAACTGTTTAACCAGAGCAACAAGAAAAGACACACCCTGATTCTGAAATGCAGAAAGCCAGGTAAATGCCAGGCAGGTGAATGCCTCAGTTCTGGCACTCAAAGCAACTCCCTGAACATTAAAAGTGCAATCCTATGCATGTTCAGTCAGAAAAAATCCTACAGCCAACTAACTAGGAAGTCTTCAATTAAGAATAGCTTCTTCTTTTGTCCAAACTAGAAAATGATGGTTACCACCTATGGAGTAAGCCAGGATTCTTTAACTTCAAATCATGGTTTTAAGATCCTGGCTTGTTCCAGAGTTGCTAAGTATGGTTTCCTGGTTCAGATGAAACAAAAAAGAATGGCTGATTAGAGGCTTCCTTTTTAAACTGTGGCTTAAATTAGAGAGTTGTGTGTTGAGGCTCATTTGTATCTCAGCTAATTAAGCCGAGCTATAGTTGCCTAAACGGGACATGCGTATGTTTGCGTGGGTCTTGGGGGGATCTGTGGGGAGTCGGGTCCCTCAGATGAAGAGATGAGGCACAGACTCAATAATGCTGGATAGGATGCCTGGGAACACCATGAATCAGGAGCACTGACTCTCTTTCAACCCAAGGACTGATTTTTTTTCCGGAGGAGCTGTCAGGGGCTACATTCCAGTAGCGGATGGGGCTGAAGGCAAAAGGGGTGCACTATAACCTTAAATATCCTATTGCCAGTAACTAAGCCTTAGGAGAGGCGCTGCAGTAACTGAGCTTTAGGAGAGGGGGGAAATTGCGGAAAAGATGGGAAGCTAATTGGTAGTTAGAGGCAAAGGGGTATGACCATGTGGAGATCCTGGGGGGACTGAATCTGGGGTATTACATGACAGCTTGAAAGGAAGACATGACTGGAGGCAGGAAGAGGTTATATTCCCTGCTAGCCCTTCATTCTCTCCAATCATGAAGGGTTTCTACCCTTTTCTATGGTTCTACCTCGTGCTTGATGTTGGGAATGAAAGGGGCAATTTTCTAGGCACGTGACCCAAGGCCAGGCAGATTCAGACTCATCAGAAGGGGTCCAGGAACCAAAATTCGCAGACAATGAATTGGAGGAGTGGTCAGGCTTCTCCTAAGGGCACCCGCCCGGGGTGTTTAGGCACAGGTTGAGAATAGGATTTACAACTGCAGGGAGAGGCCATGGGAGAAGAATTCCTGCAGCCCGTTGAGCTTGGCACAACTCTGGACTCCGTGACACAATGTTGGGAAAGATGGGCTGATCAGCTGGAGGGGCGATGGACAAAGGAGAGGCTTGCCCATCTCCAAAAAGGGCATCCCAGAGGGTGGGGTCCAGGGGTGCTCAAAAGAATGCTCAGAAGTAGTTGCCAGATGGGTTCAACAAGCCATTCTGTGCATGCTCAGAAACTCATTCTTACTGGAAGTGCACTGGAAAAGAAAGAGCTTTTGCCAAAGAACAGTCTGTGTTTTGGAAGTGTGGAGGGGAACGTGGCTTGCAACAATTCGTTCCTGATTCCCATTCCAGACTGACACACTCAGCTATAGGATGGAACTACTTTCTGGGAAGAAACCCAGGAGCCTAGCAGGCATTTCTGTCTAGAACACCAGGCCTTCTGGCCTCCCAGGAAGATGCAGTGGGGAACTCTGATGTGACTTAGATAAAAGTTCCCCTTCCACAAACATCTGGTGTCCTCCCGATTAACAAAACCCTAATTAGATCAAAGCATAATTCAAAACACTGCAATAAGCAGAACAAACAATAATTACCGTGACTTTGGGCTGGTCGCTGAAGCTCCTCTTGTTGCACTGCTGTTGTGCGGCAACCAGTTGCCGGATCATGCCCTCTTGCTGGGGCGTGAGCGGCGCTGGCTCAGGTTGGGGCAACGTGGGGTCACAGGGCAGAGGGGGTACCCGAAGGACCTCGCCTCCACCCCCCTCCCCACCTGACGCCCCTTCCCCCTCCTGCTGCTTTCGGATCTTTTTCTTGCGGATCTGCTCTTCTGAAAGAACGCCTGGAGGAGTACGAGAGGGGAAGTGTGAGCAAGACAAGGAGGAATCACAGAGGCACTTCTCAGAGTCGCTGCTCTGGTAGGACGAGCTTCCCATTCCCACTGAAGAACTGCATTCCCTGACAGTGGAATTCCCTCCCTAGAAAGAATTGCCTGCTGCCATCACCACTCTCTGTTTACAACAAGCCAACTCTATTCTGTTTGCTCAACCTATTAATTATCATTAACTGCTTCTGGATTCCAAAGTGAAACAATCACGCCAATTGTTTGTCTGTATTTTGAAATGCAACATGCCCAGCATGGCACTCTTGATCAGCTTTTACATCTGCTTACTGCTAACATTGCATTGCCATCTTAATCTTTAATTTGTAATCTGTCCTGAAGACTGCCAATAGCAGAAAGGTGGGATGTAAACCTTTTAAAGCAAGGGTGGGCAGAAGAGAGAAGTGGATCCACTGGCGAATGTCTGGATGATTTTTTAATTCTTTTTCCCCTTTGGGAAAGAATCCAAGGGAGGTTACATAGTCCTCTCCATTTCATTCTCACAACAACCTGTGAGGTAGAGCAGGCTGGAAGTCAGGGACTGGCCCAAAGTCACCCAGTGAGCTCTGTGGTCAAGGGCAGATGAGAACTGGGGTGCATGTTGTTTCCTCGAGACACGTCCATGTGGCTGGTGGATCTCAGGGTACTAATATAAAATCAAAAGCCAATCCTGAGGGATTGGCAATGCCCATCTCGGTACGTACCAGGCCACTAAGATCTTCTGTGGAGGTCCTTCTTCAAGAGCCACCCCCTAATGAAGTGAGAGGTGAAATGGCTAGAAGGGCCTTCTCTGTGATTGCACCCCACTTACGGAATGCCGTCCCTAAGGAAGTGCTCATGGAACCATCACAGCTTGCCTTTCGGCCCCAGGTAAAGATTTTTTTATTTAACATGTGTTTTAGTAGCCGATTTGGTTTTTAATGCTGTTGACTTATTGCTGCTTACTTGCTGTGATCTTTCGCCGTGGATATGAGATTTTATATTTTTAATGGATTTTACTTGATTCTATTGTTCGATTTACTGCATTATTGTTTTTAGTGTTGGCTGTCCACGTTTTTATGTAAAGCTGCCCCAGTGAGCCCTTTTGGCTATAGAGTAGCATATAAATGCAATAAACAATAACAATGGCTAATGATCCCGTCAGCCCAACCTTCACTCCCACCAGTTCCCGGCTCCATCTCTCGCCAGCACTCACACTCCTCGCGCATGCCCGCCTGTCGGCACTTCTTCAAGCGGCACTCCTGGCACTTCCGGCGCATGTACATGTCCATGTGGCACTGCCCGATGCCCTTGCAGGTGTACTGTGCCCCTTTGATGACGCTGCGCCGGAAGAAGCCCTTGCAGCCCTCGCAGCTGAGCACGTTGTAGTGGAACCCGGAGGCCTTGTCCCCACACACGCTGCAGACCTCATCCCCCAACATCTTCGGGGCAGGGCCCTTTTTGCGCTTGCGGGCAGGCTCCTCAGCTGCAGAGAGAAGTGGAAAGAGAGAACAAAGGTGACTCAGAGACCCCTCTGCCCACCCTTGATTCCAATGACCGGTTAAGAGAGGGGTGCAGAATCTCTGAAGTGGGACCCTGCGTCCAGCCCCTGGACTTTCTCCCTTTCTATAAGGCTGACCTGCTTCCTCTAAGGTTTATAGTTCCTGGCAGTAAGAGCTGTAAAGGCTGAAATGTGCTGGAATTTTGGCCCCATCCCGTTGACCTTTGCCCGGCCTGCCACTGGAATGCGGCCTGAGAACTCCTTGGGTTGAAAGAGGCAACACAGCCCTGCCCCGAGCAGTCTAGGACCAGTGTAACTGAAGGACCACTTACTGCCACATAAAAGTGCTCAGCAGCTGAGATCTTGAAATCAAGAGGCCCAGCTTTGAACACTGCCATCTTCTCTATCAAAGAACAGGACTTCTTGATAACAAATGTATCTTTTTCCCCTTGTTGGTTCACATGGGACCAGACCAGACTGCCTTCAAAAACAAAATGTTCCACTTCAGGAGTATTTTCAACTGTGTTCTAAAAAATTATTATTTTTCAGGGGTTCATCCATTTCTAAAAGTAGCTGCAAAAACCTGCTGTTGCTATTTGCATACATTGTGTTTCAAGAATTTAAAAAAACACATGCAAGCAGCCTTCAAAATTCTGCTTAAGAAATTCTAGGCCAAAGAGTGACTCTTTTTCCAGGCTCTGGGGTCCTGTAATTGCCTTTAGGGCAGCTAGCTACAACTTGATACTGGTAGATATAAATATTTTCCCCTGTTCTAAAAGTGAATATTGCCCAATTTGTGGTAAACTGTTTAACAATACACAAGCTATCCATTTAGAATTTTATTTTATGGAATGTTAGATAACTTAGAAGATATTCTCCTATGTGAATGTGATATTGTTTGGGGTGCAATCCAGTCTGGATGCCTGTAACCCTACAAACACATATGATTCTAGAAGAAGATTGCCTCTGTGTTCCTCCCACCCTGCAGAACACCTGGATGGCCAATTTTGACTGCCTGTGTTATGACTTGGGGCAAGCATATGGAAAAGAGCCCGAGGTACTCTCAGAAGCCTTCATATCCTGGTGGTGCCTGTCTGCTCCCTTCATTCCCCCCACCGGATGCCCATTCAACCCCTGAGGTTGACAGAACTGGTACAGTTCTTTTCCCACTGGCTGGGAAAGAACTGCATAGGGCTCCAAGTTCAGAGACCCAGCTATGAGGTTAGAGAACTTTTCTGACCTCATAGCTGGGTCTCCGAAAAATCTTATGACAATCTAAATTCTGTCTAGCAGCCATAGGATGCAGTGTATTTGCACATATAGATAGAAGATACAAATATTTCTTTTTAAAAAGAGTAACAGATAATATTTGAATCAATGAATACCCAAATCCCTTTCCCAATCCCAAATGCACTTTCAGCACTCACTGCAGCCATCTGCTAGCAACATTATTCCAGGCTGCTGGCGCCTAGGCCCAGGCTGTCCCCCTTTCCCCACTCACCAGCGCTGTGTGTAGAGCTTTCTCCATCATCTGTGCAAACCACCTCGATTTTCACAGTGCTGTGAGACTCTGGCCTGGCCTCTGACCACTCGTCTTTGACCTGTGAAGCGGGCTCCCCATCCTCTGTTTAAAAAACAAACAATGGAAAGAAAAATGAGGCAAGACAAGAGTTCATCTTCAAAGGCCCACCTCCATCACTTGGCCAGGCCTGGGCTGGCAGATCAAGGTGTCAGGTGCTGGCTTACCTAATGATAAGTCAGGTTCATCGGTGCCCGTTTTGGCCATCTCAGGGCATTAGCCACAGCAGCATTGCATAGTCAGCTCTGGAACCAGGCAAACAAATAAAAAGGCAGTTCAGCTAGCAAGACACTTTCCCTTTGCTCTCCTTCCTCACTCCTCTTTCATCTCCCTGGGAAAAGGACAATGGTCCAGCCACTTCTTCATATCTTGGCATATCAACGTTTTGATTGCTGCAGTCAGGTCCTTCTCCTACCACTTATTCACTTCAGATCTCTTACGGCAGCCTTCTCCATCCGAGCACCTGCAAAGGTATTGAACTTCAGCTCCCATCAACTTTGCCAGCAAAGCCAATGATCAGGAATTCTGGGAGTTAGAGTCTCAGATATCTGGAGGAGGCTGTTTTAAAGAGCAGAGAAAGAACAACTCCAGTTTCCCGTTGCCTACCAATGCCCGAGGAGTGGGAAAATGCCCCTCCTTGCCTGCTCCTCTTCATTCTTGTGAGGGTTGGTCAAGGACATTTTGCTGCCTAGTGCAGAAGAGTAAGCAGTACAGAACAGAGAGAACAGAACAGGGGAGAACAGAACAGACGGTACCTCCTTCGCCAAGTCAAGGTGCATAGCATCCAAGTGATCTTGGTTCCTGAGGCATAAAAACCACCACCACCACCACCACCACTCCACTATTTTATTATTACACAGCCTTTCTCAGAGCATAAAAACACAATACTGGAATGATAAGCAGTGCCCTGTCCTTTCACAACATCTCAAGAATCGGAGGAGGCCCAAGGGAGGTGTCAGCTCTGTAACACCAATGCCCATCATCTATAATGCAGGAACCTTGGGTTACATTCTATAAAATTGACCAGCAGCAGATTCAGGACGGACTCAAAGACATATGCTCTCATGCCACTTCTGTACTTAATGAAAGAAACCCATTATTGCAAGATGTGGTAATGAGTTCCTACATTACCAAGAGGTAGATTTACAAGAGGATAAGACCAGTTCATGGAGTACAGGTCAATAGCTCTTGGCTGCAATGGCTCAATGCAATCTCACATTGGGAGGGAAGCAGACCACTGAAATCTAATTGCAAGGGGCAAATCCATACATAACCTGTGAGATTCCTGGTGGTTTCTGGTTGTCTATCATAGGATACTGGAACAGACTTTGGTCTGATCCAGCAGAACTCTTCTTATGTTTTTTCCTCTTATGTCAAGGGTAGACAGCCTGTGGGCCTAGAGTGCACATGGCCTTTGGCTTAATTTCAAAGCAATCAATATTGATATTTGGAGAGAACAAACTGTCCCTCCGCTGCCAGCCCAAAAGCTAAGATGAATGAGATTGGGTTCAGACAACATGATAATCCACACTCTAGGTATAAGTATACACTGAGTGTGGATTGTTGTTGAACGCTGTTGAAATGTGAGCTATTGTGTTGTCTGAACCCAGCTGCACTAACAAGCCATGGCTTATTAACCACAAACAACCCATGAAGAGAACCCACAGTTTGTTGATAGGTGATGAACCGTGGGTTGTTCACCATGGTTTATTATCTCAGCTAGGTTCAGACAACACAATAACCCATGTTTTGACAACACCCTATGAACAACAATAACTCACACTCAACCCACCCCAAACTCCTTAAGCATGGGTTACTATGCTGCCTGAACCCAGTCTGAGATTGAGAAGGGGGCATAAGATAAAGAGAGAAAAGGGGTGACCCCAACCACTTGGGTATGATGCTTCCCACCAAGGGAAAGCTCTATAGCTCAGTGCTGGAGCAGATTCAGATCCCAGATTCAGTGCCTGGCATTTCTGTCAGGCAGGACAGAAAAACTGCCAGAAACTCCAGAAAGCTTCTGCTGCTGCTTAGTGTTGGGAGTCCAAGGCTTGATGGACCCACACTCTGGCTCAGTACAAGGCAGCTTTCTATATTCCTATGGAATGCAGCTGATGTCAGAAAAAAAACGTTTTATACGCCTACCTTACGTTATACTATTTCTAAAGCACTCCTTACATGCTTCCTCTTCCTGCAAAAAGCTACCCTTTTCACAAGAAGGAAACTGAGTGCCTTTTGATCTATGTGTCCATCATGAGCCTCATCTGCTGCTATCTATCTCTTTCCCATCTACCATCTCCTCTGCACATGTGCAAATTTTCACTGCCACCCAGTTTGATATATATCCCCCCACCCCAAGCTCACCCAAACAATTTCTACCATACAGTCTCACCTTTCTCCCCACAATGGGGAAGCCTCAGCTAGCTGACAACCACATAACAGATCTTCTGGGGTAGCAAAAGCAAGAAAATGGAAAGAAAAGGCAGGTGGCCAAATGACTGATCTGAGGTTAAAGTGCACCTGAAAGGGAAAGAGGAATCAGGTGTCAATAAATCCCTCTAATCTCTTCATGCCACTCTCCCCACATGAGATAGATGAACAGTAATCCCAGCAAGACAGACATATTTTCAACACACATTATTTGACACCCACTGTTGCAGGGATCTTGTATAGTCAACATCCTTAAATGGTGTGAGAAGGTGAGTAAAAAGTTATGCACAGAGTGTTTATAGGTAACTGTGGGGATACCGAGAGTTTCAGAGAACATGCACAAGGTTACATCCTGTTACTTCCAATGAATGCATCTCTGTTTACTATTATCCTTTGTTGTTGTCTGTTCATAAAGAATAAACAGAAGAATAGAAACCATATGTCAAGTCAAAAGTATCACACCAAAGGAATAAACAAAACAGTTACCATTTTCTAACCATGTGCAAGTATGAAAATGCGTGCAAAATGTTAACTCATCTGTGTTACACAGCCTTGAGCAAGCATCTTTAGGATATGCTCCTCTAGATCAAAGTGGACATTCGTCACCCTGCCATGCAATTTACATGCTCTCTTGTGTTAATCAGGCTGCTTGAAAAAAAAGAGGTATTCTCAGCTATAATTACAGAATTATTATTTTAACAACTATAAGGAAGCTGTTGCAGGAAAAAGTTTAAGTCTTGTGTAAGTTTTCCACATGCTCCCTCTGTCACTACTGAGAATGAAAGGAAATGCCCTTTAGTCCAGCTGACTATATAAATTAAGTAGCTTGCATTGCATCTCCGTAGCACTTTCAAATGTTAAAAGCATTTTATGTACACTAGCTGGTGATATTCCTGTAAAATAAGGCAAGATTATTCCTTCTTTTTCCAAACTTTAGAAGTGAGCAGGAATCCTTATTTAGTCAAAACCTTACCGGGGGGGGGGGGGGGGAAGAGACCTTGTAATAATGTCTAATGAGAACTGAGCATACTCAATGGCCACAGAATTTTCAGTGGGAGAAAAAAACACAGAAAACCAGGATCGAATTGAGTATCTTGAGGAAGGAATTGCTGGCCTCCTGAAGAGAAGCACTCCATACTGCAACATTTTGTTGCAGGCCCCACTTGCCTCCCACATTGCAGATGGAGGGGATGGGGAACTGAGGCTTAAGGGAGAGTGGATTGCCTAAGGCTACTGGCTGAGTCCATGGCAGGCATAAAATTCAAACCTGGGAGCTAATTCGTAGTTCATTCACTTGGCTGTTACACAAGTACTTGACAGGCACAGTTCCACCAGGTGCCACGTGCCAGAGCAAGTTCCAGTTGTCCATGGTCCTCAGCACCATTTAGAGGGGCTCTGCCATTTCTCCTGCCACAACCATCTGTCTCTAGGGAGTCCACTGGGGACTCTGACACCTCTTTCCGTTGGGGATGGCTAGAAGCAGCACAGATGGTAGAAATCCTACCCACTGAGAGCAAAGAGAGTATAAAAGTCAAAGCAAACCCTTCCCTGCTGATCATCTGCTTGGCAGGCTGCCGTTGTTATTGTTTTGAACCCTCTATGAGAGCCTTCCCCAACCTGGTGCCCTCCAGATGTTCTGGAGTTCGACACTTTTCTAACCATCCACCATGGCCAGTGCTCAGGAATACTAGGAGCTGTAGTCCAAAACATCTGAAGGATGAGGGAAGGCTGCCTGTCTTATCTTCCTGTAAAATAAGGAATAGGGACCTCACACATCCTTGCTGTGCCCATGCTTCGATCTGGGGACCGCCGGGGCTCAAGAGCACCGATCCTCTCGCCAAGCTTGCAATCCGGCAGACAAAGCCCCACAGAATACGATGGGGCTTCCCAAAGAGTAAACATGCCCTGGATTGCACAGTAAAGGAACCGCAGGGATCTTAGCATAAGAGTGCGGGGGTGGCAGCTTTACTTCGCAGGTTAGGACTTTTTCCGGGGGGTGGAATACACTCCTCGGGAGAGGGGGTGGTCGTCAAGCGACTCCAACTCCAGCCTTCACACAGCAGGTACCTCCCCAAAACTCCCTACCGCCCCCCAACTTTCGACCCCCTTCGTTACCTCTCTGTCTCTCTCTGCCTCTCTCCCTCCTGCTGCAACTTGCATCAAAAAAGTAAAAACAGTTATCGCACACAGGAGCCAGTCGCTTCCGGGAACCCTTGCTGGGCGTCACTTCCCTTTCCAGCTTGGGAAACCACCCCTTCTCCGGCAGGCACCTCCTTCTACACCCGTGTCGCGGCAGTTACACAACCGAGGACGCGTGTGGGATCGGCTGGTGGAGAGCTACCTTGTTCTCTGTAGAAAGGCGCAGCATCTAAGGGCCGAAGCGGAGATGATTTTGTATCTGTCTCCGGCAACTCCGTCTTTTTAAAAAATCATTCCAAAGTAGAGACGGGGAGCCTGATTCGGATCTTGAAGGCACCCCACGCACCGCGCGTGTAGACACGAGGAGCTGGATTCGGATCTTAAAAGCACTCGCAACGTCACCCATCGCACCCTCTCCCTGTGGTTGGTGGCGTAGCAGCAGTCCTGAACCGAATTGGGATCCCTGTGTCGGGACCTTAGCGCGCAGTGTAGCTGCGTGGAAAGGAAGGGGGATGTTCCGATTCTGAGTTTCCCATGGCTCCTCTAAAGTGAAAATGAAAAAAATCAGACTGAGCGTCCTGCGTCTGCTCTACAGTAAAAATGAATAAATGAAGGAAAGAATGCAGAAAGAGCAATTAGGATGCGAGACACAGGTTAAAAGTCGTGTTTGGGCCCGAAAAAATCCAAAACCGGAAAGGGCTTTGCATATGCTTTTAAGGTGAACTCCCATGTATGTTTAAGCCGAAAAACAGTCCCACAATTCCCAATGCCCCTCAGCCTGTTGCTGGGGAATGCTGGTAGTTGTAGGACTTGTCTGCCTAAAGGTGTGTAGGGTTGTGCACTAGTTCGCTTTCTCAATTGTGGCACCCATTTTATGGGATCAGCTTCCCAGATATGTCCGCCAAGGGCCTTCCAGAAAAAAGAAGTCATTGAAATTTATGTTCACAATCGGGATTGATTTTACTGTTTGCATTTTTTCTAATTGCTCAATTTATATTTGAATGTTATGCATCAAGTTAAAAGATTTTTTTAGTTCAATTTGTTCTCCTGAAATAGTGCATGTGCTTCATTGTGTGATAAGACCATCCTCCCCCATTCTGCATAACTCTGTCAATTTTCTCCAATACTTGGGGTATCATGCACAGAATCCAATGTCTGGCCCTGCTGGGAGGTGGGGACTCTGGGGTGGCTGATCCTTACACCCACGTCTATGCGTGCTAACCCTCTCAAAGAACTCTAAAGGCTTAGCAAGGCCTATATTTTCTTTTGTAGCAGTAAAACCTGTGGAACTCAATGGGATTTACTTTTGAGTGGACATGGATAGGACTGCAGAACCCATGCCAATTCTTTAGCAAGATTTTTTCTTCTCTGATCTTGATAATGCTATAATAATTCATGCCAGAACCAAAGTTGAAAGAGTCAGTTAAGAGTGCAGAAATGGGACTCAGAAGATCCCCACTCATCCATGGAGTTAACTTTGGGTGACTTTGAACCAGTCACAGATTCACAGCTCAACCTGCCTCACAGAGTTGTTGTGAGCATAACATTGGGGGGAGGAGGAGAATTATGTATGTCACCTTTAGTTCCTTGGAAGGAAAAAGGCAGGATAGAAATGAGATGAATAAATAAAGAAGTAACATGACTTATAATTGTCTGGACCGATTTCTTAAAAAAACACACAAACAGAACAGTGTTCCATTGGTTGTGCTCTAGGCAGAGGTTCAATGATAATGCAATAGTGCCTTTTTGGCCAGATGCCTTTGTTAAACCTCTAAGCATGCTGGTGTCTGGCTCTCCTGTAGATCTGAGTCAGCTGACTCTTTAATTATGCCTAAGGCAGGTGCCTCTTGCACTATACTACTACTTGTTACGTAATTTTCTACATAAGCAGACAACAGAAACTAAAGGTATCAGAGAAGCATAGCAAGTGCCCCATGATTCTGGAAACAGAGCAAAGTCTTACATTTAGACTGTAGACTTGGAAGGAAGCCATCTAAAGGGACAAGAGGAACAATATACAACGCTGAAATTTAGCATACCATTGTTGCTAGAAATTTCTGAAAAAATGACCATTTTAAACAAATGACCCAAATGAACCAAGTTAAATATGCCAAGCCATACTTGCAATGCCCAGGGTGTGTGGGGTAGAGCTCACATGTTTTGACAATCCTAATTTGGGATAGAAATAATTTCTAGTGGCAGGACGGAACAATATCTTTGTTAACCGAGTCCAAAGCAAACTTGCTGGCATGGAATGTAGAAGCAATGTCTGTAGCATCAAATTAATGATAATTGCGCCTTTTAGACTTTTTTCCAACCCTGACAAAATGCTGTTGAATAAGTTAAGGGATCACAGGTATATAGCTGGTTACTCCAACTACCTTGTAACTTTGATTTGTACCCATGATTCCTTGTGTGCGCAATCTCTCAGAAGGGTGAAAGTTGGACTAAAGTACCCTGCAGTTTATGAGTTTGACGCACAGTCATCACACTCATTAAATATGCCCTTAGTATCATCTGAATGGTTAGCTAAGATGTTAGCTTTAACAATATAAGAAAATTTCTGCTGAATCAGATGAAAGATCTGCCCTAGTAGTCCTAAAGAAGGCCAGACTCCTAGTGCGGTAGACCAGATGCCCGTGCAAAGTCCACAACGTAAGAAATCTGGGAGTCCTGTTCAACATCGCTCCTTCCCTGCGTAGCACCATCCTCCGCCTTTGCGCTCCCTTAAACGCGCCCGCCGGCCTGGCGCCCGCCCTCCGCATTCTAACCCCGCCGTCTCCGGCCAAGTCTGACTCAGAGCGCAGTGGGCGCGGCTTCTACGGAGCTCCACCCCCTCAAACCCGCCTACTTACCCCTTTCCCGCTGCTCGCGAGTGAATAAGAAACTGAATCTTGCACTTGAGAGTGCGCTTTCGCGGTGCAAACTTTGAGTGTAGCGGAGGAGCGTGAGAACTTACCTGGTCGACTTTCCTAGTTGTGGGTTAAGTAAGTGTGGTTTAGGGATGGGGACGGCCGTGGGATACTCAAGTCCCCAGAACAGGGGTCTCTGATCTACTCTCAAAGGGTGGGGAAAGGGATCCGAGAAAGGCGATGAATGGGGGAAAGGCAACGAGAGGTGACACAGAGAAAGAGTTTCAGGTTTCAGTCTTGTACACTTTTATTCGTACCCATTGTAGTGCAGGGGGCTTTACTTCCGGGTAGACAAGCCTCATACTGCTCTCCCAGTCTGAAAAAATAGGGAGGATTTGGGGACAGTCACTGATCTGTGACTGGTGGTTTAGAGGAGCAGGGATTATATATGCGAAGGATTGGAGTTGTGAAGCAAAGCAATGTTTACCTTGTAGATATATTTAGGGTTTTTTGTTTCGCTTTTAGGATTTTGGTGCTTTAATCTTCATTGCTCTAAACTGCTGTTTTAAAATCTTGTGGATTTTAAAAAAAAGCATTCGACTGGGTTTTCATAATTGATTTTAATGTGTTTTATTTTGTATCTGTGTGAGTCATCCTGATTGGCTGTAGGGCAACTCATAGGCTGAATGAATAAGGGTGCAATCCTATGCAAATTTAGGCAGAAAAAAGCCCTATGATTCCCTGTATTCTCTGGCATGTGTAACCAACCGTAGACTATTCTTCTATTTAAACTTGCATAGCATTGCGCCTAAAATAGGTGTTAGGGTAGTTAGAGGAAAACAGAGCAGGTAAAACCAAGGTGTGTGTTGAATTAGTGCTCTTTGGAGTAAAGAAGGCAATTTTCTGTAGATCTTGTAAACAGTAATGTGGGGCTTTAATCAATGCATGTATTATTTACCATATCTAAAACAGATATATCTAAAAATACCCTCCAGCTTTGTGGTACGGGTCACTTACTTGGAACATTTGTAATTCTTTTTTGCTCTGACATTATCTTTACTTGTGGCATGATTTGGGTGAGGAATACAGCTCTAGCTGATGAATAGGCACTGTCTTTGAGTAAATGGCTGAATTAGGTATTCTCTAAATGATATAATACTAGGTAGGAACAGTGGGAGAAAAGACATAGAAACAGAGTGAGTCGGAAGGAAGGCTGTATCCATGTAAAGTTTTGGGGGTGTATTGTGATCAGTTGTCCATATATGCCCGCCTGCCCCTTGAGATCTGCGGGAGAGGCCCTTCTCCAGGAACCCTCCATGAAAGAAATTAGGAGGGTGGGTACTCGGAGGAGGGCTTTCTCTGCGGTGGTGCCCAACCTATGGAATTCGCTCCCCAAAGAGGTCCGCCTGGCGCCATCGTTATTTGTTTTTTGGTGCCAGGCGAAGACCTTTTTATTTAAACGTCATTTTAATTGTTAACAATATTTGCTTATTTATCTGGCCAGGGCGACTTATTTTATATATAAAACAAAACTTATTTGTTTTATATTGTTAATTTTATATTGTTATTTTTGTATTTTATTGTATTTTATTGTGTTGTAAGCCGCCCCGAGGCTTCGGCAAGGGGCGGCATAGAAATGTTTTAATAAATAATAATAAATAATAATGGGCTGTAAGAAACATGATGCAAAGCATGATCATAAGAGGAAAGGAATGCAAGGGAAAGGGCTAATATACTATGTCAGGGTCTCTTTTTTCCTTTCCAGGGGTGATGATAGATGTAAAGGAGAGGTAAATTTCTCCTCTGTGTGCCAAGCTAGCTTGGTGGTACTGAGGACCCATGTCAAGGAGTCCAGTACCCCCCAGGAAGCAGGTGGAAGAAGAGACGCGACGGGTGTTAGAAGCATTCCTGCAAGGAGCATTGTGCAATGGAGAGGCAGGAGCCCCAGGCCATGTGGGCCGATGCTACCATAATCCCCAAAGTTACATGCACAGGTAAATGGGTTGAGAAGCAACATTCTGGCATCTCTGAGAAATGTAGAAAATTAAATCTGGGGCTGGGCAGGAATCCTGGGTCCTCAGGGACTTGTGGGAGAAGATCTTGCGGTGATGAATTCTGGATTGGAATCTAGGCCTGGTTTCTTCTGGGGAAGTGTGATTTGCATTTTGTTCCCCAGGAACTATCATCTTGCATTCTGTCTGAGAGAGGGGGAAAGGAGGCCTACTACATCTAGCTAGGAGAAATGGGCATTGGTGGCCAAGAGCTATTTGGGCAAGACTGGAATGTAGCTTGATATCATCTTCCAATTTTTGGGATCCACCTGTCCTAAGGAAGTAAAGCAGATGTTGACCTGAAGACTGTTCTAGCAGTGGCGGTTCTTGTTTGTAATAACTTTCATAAAAAATTCCCTTAGTGCCAACTTTGCTATCTTTTTAGTGCTAGGTGAAGAGCTTTTATGTTCCCAAAGATTTTAGATCAAGGAGGCAAAGCTAATGACCTACAGGCCTATTCTTACATGCCATGCTTTCCAGTATAGCCTGCAAGCCTTCTGCAGTTCATATATATATATATATATATATATATATATATATATATAAATAAATTAAAATTTTTAACGAACACTAAAAAAAAAATCAAACATCACAAACATTGGATTCACTGGGTCAACCTCCTACTACATATTTTTTAACATTCTAATATCAAATTCAAATTAATTCATCATAGTTTGAAAAACATCTCTAAATTTACACCAAGTTCCGTTTCTCCAGCCAATTATAAAAAGAGTCCCAAGTTCGATAGAAATCAGTATGCCTGCTGCAGTTCTTATATGGAATGGGACACTAAAATCTTGAGACTTTGGTAGTAGGCAGCGTATAAATGGAAGTATAAATAAACTTGCTGAAAGTAATTCAGAGTACTCAGCACTCCTGTTTAAATGCAATTAAACTGAGCCTTCAAAGAAATCTTGTGGGCATTGAAATTTAGATGCTTTTAACAGCTGCTACTGCTGTTACTGTTTTGCTGTTTTTAGTTGGGGGGGTTGTTAATTTTAATGTTGTTATTTTTTCATTGCTTGATACTCTGGAAATCATTTTAGATTTGAAAAGGAAAGGAAGAAACACATGCAAATTTTTATTAAAGAAAATTCTAGGCTGACTGGTGACCAAAACTCCCAGTTTTCTACTGCTGCCCTCTCATTGCAGGTCCCCAACTGAACATGTGCCACAGTGTCCAGCCTGGACCCTCATCCATGAGGAGATTAACCGCGTGGAGGAGAAAAAACATGGCTTCCGTACTAGCATCAAACACTTCTTGCGACGGCGGCCCAGCCCGCGTCGGTCCACAGACAGACAGCCTTCCTCAAAGGACTCCTTGAAGCAGTCCAAGGCAGGAGGCGAGGGAGGGGAAGGGGCTCGCCAGAAGCATTCCTTCTCCTTCAAGAGCCTCCTGCGGAAGAAGGGTGCCACCTCAGAGGAGACGGTGGGTCCTGCTGACCCATCTCAACGGCCTAATTCTTTGCCTGTTGTCAGCTGTTACTGTAGCAAACCGCCAACTGAGGAACAGAAGCCCCAAGCAGCTGGTAAGAAAACACCCAGTCATGAAGCTCGTAAAATGGAAGCCTGGGTCATTCCAGGTATAAAATGGCTGCAGGGATGGGCATAGCTGGTCATAGAATAGTAATTTCTCAGACAAAAAACTGGTGAGCCTAAAATAAAAGTATCTTGCATAAGAATCTAAGCACAAAGCAATGGCTGAGCCTGAGGTCCACTTTTTTGAATCCCAGTAAAGATGGTTCTAGAGAATAGCACTACATTTCACAGCAAGCAAGCCTTCCCTGTTAAGCATTTTGTAACAAAGTAAAAACCTCCTTAAAAATAAAATAGGAAGGGCAGAGAGCTCAGCAAGATGCCAGGAAAGGTGTCTTCATGCCTGTATGTGCCATGTTAGAAATCTCAAGTATGTATATCCTGCCTCATTTAAAGAAGGATGGGATAAATGTAAGCCACCCAGAGAGTCTATTCCTAGTAGGGCAGCATATAGAATAGAATAGAATAGAATAGAATAGAATAGAATAGAATAGAATAGAATAGTGGTATTTTACCAGACAAGTCTATCTTACAAAGACTGGTATATAGGTGCCCTGCCAGTGTTACAGCCCTGGTGTCTCCAGCATAGAGCCCATGGGCACCCTTTTCCCCATGGACAAATGCCTTGATTCACACCAGGGTCCCTCCTGAATTATTTGTATTTACAAAAATATTTTGACTGTTGAAGCATCTTGCTTAAGTCAAAACCTTGTGTATCCTTTCATCAACAGAAGATGGTCATGTGGCATCCCTTAGCTTTGGCTGCATTACTAGCCAGTAAGTATCTCAGTAATGCAGAGTAAGGCTTGTTCTGTGCCTTGCTTTAATTACTTCCCATTCTTTCTTCTAGGTACCAAGGCTGAGGATGCTGAGTTTTATACCTTGGTGGCCCAGAAGCTGGACCACTTGGTGAAACAGCAACAGCTGATTAGTCCTGTGGCAGTACCAAGTGTGCCTTCTCCCACAGTTCAGATCAACACACTTCCCCTAGACACTGCTTCCAATATACCAGGTATTGGATCTGTTTACTTGTGGGAATACCCTGCCCTATCACAAGGCTCGGGTCAGATAACAGTGATACATTTTCGTTCCTGCTCCTTTTCCTGGAACAGTTATTTTCTAGGGATTATGTTCCACAATTCTCGTCTCTCGTTCTCTACACTACCTCCTGGTGGGACCACACCATCTATCTTAATACCTTAGAATTGCACTGGTCTTCCTGGTTACAGATCATCCAGAAGAGCTACCTGGAGAACTGTATGCGAGACAGAAAGAGCATATCCTCCAGAAACTGTTTGCCCTCCTAGAACAGCAGGCTGGAGACATCAATAAGGAGGTACAAGCTTGGACTGCAATGAATTATTAGTTAACCATCTTCTCTTCTTCTTTACCTGTCAGTATAAAAGTATGAAGTTAAAAGAAGACAGGAATGCCCTGTCCTTTTGGACCCATGGGATTTAAGAAATTGCTCTGGGCATCACCACAAAATGGTTTTCATGAAGGATGTGGCTAGTAAAAAATGGCCTCAAGAGATTGTGGGGAGAAAAATAGTGAAGTTGGGAGGGAGGGGGAAATAATACAAAGAGGCCCAAAAGTGCAGGTCTGATGGCTGGGATGGGGAGAAAGAGTGAGCCAAAAAGGTGAGAGAAATAACACGGCTGGGAGGGGAAACTTAATGGCAAGGCAAAGGTCTAGAGACAGTTAGCTAGAAATTGAGCGAAAGAAGGCATTTTCTTTCTGGGAGCTATATGATATCCCTGCAGATTCCATTGTGGGGACCCCAATATGAGAAACTAATATATAAACTGCCCCGAGAGCTTTGGTTATGGGTGGTATTATTTCATTTCTGTAACAACAGCAGTGGGAACGATGGATGTCGTAGCTCTTGGTTCCAACTGGGTTCCAACTAGGAGTGGGCTGCTTTGGGAAGCTGGAAGGCTGTTTACACCCTCCAACACATGTACAATCCAAAGGGCAACCAAACCAAACCAAACGCCACTTAAAAAGTAAAGAAAATGGCATTGATAGTAGCTCAGAGTGCTCAAAGGGTCAAACTTAAATTACTTGAAAAGTAATATTAATCCTTTAGCACTCTGCGGCAGCTATGGATGCTGTGCTCTTCTAATTATACGTATATAGCTAAAAAAAATGGGGGTGGGATCCGGGGATGCATGTATGCGTAGATCATTTGATTTGAAATCTAAGCTGCCCTCGCCCTGACAGTTGAAGTTTTATGGGTTTCTCCCTCCTTTCTATCATTGACAGATTGAGGCCGACCCGTTGCTACGCAGCTCCGTCTCCCGGTTGTCATACCGCAGCTTTTCCCGCCTGGTTGAGGCCTTCACGTCACGGACTCCACCTGGTGTCCCTAGCCCCCAGCTGGCCAAGCTGGCCCTCACCATGGAGCTCACGCGGAAAGTGGCCGGAATCAACAGCCACGCAGTACACACCCTTATGGGCTACAGCCTGCAGTATATGGACATGTTTGTGCCTTGGCTGCAGCAGCAAGGTGGCTGGGTAGGTAGGGAAGTTTTGTGCAACACCAAGGAGTTTGCTTGGGTCAAGCCAGAAAATTCCAGTTTTTTAAGGGTTGAGTGTGATTTTAATGTGGGGTTTTATTGTATAGCAATTAATTTAGATGCTGGGCTCCACCCTGTTTATTGTAAGACCATCCCAAGACCTCAGTAGCAGACAGGATATAAAAGTTTTCAATCAATCAATCATTCACTCTATCTGTTAGACAGTGAAACATGACTCAAAAAAGTGCATTCATGTGATGGCTTGCCAGCCCAGTATGTAAACAATCCACACATTCATCAGCAATAAAGTCCTTTAATGCTAATTGTCTACAAGATTTCCAACTCTATAGATAAGCTCTCTAATAGTGGTCCTTGCTATACAGATGTTAACCCCCTAATGGCTTCTCTTCCCAAGCCCACGTGGGATCATTCTCCCAAGTCATGCCTTTCCTCCCTCCTACGTAATAAATCTTGCCGTAAACAAATCTTAATATCTACGTAAAATTCTCCTGTTCTCAGCTTTTGAAAAATTCACAAGGCCTACTGTGTCTTCTGTTTCTGACTCGGGGAGATCAGCATCAGCGGGGGAAGAGGCAGTTTGCTCTGCCTCTTTCTGAATAGAACTCACAGCTTCCTCTTTCTCTTTGCTCCCTGGCTCTAATAAAGGACCGGGCATTTGCTCAACGTGCTGGGAGTCAGAGGAAGACGCAGCAGCTGGCTCTGCTGTCCCTACTCTGATTTGTGGGGTGGATTCTTGGACACTGGTCATCAAGTGCAAGTCCTCCTCGTGAATCACTGCTTCTGTCGGAGCTTCATGCACGACACTTCAGTGGAAAAGAAATGGCTGGCAATATTTGGCCCAGAATGCACTGTCAATCAGGAATGACATGGGGGATTGTGGGAAAGCACTTGAACATGATCATGTTGCAGTAAAGTGATCCCTTGCATGAAAGGGTCATGTATTCTATGAGGCATGTAGTTTGGCTGGTTCACCCTCCAGCCCTTCTGTCCGCTTCTGTGAAATGGAACCAAGGGATATTTAATGGGAGGACTACAAGAGTCCTGGCTTGAATGCAAAAGTCAGTCCACAGGGCACCACAGACTCATCAGTCCTCTAGCTGGTAGAGCCAGATTGGAGTTGTAGGACCCTCCAGGGCGCTTTCTAGTGAACCATTTATTCCTGGGGTAAGCAATTCAGTGCTCTCCAGATGCATTGGACTACAGCTCCAGAAAGCCCTAGTTAGCACTACCAATGACTGAGGATTATGAGACTTGTAGTCCCAGACATCTAGAGGACAATAAGTTGCCCTTCCACTTTTTGGGGGACTCGAGCTCAACTGAGGCTTTTTATCCCTCTTGGGCCAGAGCACCCCTCGAGGAGTCTTCCTCAGCCTGGTGCTCTTTGGATTGCAACTCCCAGCATTCTTCACCATTGGACATGCTGACTGGGACTTGAGAGTCTTAAACACCTGGAGGACACCAAGTAAGGGAGGGCTGTTCTAGAGTGGAGCACCTAGAACTGGAGTCTAGAACCCTGTTCCTCCATCAGCTTTTTTGTATGTATTACGCTTCTGTATTGTGCAGTAGCTGAAACTCTTTTGCCTAGTGAACTGCATCTGTTGGAGGGGGCAGGATCAGGAAATGTGAGGCCCTTGGTGAAAGGGGAACTAGTTCATAAGGAGAAGCTGTGCCTGGGGGTGGGCCAGTTCAGAACCTCTGTCTTGTACAGCTCTTGGCCAACAAAAGCTGGGGCTGGGGACTGAATGTGGGTCCAGCAGCTTCTTCTTTGCCCTGCTACTCTTCCTTCACCTCTGCATCAATAGTGGTGCTTCCTTCTCAGTGTTAGGGTTGTAACATGATGGAAGAACAGTAGACAGACTGTGGAAAATCTGTTATATTGTGGCTGCTGTGGAAATGGCTGTTGATTAACCTTCTTCTCTCTGTGTAGGAGAATATTGTGGCCCAGGATGAGAAGTTTGACCTGCAGCTCGACTAGCCACTCCTCCACCCTGAGCCAGTGCTCTGATGACTGTGAAGCTTATGCTCTTGTGACTTGTTAGGGGAAATGTGACTGCTGATGTTTGGCCCAGCTGTGGGCTTAAAGGTTCTGGGAATCCCAAAGAAAAGATATGCGAGATCCAGGTTTGCTTCCAAGGAGATTAGCCTATTGAGTAACTTACAATACATGCAATAACAGCAATCAGTCAGTAATGCTTTCATCAGCTGGGATGAATGTACAGGGAAGCTTGCTGGTCCAGGAGTCCAAACAAAGAGAGGTTAGCCCAAGTGCCCACTTTAGATACGCCTGTTGCTTATAGCAAAGCATACATTGATACAGGTGTGAGCTTTGAAGTTGTAACCCTGAAGCTGATGTAGTTATATCATGCAAGACTCCACTGATTGGAAAAAAGCTCTTTCTCACCATAAGCTTCAAAGCTCGCTGGAGAAGGGAGGTCACAAAGGGAAGGACCATCTCAGTTGTGGCATCCTGTTTATGGAACCAGCTTTCCAAAGAGGTGCGCCTGGTGCCAAGTCTTTATTCTTTGCAATGCCAGGCAAAGCCCTTTTTATTTTCCCAATATTTGAATAGCTGTTTTATATTGTATATTAAATTTTGTATGGTTTTGTATCTTGGATTGCTGCTTCCCCCTCCCTTGATTTGTTGTGTATGCTCCGTTATACATTGTGTGTGTGGGTTTTGAATTTATAGTTTGGGTTATATTTTAAATGATGTGTTTTGGTCTTCTGTAATGGGTTTTGGCTTATGGTGTTTGGGTAGTTTTAATCTATTGTAAACTGTTTCAGAGAGCCTTTCTGCTGATGAACAGTATAAAAATACTCTAAATAAATAAATACTAGCAATTGATCAATTGATTGACATGGTCATACTACGATTGATGAGCACGGTTATGCTGAGGCTGATGGCAGTTAAGTGTAGTTGGTGCCATAATATAATTAACTCAGCCTAAGTCTAGAATGCAAGCTTGTTAATGAGCCTGGTAAGCAGATATTTGCTTATTATTTCAGGACATGATTCTATGGGTCAGTCCTTCATTCTTGCCAAGAGTCCTAAGACAGGCCTGCCTCGTCAATAACCAAAAAGCAAACTAAGCAGAAAATGAAAGACATTGAGGTCTATAGAGCTGAATAACTTTTTACTGTCCCATCTTCTCCTTAAACCAAGGTGTAAAGGCCAGCTGAGGCAGAGGCTTTTGTCCTTGTAACCATGGGTGGAGTTTTACTCAAGTCCTGAGGATCTAGAAATGTGCAGAAGTTTAGAATCAATCAGTGCACATGGAATGAATTGGAGAAACTGACAGTCGTGCACAGCCTGGCATATTGTATTTATGTTGCAGATCTGTTCCTGCAGAATTTGGAGTTTAGTTTTTCAAATTTGACTTTTTACTTGGGAGAGGAGATATGGAAGTTGTTAAAAAGGAGAGAGAGAACAAAGGCATCGGCATAGGATGGAGAAAAGACTGATAGTTTGATTTAAAATTTAGTCCAAAATCATACTTGGTGCTTGTTTCAATACTTGATTGTTCTGTTGGTATTTATTGTACTTGTGCATCTTTTTTAAAATTTGGGAGCCATTTGGGGAGGCTTTGCAGATGGAAGGGAGGCCTGAATATATATAAATAAAGATATATAATCCCTATACAAAACTTGCTTGAAAATAAGTCTTGTTAAACTCAATGGGACCACCTTCCAAATAAATATGTGTAGGATTAGGTTGCAAGACTCTGAACCTAATTTGACCCTCAAGCTCAGGGATATAGCAATGTTTCTGTGAAATACTAATAGCTTTTTTTTTGAAGCATCTGTGATTGTTATGTACAGTATATTTTTAAATATAACATTTTAATTAAAAAAATTTCAGTGTTAAATATGCTTGTTGTATGTTTGTTCTTTCTGGTGTTCCCTGTGACACATGAATCCTGCTTCAGCCACACACATTTCTTTATAAAATGTATTTCTTGACTACATTTATATAAGTTTGTCTAATAATATTACTGCTGTTTGCATGTAGGGACAAAGCACATTGTGTGAAGGGTTGTTGGGAGAGAATGAGCAAGCTGCCTGCAGCATGTCTGCCTCTTCTGCTTTTACTCAGCAATTCACTATTGGTTCCTGGTTAGCGTGACACTGGAAGCAGCCAAACAACCCAGCAGTTCATCCAAAACAATACAGGCTTTGATGCATTATGTGTGTAAGTTTTCTGGGCAGCTTACAAATGAAATCATCAAAGCAATTAAAAGTATCCTAAAAACTTTCAGTGGTAAAATTTCCAAGTGAGAATAAGCATAAATAACTAAATATATACAGCACACAAAATGTTAGAACACCTGTTGTGCATACAGCATCCCAGACTAAAATGGACTCCTATGAAGCATTCCAGCCCTCCTCAACACCCAGATCCTTTGTATAAGTCCCCGGGGAGTAGAAACATGTTTATATAGCTCTGTAAAGGAACATACATACCTAGGGGGATTTATTAATAATTACAGCATGAAGTCACATTCACACTTAACACAGACAAAACGGTTTGGAGCTCTTTAAAGACATGTCATGGCATAGCCGTTTGTTGAATAATTCACTTCACGAAATTGATGAAACGTCAATTTGGATGTGTTTGCAGTGTTAGAGTTTCAGGCAGTGTCTGTGTGCACACACAAAAACATGAAGTGAGAGGCATGGATAAGTCAGAGAGAAATAATGAAGTTTAAGCCAGTGGCAGGGTGCTATTCACAATGGCCATTCCTAAAACATAACTAATATATTCAGTGGGATAAACAGACCTTCTATTGTAGCCTTTCCTAACTTTGTGTCATCCATTTCTTTGGGAACTCCCATTAATGACACCCAGTGTAGCTAATGGTCAGGAACGCTAGGAATTGTAGTCCAAAAAATGCAGGGCACCAAGTCTGAGAAGTCTGCTGGAGTCAAAATCTTATTTTTAAAGTGTATTTATTTTAAAAATATGCATTTGTTTAGATGATGTCTATCCCACCCTTCTAGCAGTGCCTACAACTTTTCGAACCTGGTGTTCCCGAAATGGCTGACCTACAATTCCCATTGTGCTCAGCCGGCATTAGGAGGATGATGGGGATTGTAGTCCACTACCGTTGAATGTCAGCGGGTTGGGGAAGGCTGCTAGCGCCCCTTCCCAGAGGAACAGATCTTACAGCAATGGAGGGAAAAAACTGGCATCCGGTGGATGGTAGCAATACCAAGTGCGTCTTGGGAAAACACCCTACGCGCAGGTCTATCCTGCGCAAGGAACATCGCAGCCTGAAAATGCGAGGAAACTGACGGCCGGAGGACCGAGCGACCATAGATGTCAGCGAGAGCACGGCCGCTTCATAGGATCGCTTCCGGTTTCCGGTCACGGCTTCCCGTTGAGGAGGCGGGGCGCGCTCTCGCTTGGAGACGGCGCGAGACATCGCTGGCGGTGGCAGCATGGCAACGGCTGTGGTGAGCGATAGCCTCAATATTCGTTTCCGCTCGGAAAAAAGGTCCCCCCTTGCACCTCTGGACTCCGGTTTATCTGTTTTTCTGTGCTGTTTTCTGTGGAGGGGCAGCAACCTCCTTTCGCTTTCCTTAGTGAGATGCGTGGTCAACTTGTGGCCCTCCAGACGTCGTTGGACGGGAACTCACATCAGCCCCAGCCAGTATAGCCAGTGTTGAGCGATGATGGGAATTGGAAGGTCAACAACATTTGGAAGGCCATAAATTGCCTGCAATAGACAGATCTCTGTAATTCGTGCCTTTTATTTGATGATTTGTTTAATTCCACCATTCTTCAGGGTAGCATGCAGTGTTTTCTCCCCCTGCTCCCTGCTCCTTGTGCTCTCTCAATAACTCTGAGGAGGGTTAGAGTGAGACTTACTAGTCTGAGTTCACTTAATGAGTTTCATGACTGAATGGAGAATTTCAAGTTTGATGCTGCTTTTTATTCCTTGTTCTAAGTCTGCAATGGACAAAGGGTAGACTGAGATCTGCTCGTAGATCTCTGGCTGGTTTCAAGTAGATTAGTAAGGATTTCTGACTCTCTAGTTGCTTACAGTGATCTGGAAGTAGAAATGGGCAGTAGTGTGTCCAAGTTTGCTGATGACACCACATTATTTAGGGTACACAAAACAAAAAGGAATTGTGAGGAGCTGCAACATGATCTCTCCAGGTTGTGGTGATTGACCAAGGAAGAAACCCTGTGTTTGCAGTGAACAGGTCATTAAAAATGTGAATCCAGTTGGTGTCTGCTGTGAAAAAGGCAAGCTCCAGGAACTGAAAATAAAACGACCAAAATCACACTGCTCTTACACAAATCTATAGTAGAACCACACTTAAAATACAGTGTAGGCAGTGCATTTAAAATAGAAGATTGTAGAAATGGGAAAAGTGCAGAAAAGGTAATAATTAGTGATAAGCCTCACTAAATCTTTTCTTCTTCAGGCTACAAAGGTCCCTGAAGTTCGGGATGTCACCCGGATTGAACGCATTGGTGAGTGTCCATTGCCCCTCAAGCACGGTCTCTGTCTTTGCCCTATAGGACAGTTTATTGTCAAATTTTTCACTGCAGACCAGCTTTTCCCCAGTTGCCTTCCCGATGTGTTGGACTGCAGCTTCTGTCCTTCCAGATAGCATGATTTTTGGAGAACACCAAGTGGGAAAGTCTGTTCTAGATTATACTGCTTTCTTCATAGAAATAAAATGCCTAAAATCAGCATCTGGTCTAGGGACAATGCAGAGATAGATGAGTTAGTGGTTCATATTCCAGTCATGTACACATGTAGACTCATTATGTTCCTTTCAAATAGTGTTTCTTTCTCTCATGCACAGGTGCCCACTCCCACATCCGAGGTCTTGGCTTGGATGATACATTGGAACCCAGACAGGTACTTGGAGAAGGAAGTTGCGGGGAGGCTGTAGATGGCAAATTCTGACTCAGTGTGAGACAATGGAGTACTCAATGGTTACTATACATACAAACAGAATGGAGATTCAGAGATGTTTGGTGTGTATCTGTGTGTGTGGGGGGGACATATTTGGGCCTTCATGCAGAACATAAAGGTGATTCATTTTTACATAGACCCTCATTTGAGAAATTGTTTCTTGGCCCTCTTACTTCTAGCATCTGAGTGTTCCCCAGAAAGTTATCTGTCTTGCCTGTAGGCTATTATGGCTTCTTGTGTTTGAATGTTTACATTTTCCCTGTGTCCTCTCATTGGTTCTTTTTTGTTCAGCCAGCTGCAAATGAAAGTAAAGATTCACTAACATCCAAAAATGCACAACTATGACCTGAATCCCTCCATTTGTATGCAAGAGGCAGGTGTGAAAGACATTGAACTGTGGATGCAGTTAGCTAGAATGAAAATCATAGGAATAGCAATGTGGTCACTTCTAGGGGCAGTATGGACTAGGAAGGGAAATAAAGGGAAGTATTATTGAGTGGGAATGTGCAAGAAATGGGTAGGTCGGCATATATACAAGGAAGGATTATAAGTATCTGAGAGGTGTATTGTGGGAAAGAAGGTCATGTGGGCCTTTGGAGGGCTTACTATTTTTTTCACTTTTTACCCCCTTTTCTTCCTGCTAGGTGTCCCAGGGCATGGTAGGCCAACTGGCTGCTCGCCGTGCTGCTGGTGTGATCTTAGAAATGATCAAGGAGGGCAAGATTGCTGGCCGGGCTGTCCTGATTGCTGGTCAACCAGGCACAGGGAAAACCGCCATTGCCATGGGTAAGATACAAGTTCTAGAAAACAGAAGCAGTCTGCTTGCATTTTTAAAAAGTGTGGCTGTAAGAAGCTGGCCATCCCTTAATTTGGGGTTCCTTTTTAAACTGTAGTGTTGCAGTATCAATCGAGTGAGGACTTGGGCTTGTATCTCATGCTGAGTTTCATAATAACCAAGTTATCCTTTCCTTTTCCAGGAATGGCACAGGCACTGGGTCTTGACACACCTTTCACAGCCATTTCTGGTAGTGAGATCTTCTCCTTGGAGATGAGCAAGACTGAGGCCCTGACTCAGTCCTTCCGTCGCTCCATCGGCGTCCGTATCAAGTGAGGAGCAGTTTAGAGCCTTTTTGTTTTCTGAGGGGGCACTGAAGCAGTCTAGCAGCTTCTGCAGGAAGGGGTTGCTCTGGGGCCCAGCAGTTGAATCTGTGGCCTAGAGGGTTAAAACAGATGTGTGGGAACCAACAGCTAAGATTCTAAGAAACTTTGGAAGACTAGCAGAAAGTGGAAGTAGGACTTAAGCATGCTTGTTTGATTTTACTGTTTAGCTTTTATAATATTTTGTACATTGTCTTAAGCTGGCAAAATCATAAGTTAGGACTGAAAAATTTACAAATAAGCTAGGAAGCTGGTGACTTTCTGGATGGACTGGAAGCCAATGGGAGAAGCAGGAGGATTCCTCAATTGAGTTTGAAGTTCCAGCTCATGTGGGAGGGGAGTCTAATAGGAGTGAGGCGTTCTGTGGTCCACTGTGTTGTCTGCTGTGACATTTCATTGTCCCCTTAATACTTGCAGGGAGGAGACAGAAATAATTGAAGGTGAAGTGGTGGAGATCCAAATCGATCGCCCGGCGACTGGCACTGTGAGTTGAGATTGGAGCATAACGTGAGGCGGGCTCTGTCCGTTTGCCTAGTAGTGATGAGTCTCTGTGTAGCAGCCTGTTTGTTGAGGCAGATGTTGATTGTCCCCTTCACATTGCAGGGTGCTAAGGTGGGGAAGCTGACCTTGAAGACTACTGAGATGGAGACAATCTATGACTTGGGCACCAAGATGATAGAATCACTGACCAAGGAGAAAGTGCAGGCTGGGTGAGTTTGAGTAGGGTGGGGTGGAAAGCAGTTTCAGGCAGGTGAAGTTCAGGTGAGAAGCAAGAGCCAGTGCAGTCATTGCTCCTGAAAGCTCGAGGTCCAAAAAACAATGCCTTGTTCTAAAATGATACACAAGCACTAAATTCTAAAGGTGTTGATTTACAGAACATCCATATGATGGTATCCCTCTTTATCCTGAAGCAATGAGTTACATTTGTTAGTGTCATGGTTCTACAAATTAGGATTGTGCTTGATGCCCAAGAGGTTGTCCAGTTCCAACATGATACTATACAATAATATTAACTTATGAATGCAGGTATTGTCCAACAAAGTTACATGAGCTGATCAGAGTGCCTGTAACTCCACACAGTTGAATTTGAGCAATAAATGGCTGGTTATTACTCATTCTCTCAGCAGAGGAGGAGGGCCCTATTCCCTGTAACTGCCCTGGCAGGTGGGCTTGACACAGCCAGGTTGATATAATAGATTTCATAATACCCTTTTAAGCATCCTTTAACCTAGGGGTAGGCAACTTCTGGTCCTTGAGTGTTTTGGTCTACAGTTCCCATCAGCTTTAGCCAAGACAGCCAAGGGTAAGATGATGGAAGTTGCAGACCAAAGCATCTGGAGGGCCACAAGTTGCCCACCCTTGCTTTAACCCCTTTTTTTTTCAACTGAGAGTGGAAAAGAGAAATTAACTTCTTTTCTGAAGTAGTTAAGGGGAAGGTGGGGGCATCTGTTGTGAAGTGCGTTTCATCCAGGGCCAAATGGTAGGACCCAGCCCTAAGAATTCTTTTCCCATCTGTTTCTACAGGGATGTCATCACCATTGACAAAGCAACAGGGAAGATTACGAAGCTGGGGCGCTCCTTTACCCGGGCACGAGACTATGATGCCATGGGTTCACAGGTATTGTGGTGGGGCAAGTGACACATCAGAGAGAGGGTGTAAAGACCCTCAAAGCTCAGTTGGGGAGGGGAAAATAGGTTGTGCCCTGTGAGGTGCAATGTTTTTGGATCTTACAAACCATACCTTGGGAGTAGCGCACCTTCATTGGCTGCAGAAGAGCTTCAGTTCAGTCCCACAGTCACTCTAGGTAGCAGGGTCATGGAGTGACCTCTGGCTGGGTATTGTTCTAGCACATCCGGGAAGTGCTAGGTTGCAGAAAGCTGCCTGGAGGTTGGACTGGGGAGTGGTGCATGCAGGAAGCGTTTGGATTAAAAGCATTCAATGAAGGGATTAAATCGTTTTTAATTGTATATCTTTATCAGACAAAATTTGTGCAGTGCCCTGATGGGGAGCTGCAGAAGCGCAAGGAAGTGGTGCACACGGTCTCGTTGCATGAAATCGATGTCATCAACAGCCGCACACAGGGCTTCTTGGCCCTCTTCTCTGGTATGACAATGAAAGGGACTGGTGCTGGGTGGGGGGGGGGGGGGGGGGGGGGGGGGGGGGGGGGGGAGTGAGAAAAGTGGAGGTGTGGTGTATTGGAAACCTGGGGGCAAGTGGTTTCTGTCAGGGAAGGGGTTCTAAGAGCATTGTTGGGATTCTGTGGGAATGTTACCCTGTGTATCATATATTGTTGTGTGTTTTCTCTACATTTAGGCAACCTAGTGCTGTCTGGGTATATTGAACTATAACTCCCATAATCCCTGACCAGAGGCCATAGGCTGGGACTTACAGCAGTTATAGTTGCAAACATCTGGGGTATCCGGTTCTCTCTTCTACTTTTTAATTTGGGGTACTGGAGCTTTGTAAGTTATTTATGGTGAAGTCCTTTGCATTGCCTGTAAGCCCCTGAACTCCGAAGCCACAAGGAGGAAGATGGAGATGATCTGTGCCCTGTACATTTTGCTAGTGAAGCTTTTTTGGCCTGTGTAGCTGGAGTGTTTTGAAGGCGGGGTGAGAGGTGGGGAAAGGAAAGTTGAGAGGATAGCTCATATCCTTGCCTCTCCAGTCTCTTTCCTTCCCTGCTTACTGGAATACCCCCTTTCCTCTCTCTGTCACTTTCCCAATCTTGGAGAATAGTCAGTGTGGTTCTTTCTGCACAGACTGTATGGCAGAGGGGGGTCAGAGCTCTGCTTCCCAGCTCCAGCACTGGAGCACTATCTGCATCCTCACCGTTGGGAATAATTAAGGTCATCCAGTGACAGGGAATTAAAGAAGAACTTTACTAAAGTATACTTGAAGCAATTATAAAAACATAGAGTTAAGGGGATTAAGTTATTTCATTTTAAGTACATTTAAATGTTGCCTTTCAAATAATTTGAGGACAGCTTATGTATTTATTCTCTATACCACACAGTAACCAGTACTCTCTGAATCATAACAGAGATATACAACAGATGCAATTAAAAATATAGCGCAACAACCAGTGCTACATAAAAACAATGCAAATTCAGGGTTACATTCCTTTTAAATTCCTAAAACGCAAAAAGACCTTCATGTGATGCTGAACATGATACTCCTAGTAGATTAGAAACAGGGCTTGTGCCTGGAGGAGCATGAGACAAAGTTACATTGATAGACCGGGCACAGAATAATGTAGGATTATAAGATTATTCCTATAAAGATGCTGTAGTCATACAGACAATAAAAAAATCTTCATAAACCACCATGAAAAGGACCAGGGTGGGTGCTACCATGTATACTACCTTGAGCATAGATGAAGTGTTGGATAAAAAGGTGACAATTCAGTTACTCTTCCATGCTTTTACCACACTGAGTTACTTGAGCAGTATTAAGTGATTTGGAGACTGGAGCCTAAAACATGAAGTGGATGTTTTAATACAGGATGAACTGAAATGGTGCACAGCTCATTTCCTCTCTCATCTGGTCCTGAAAATAATGATCTTAAGAGCCCATCTTGAGGTTGGGTGGGTAAATCAGTCATTCTAGAAGACATTGTATCTGCATGACGAGGTTGAACTTATGGGAAAGCAACTTATCCTGCCTGCCTTGCTCAAACCTGTGTGTGCCCCCAGGTGATACAGGAGAGATAAAGTCAGAGGTGCGGGAGCAGATCAATGCAAAGGTAGCAGAGTGGCGAGAGGAAGGCAAAGCTGAGGTGATCCCAGGGGTGAGTTTTGTTCTCAAGGGTGCATCATGCCCTTTGTACCCCTTTTCTCCCCTGTGCTCTGGCTGGATTGTTTGCTGGTGTGTAAACCTCCTTTGCTCCACCCCAGTCTCATCTCTCCGGCTTTCCTTCAGGTTCTGTTCATTGATGAAGTTCACATGCTGGACATTGAGTGCTTCTCCTTCCTGAACCGGGCCTTGGAGAGTGACATGGCCCCAGTTCTCATCATGGCCACCAATCGAGGCATCACCAGGTTGGCATAACATCACCAGGCAGTTAGCCATCAGGCATGGTGAAGTGGGTGGTTGCCATCTTGGGGGTGGGGGGTCATCACGTCAACATTCTCCATGGTAACCCCAATTCATAGCCTTTTGCTTTGGGCAGTTGAGGAGGGATGAAGACTGTTGGGAGACAAGGGCACATTTGAGTGGATGTTTGCATGGTATATTGTAGAGATGAGGGTCAAATTCAGTTTTGGCGCCGCTCTTGGGGATGGCACCCCAGAGGTGGGCAGGGATGAAGCACAAAGAATGGGGCCAGAAATGCAACCTGTGTACTTATTGTAGCTTGAAACACCAACTGTCAGAATCCATGCTTCAGAGAGACCATTTCAAATGCGTAGCACGAAAGCTGGGGAAGCACCAAACCATGGTTGTGGGAAGAGGGCTGGAAGAGGTGTGGGCATCTGAGAAATCTGGAAGACTGGATTTGGCTCCAGCGCCTAAGGTTACCCAACCCTGGTGTCTTGCCTGGTGGAGTTTGTCCGGGCCAGCAGGAGAGTCAGATGAAGCTGATGGTGCGGTGACCGGAGAACTGAAGAGCAACTGTCGGTATCAAGCGGTGCTTTTTCGGGGCATGCCATATATAGCTGAGCTGAATGTGGCAGCAGATGCTGAGGACTCACTCATTCCCACTCACCCCATTTGTGGGGTGGGTGGAAATGTGTATGGTGCCTAGAGATATTCCCTTGCTACCCCATCTCTTTCATACTCTTCCCTCTGGTTTGGTGGTCCTGCCACCATCTGTTATTCATGTCTTTCCCTCTTTGTCAATTTAGGATTCGTGGTACCAACTACCAGAGCCCTCATGGCATCCCTATTGATCTCCTGGATCGCATGCTCATCATCTCAACCTCTCCCTATAGTGACAAGGAAACCAAGCAGATCCTCAAGATCCGGTAAGGGATCAGATGCAATAGCCTGTAGCTTAAAATAGCTCTCCTCCAAAGCAATTCTTTGCCCTCTTACTATGATGATTGTTGTCATCTTCCCCTTTCCTGAGAGAATAGGCTGGTTGTGTTTTGAGCTCCATCATATATTCCTTGTAGGTGTGAGGAGGAAGATGTTGAGATGAATGAGGATGCCTACACTGTGTTAACCCGCATTGGCTTGGAGACCTCCCTGCGCTATGCCATCCAGCTTATCACAGCAGCCAGCCTGGTGTGCCGCAAGAGGAAGGTGAGCCCTGGCCTGGGATGGTACTGTGGGCCTTTCTGTGGGTAAGAGAGTCAAGCTGCTTTGGGACCTTACGATACTAAATAGTATGTATGTTGCTACATAATGAACGCATAAATAACTTGAAATAGATGGAGAAAGTTCCAGTATTTCAGTTCTCCGTATGGCCTAGAGAATCCCTGCTGGTTTTCTTCCCCTCTTAATCTGCTGGATTCCTCGGCTTTGGCTTTTCAGACTCTGGTTCCTGGCAAGGGTGCCCAGGGTTTGCTGGGGGCCAGGAATCGAGCCCCATGTGCTGCACAAGCAGTGCCGTTCCTCCACGCCCACCGCTGCTGTCAGCAACAGTGAATGGAGAAGCAGCTTGGCCGCCTGCTCACCGTGCTCCTTTTTTCCGCGTGCCGGTGGCAGTGCTATTGGGCGAGGAAGGAGGTTGCCCCCGGGAATGGTGGCCACTGTGCCCATTGACTGCCTCCCTTTCCCCCATGTGCTGCTGCTGGTGGTGGTAGCAGCAAGCGGGGAAGAAGGTGGCCATGGCGGCTGGCGCTTCTGTTTGATGCCTCCCTTGCTGGCATCCCTTGCTGGTTTGATGCACCTGCTTGCTGGCGGTGGCAATTAACAGGGATGAAGGTAGGCTGCCAGGAACAGCTGCTGGGGAGGAGTCCCAGTTGCATAACAAGGGGGCCACGGAAACTTGTGGACTTCTTCCTGGCTCGGCTCACTTCATTAGGGAGGGATGAGCACCAGAAGAAGTTCGGTGGGCAGGTGTGAACCAGGTTTTGGAGCAGCTCGGAACATCCATGTTTGAGTATATGATGTGCAGGGAGCTAGATAGCTCATAGGAGCCTGCTTATGATCCCACATCCCTTGCTTCTTGGGGAGGGGTTGAGGGAGGGCTTTGAAGTTGGGAGTCCTGGGTTCCAATTTCTAGGTCTAACTGGAGGGTAAATGCTAAAAGTTTTTCTTGTCTTGTCTTGTCATGGCATTTGTATGGAGTCCTTTGCTGACTGCTGCCTTTTCTCCAAGAAGTGCTGACCCTCCTCCTCATCCACAGGGCACAGAGGTTCAGGTAGATGACATCAAGCGTGTGTATTCACTGTTCCTTGATGAGTCGCGCTCCACTCAGTACATGAAGGAGTACCAAGATGCCTTCATGTTCAATGAACTCAGTGAGTAACAATATGAGAATCCATGGAAAGCAGTCATCCGAACTTTTCCAGAACCAGGGTCAGCTCTGCCTTAACGTAGGCTTTGTGAATTTGGTGTTTTCCACCTATGTAGAACTACAGCTCCCACAGCCAGTTTTCCAAATATTTAGTTCTATAAATGTGGAGGACACCAATTTGGGGAAAGGCTGCAGTGGTCATAATACTGCCTTCGAATCATATGACAAGATACTTTCCAAAATGGAGGGCTCTGCTTTGGTCAGGGCCACTTTTAGTGACAGTCCTATGCCAAGTGTCATGTATTTACTTTCATCCATTCTGAAAAATCTGCAATTCCCAGACAGAGCATCCTCTGGATATTCACAGGATAACAGTTCACTGTCAGCAACTCCTCCCAAAGGTCAATTGGATTCCTCAAAAATAATAATTGTCTTCTGCCTTTAGCCTGGAGGTATGAGGATGGGCCTGGTTTTGTTAGGGCTGTAGAGAACGGGATGGAATCTGGGATGTTACCCTGAGTCCTGTGCTGAACAGATTATACTAACAGCTTGGGACACAGCAAGTAAGTTCTAAGGCTCAGGCCATGGCTGTCAGAAGACACTGGATGACTTCCACAGGGCCAGAACCTGTGAGGTGGGTTAGGGTAGTGCCGTGGAAGGAGGAGGAGTGCTCCTAGAACAGTCTTGCCCAAATTGGTCCTCCCCAGATGTGTTGGACTAGCCAGCTATGCTGTCAGGGAGATTATTAGAGTCGTAGCTGGGAAGAGGCTGCTATAGCAATGATGAAAAGTCTGCCTTGTCATGTTGACCTCTCTCTGGATGCTTGTATCTTTAGACAGATACATACAACAATTTTAGAGGAGCAAGTAAAACAATCTGCATTTGCAAACCAATGTTTGCAACAGTACAAATTCTCTCTATGCTTACAGCTCCTAAATTCTTTGGATAGAGGAATTATATTGTGTGAGGGAGCCATATGTGGTAAATTCCAGAACTTTTGGAATAAATTGTATGCTGTGGCTTGGTTGCTCCCCACTCCTTGTTCCCTTCCTGTAGAACCTGGAATTATTTGTTGGTTAAAAGAAAGCTAAAACATGAGGAACAATCAAAAGCAGATAGCCGTAAAAGGCTGGGCCAGGGGCGCACGCTGACTGAAGTCCCATCTTCAAATAAACTGTCTCCAGTCCTTAGTGAAAACTTAGGTTTTCAGTTTTCTTTTCATGAGGGCCAGAGAGGGAAAGGAAAATGGACTATTTGAGCATTATGCAGGACTTTGCAATATGCTTTGTTGCCCTGCAAGTTTATAATGGTTCACATCTTAACAAACTGGGGTGGGGAAGCATGGAAATGAGCCAGCAGAACAAGAGGCATTTAGTTTAGGAGTGTGGGGCACTAGCTAACAAGCACTCACAATTGTTTCTAAATGCTGGCTGCATTTGCGAGGATGATGGGCTAGGTTACAGTGAGCTTTCCCTGGGATAATTTAATAGCACCAGGTCTATTTCATCTCTCCTGGTAGAGAGGGTGGTTTTATCAAGTTGAAAGGTTAGGAGGGGACTAAGACATTCAAAGATGAGGGTAGGGGTGATGTTCTTTCTTTTGCTGTAGAGAGAGCCCCTGTTTCTCTTGGGTTGTGTTCTGTTTCATCTTGAAGCCCCTTTTCCCTTTTGTTTTCCAGAGGGGGAGACGATGGACACATCATGATGAGCTTCAGCTACCTGGCTCAAGTTGGGGTGTGTGAATGAATGATTTGTATTATTATTATTTTGTAAAATAAAGCTTTTGGAGAATGCTGCTGTGTTCAAATTTGAAGGGGCAAGAGGAAGGTAGAATGAAAACACTTGCAGTTTTAATCACTTACTTGCTTTCCATGCCTTTACAATAAAGAGGCACATTCCCGCTAAGGCTACTACTAGCATCCTGATGGCTTCTTCAAGCTGATCCAAGTGGTTGCATTTGCAGTGAACTGTTATGGGCCTTCCTCTTTTGGTATGCAAATTTGGCTTTGTTGGGATTTTGTTGTAATCTGCCTAGGGTTACTTCAATTGGAAGAGAAAACTAGGTGTTGGGGGTTTTTTCCTTCTGTCCATCCCCCAGCAGATCTTAGCCCATTGTCTGCCTACTCCTGCTTTTTTCTTTAAAAAAGTATGTAGGTAATTTGTTCCCCTCCTGCAATTTTTGCCTGTAATCCCCATCATTCTTGATCATTGGCTGTACCAACTAAAATGATGGGAGTTGTAGGCCAATACAGCTTGGGGGCTCACCTGTTGTTCATTCTTCTTGAAAAGCTGCAGTAAGCCTAAATGTGACCCTTCCTATGACTTCATTGGGAAGGAGAGGGCAGCCCTTGGACTTCCAGAACTTTATTTCACTTTATTTTTAAAAATGTGGAAAGGAAATCAAGTGCTGGTTTGTTCCACTTTTGAGCAGCTTGAGGGCAGTCTCAGGCCATAGGCAAGCTTCCCCTTTGGCCGGCAGGGGGAGCTCACACGCTCCATAAGCATGCCTTCTATGGAAATGGAGATATAATAGGCTGGGGATGCCACTTTGCTATCACCCCTCTGAAAATTGCTGGTAAAGCGCTGCTAGTCGCGAGTCTGTGAACTGAGGCACAAAGTGAATCTTGAGGATTTCGGAGAAACCCTCCTCCAGCGATGGTGCCACATACTTATTCCTAGTAAACAGAAATAAGGGTCATTAAGCAATGTTTCAACAGTACTAGTGCCTCCCAAAATACTATCTTCTGCAATAAAAGTACTATTTTAATGAGGCAAATGTTGCATTGTGAAACTAAGCAGTCAGAATTAAGGCCACAGGGATGGGGATCTGAGCTAGGATTGATGGGAATTACAGGCTGACGTATCTGGCCAGCACAAGGCTGGGGAAGACTGGCCTGGCCCCACGCAGTGTTCAGGAAGCCTAAGGGTAATATACTTGATTTGATTAAGCAAGAATTGGCTTGCTAAAACAGGAGAAGTTTGGTGTTGCAGTATCACAGTTCTACAGCTCTGCTCTGCTAGATCTACCTTGGCGTCTCCACACTAGCAGAATTACCTTGAATTCTGTGGAGAAGGAGAACAAAATAGTCTAGAGGCCAAATTCCAATTTGGAGCAGCTGGGCATGGGGAGTTGTGGTCTAGTAGAGAGTGGGGCAGAAGGCAAAAAGGGGTCTAGCATACAAAAGGGCCCATCCTTTAAAGCTTTTTCTCCATTCTACTGCAAGCTACCCTCCCCTCAGAACTTACTTATAACTGTTGAAGACAATATCATTAACAGGCAAGTGTCCCTTTTCTGTCATTTCCCGAAACTGAAACAGAAGGAGAAGATAAGGTAAAAAAGTGAGCTTCCTTGTCCTTGTCTTTTTTTTTTTAATGAGGGCATAGGGTGGGCTCCCCAACTGGAGAGAGTGAAGAAGTATCAGACATCCAATAGAGCTTCTTAGGCAGCATGTTTTAGATAGAAACATTTCAGACAGTATGTACTTAATTCTGTAGAACTCATGGCACACTTTTTCCAGCAGGATAAACAGCTTTCAGCAACTTAACAACAGGAAGGATATATTTTGTCAGTGACTGCTAAGCACAGTAACCAGAAGCGTAGAGGTCGCTTTCAGAGCTAGGCTAGCTCTGACTAGCAAGTGTTGCAAGTTAATAATGCTGCATGATACTTCAGGTAGCAGGCAATTTCTCACCCTCCACCCCCACAACAGTGTACATCCCAGCTACACTGTGTTGCTTCTACATTTCTGTAGTGACATCGATTTTGTTTGGAGATGGGTTACTGAGCCAGAGAATGTATACACTGATTCAAATACAGTCATCTAAATCAGGGCTTTTATAATAAGCTCACTGTAAGAGCTTCAAAGGAATGTGTTGGTTACTAGTAGAGCTCTTAGAGAAATGGTCATCATCTGACCTGAAAAATTGACAGCCCTACTCTTATAAGGTGCAGCAGCAACCGAAAGAGGAAAAAATCCCTTTGCAATATTAATTTATTACTCCAGACCTCAGATCTGAGCACAAGAACCAGAATAGGTGGGTGTATGAGTCTAAAGAAGTGAAGGGAAACTTTGAAACCCTTGAATTTATTTATTTGATATTTAAGAAAGTATTTGTAGGCTGCTTTGCTTTCTAGGATACAGAACCCCAAAAGGGCAGCTTATAAAATAAAAATGATAAACATTAGAATAAATGAGAACCAGCAACAGTAATAAAATAGACATCCCACCCACAAAAGAAACTAAAAAAACTGTAGTGAAAGCTATCAGCAGTGCTGTGAAAACACCAACTCAAGCAAAGGCCCTGAGCCGTATGGGCTTTCTTGAAGGCTTGTGATAGGGCTTTGTGGCTTCAGCTGGTAACATGCTGCAGCTCTGCAAGCTTTCCAGACAGGAATGTACTCACTCTGTTGTTGTGCTTCGCTTGTTCCAGTGAGGCAGTAAAGAGGAAACAGCGGCAGGGAACGCCGGCCTCCTTGGCACATTCGATATATCTGGCAGAGGAAAGGCATGGCATTTTTTCAGAGAGCCTGACCCCATCTCCCTTCCCCTACAGTAGCTTCATCCTGCCTGAATAGTAACTCAGTCCCTTCTGCTGAGAGGAACCTTACCTGCATCTCGATTCTGGATCGGGATTGGTGTTGTCCACTGCCACGCTCTTCCCTGCCTGCAGCGACACTTGGCACAACGCCACACACTTCTGCCATGAACCTAGTGTGTCCTGGGGGGAGGGGGGGTGGCAGGGATGGAAGACAGGTCACAAAAGGCTAGAAAAAGATGGGAGGAATAATGAGGGCAGGAGGCACAGTAGCTGCTTTACCCGGTTGGCGTAGGCGTAACCAACGGAGGCCAAGTGTTGCTTCAAAAACCTTGACTTGCCAGCTAAAGGACAGAAAAATGGTGCAAGTTAGTGTTAAAAATTAGATAAAAGGAGACTGAAGTGGGGTATTTTTCCCCCAAAACATTTGTCAAGCTGTCTCTCCCTACATAGTCCCTGGATATATTCAAATATTATTTTTCCTTTTTATTTTGCCTGCTTTGGTGACAAATGCCTGCCGGTTACCACTGCACTTAGCTGAGAACAGCATCAAGCTGCCTTAAGCTATCCTGGTTCTTTCCAGAGCCTGCAAGGATTATAAGGAAATGTGCTTTATTTTGGAATACTGCTGCTTTCCTGTCAGGACTCAGGATCAAAAGCATAGAAAAACTCTAAGCCAGGGAAAGGCCTCAGCTTTTGTTGGCCTTGATGTTCTGAGACTGGAAATAAAATCAACTGTTTCCCCAGTGGCCTTTCCTGGCACTGACTCCAAAAGGCAATCTGGACACACTGACATACGGAAGACAGAAGAGGAACTTATGTGGTCACTCACCAGCAGGAAAGCCAACAGCCACAATCACCTCTGGGGAGGAAGAGGTCAAGCAAGCATCTGGGGGATCATAGAGCCGTGCCTTGGGGTTCAGTGCCCGCTGTGATGGAGAAGGGACAGTGATATATTAACTAAAGAATGGACCTGGCTTTGCATGAGTTGGTATAATCCTTACTTGGATACAGCAAAACCTTCCAGTTAACCAACACATTTCTCAAGAGCTGGACACGTTGTGCCCACCCTGACAGCCTGGCGCCATGCCTGCTGGCATTCTTAGGCACAGCCTGTGCCATGGTACACTCATAGGCAGGGCCCTTCCACCTCATTCCCCATGGAATGGGCTGCCCTGCAAGAAAGGGCTGAGGGAAGACATGCAACCTTGTCCCTTAGTCTGCAAATCTCTTCTGGCTTCAAACGGAATGGATTACAAACCTATGTGCTCATGCGACTGCAAGGTTCGACCACATTATTTATAAATAAATATAATATATGCATTAAAGGGGCCCATTCTTAAAGTCCCTTTAGTATATCTGCCAAGTTTTACGTACCTTGATGTCAGACTCTTGGAACTATGGCACTGACAGAAAGCCACACATCTTCCTTTATTATGATAAATAATACAATCTGAAAATGCCCAACTGGACTCTGACCTCTACCATGAATGCAGTCTACCTTTAGCCACTCTGGTTATGTGCAAACCAAGAATCATAGTTAAAAACAAAATCTAGTTTATTAAGCAAGTCCGAGTTTATTTCAAATTACAACTCGATTCACTCATGAAACAACTCAAGAATTGGGCCAAGTGAAAGTACAGCTTGGCTTATTCCCTTTTCAATCCTTCAGGAAAGAGAAAGCAAACATAAAGATTCATTCGGGCTCCCTTCTGATTGTGCACATAGCACCAAGTCATGGTTTAGTCTCATGTGTGAACCTTCCCACCCTTTCTGTTTTAGTGTCTTCTCTCTACATCACCTGCAGTACGAATAATCATGCTTACCTACAGGATTGTTAGAAAAGTTACACAAAAGAGATGCTAATTGCCATACATACTCAAAAGTGACATATAATTTTATGTAAACAAATTGAGAAAGGGGAGATTATTCACCGGGTCAAAGGTGGGGAGCACAAATGGTGCCTTTTTCCATCCCAAGAAGTACTCCTCAGGCGTATAGAAGGGTAGCCCAACATTTAGAGCAAACTGTTGGGAAGGAGACGAAAAAGAAAGCTGTTAGCACAAGGGAAGGAGCCGGAGAGAAACACAAGCAGAGGAGAACTGCCTGTACCCTGGCACCCAAATTGGTTATGTTCTGTGACCACAGCACAGAGTTTGCCTCTTACCCTGCTCATTTTGCATACTTTGTTGCCAGATGATTTAGGAATTTGGAACTGTCTGGCCAGGACTGAGAGAACAAGAAAAACAGACATGAGGAACCCAGACAGATGGGTTGCAGGAACTGTGACTGTGAGGGAGGGAGAAGGATCACTGGAGCTTAAGCGTAGGCTGCTTTCCTTAAATCGTGCTAACTTCCCAATGCTCCTGTTGACAAGCTTTCAATGTTTACTCGTTGGCCTGAAGGCAAGTGGCTTCCATTCAAAGGACAAAGCTGAGGTCCTTGAACTACCACCTTCAACACCAAAGACAACCCAAGAATACTGTACTTCCCTTCAGAAGCTAGGTTATAGTTACTTTCGCCTCTGTCTGTCAAAGTGGCCAGGGGTGGGTGGGAGGCATGGTTGCTCGAGGCAGCAGTATTGCAAACTGACTGGCAATCCATTGCTTGGTGCCCTGTGCAGGCTGCAATGCAGGCCAGAGTGCTGTGCATAAAGCAGGGATGGGGAACCTCTGCCAGTCCGAAGGCGAAATCCCAGTTCTCAGAAGCACTGGCAGCGGGTTGGGTGGGGCCCAAAATACAAACCATTCCAGCCTATTGTAGCTTCAAGCTCTGACTGCCAGAAACTGAGCCACAAAGCGGAATTTCGACCTTTTAGAATGGGGTGAAATGGTTCCAAAGCCATGAAACCACCAAGTGAATATGGGGCAGGGGGAGAAAGGGGTGTGGCTAATGGAGGAATTCTGGAAGGTTCGGCTGCAGCATCAGTACCAAGGTTCTCCACCTCTGACCTAAGGCATATCCTGTAACTTTCTGGTCTGCTTTCATGGCCCAGGCACAATCCTATGCATGTAAAGACAAACACAAGCCCTACAACTTGCACCCCGCCTCAGACCTGTATCCTCTTTTTCTTCACCCAAACTGCCAAACCATTTCTAGACTTCCACCAGCACTGCCCCCTACCAACTTGAAACAGCTGTGCAAATTAAGGGGGAATATATGTGAGACACATCTGTGATGCCCACAGTGTCGGACGTAAGCAACACCTGCACCACAGTGGTCTCATCAAGCACCAACAAAGCCCAGAGGGCCTTTCAGCCACCCAATAACCAGGCTGGTAGCAACTGCAGTGGATCAAGAGTCTGCCCAAATAAGCCGTTCTGAGGTAAGAGGGGCTGCAGGAGAGAGCAGGAAAGGGGAGGGCTGATCTCATACCAGGCGGTCACTGCAAGAGAAATCCTTCTTCTTATGTCCAGGGGCCCAGTTTGGTGGACGCCCAGCTGCATCTGTGGAGGAGGAAAATGTGAACAGATCCCTCAGTATGAAATGGCAGTCTAGAAATGATGATTCCTACTGCAGAGGCTCTGCACCCAGGAAAGCCACAGAGGGTTCTAGGCAAACTGTGCCTGCCCCTTTTAGTGCATGGTACATCAACATTCGTGCCACAGGGCACACTCTCAGGCCATGGGATGTGTTGGGGAAGCTGAAATTCAGGAGGAGGGACCTAAATACCCAGGTCTCACCAGTATCAGTGAGATAGGAACGAATGATGACTGGAATTCTTGCAGAAAAATGGTCAAGAACTTAGGCAAAATGACCCTGCAAGGATGACCATCATTGTCCCGAGATACCTACAAATTACCCCATCTATAGCAGTCAGCAAACGTTGATGAAGAACTCACCATTTTACCCATAGAAAATAGACATGATCATTTGGCAGATTGCAGTAGGTAAGGTCATCAAAAGACATCAAGCACCCATCAAGCAATTAGCCTACATCTGGGAAGTAAGGGGAGCCTCCCCATTCCCACAGAAGCAAGTACAGAGAAAGAGGACAAGCACCAAGGACTTAGTAAAGGAACATGGGAAAGCGCTCAGCACAGATCTGGCAACCCAGCCTGGAACATGGACGACTTGCGCCCTTCCTGCCTACGCAAAGGATGGCAGCCGAGTGTCCACTGTCAGGACAATCAACAGACAGGTAGTAGAGGCCTTCCGTCCAACTGTACGATTCTATGATTCCCTCTGTTAGCTTTTCCCTATCTAGAAGGCTGATAGGCTGGAAGCTCTATCTTTTGGGAAAGAGAACATAAAATTGGGATGAAATGGGAATACTTGCTGCTCAGGCAACATTGGGCTCAGAGTTCTGTACCTGCTCAATATTTTCTTCTGAATAAACTTTCTTTCCTTTTCTAAGTGTGCCTGTGTACATGCAAAGCTAAGGCATGTTCTCTCTGGCAGTATGTATTCAACCCTCACCAAAGACCCCAAATCTTTTGGGGACTCTGGTGGGCAAGCACCTCCTTTTGAGGTGCTCTGCTCCCCAAGATTATCTGGTATAACACCTTCCATGGAAAAGCATCCCTTGGGGCTGGACTCACCTCCCACATAGACACTTTCTTGCAAAGACACTGCTAAGCCACCATTTGCCTTGGGAAAGAGTAGAGAGAAGAGTCAAGTTACATAAGGACAGAGACCCCTTCCTTGGCCCGTCTCCACCCAGTACCTTCTCACACAGGTGATCCCACATGCCAAGGACAGGTTTGCGGTAAATGCCTGAGCTGGTCGCCACAAAGACCTACAGGGAAAGGAAGGCAGCGGAGGTAACAGGGTTGACATCAAACACCAGGCACCATCTATTTATAGCAGCTTCCCCAACCTGACCCTCTCCAGGGACACCAGACTTCTGCTCCCATTAGTTCCAGCCATCCTGACTGGGAATCATGGGAGCAGAAGTCCAATCCATCTGGAGGGCCCCAAACTAGGAGAAGGCTGGTTTGCAATACAGTTCTTCTGCCTTTTCCTCAATGATCACCACACACTTTACTTCGGTACAGCAACGCTTTCCAGCAAATGGATGCAGCTGGCAGAGTTGGAGACACTGTGCCCACCCTGCTTCAGTGACGTCATATCCACTGGCACTTCCAGGTATGGCCCCTGACATGGTACAAGCCTACAGCCCCCCAGGAGAGGGCTGCATTCGCTCCATTCCCGAGGGGCTGCCTGACAGCAGTGGGAAGAGGCAGATACATAACCGTGCCCCTTGGCCTATTACCTTCCTGGCTTCAAACTATATGGACTGCAAAGCTAGGAGTTGCTTAGGGAAATCTGCCTCTGGTGGTCAGGGGTGTAACTGCAGACTTCAACCAGAAGAGCGTATTTAAATTATCAAAATTAATCAAAGTGTTGTAAAAGCCAAACAAGCTTGGGTCGCAGACCTGTAGTATCCCCTTAGAATGTGTATTGAGTTTCAGGCATCTAGGTTTCATGGTCTTGGTGCTGCGTGTTGATGGACAGACAGGCAGATTCAGAGCCTCTTTTATGGTTTTTTATATATATATATATATATGTATGTATGTATGTATGTATGTATGTTATGGTTTTATATATATATATTGGACTAACTCATATATAGAGTTAGTCCAACCATTATTGCTTGATTCCGTGAGGCTTGCCCTGACTGCATTTATTGTTTATCCTGCAAAGCATTCTGGGAGAAGCAGTGCCATTGCCAACTCACCTGCAGCGGGAGGCCAAACTGCTCAATCACTGCTTCCACTTTGGCTTTGAAAACCTCAGGCCTGAGGCGTCCACGGCTGATGCCCAGCTGGTTGGTGAAGATCACAAGCTGGGGGAGAGGAAAGGGGAGGGATGGGGGGCAGAGCAGAAAGAAGAACACAGCAGTAATTAAAGGCGAGAAAATGGGAAAGTGGTTTGAAGGAAGCGACTCAGGTAGGGATCATACCTTGTACCCATCACTCTGAAGCTGCTTCAGCTTACGGGGTACCTCAGGGCACAGGATCCTGCAAAGCAGAGAAGGGTTAAGGCCCATTATCATGTGTTAATCCCCCCACAGACAGGGTATGACTGCTGCTAGCAGAGTCTGGAAAAAATGATGTGGACACTGCAGTACAAGTCCTGGTTGCCCCATAAAGTAAACACCAACCTTTTGCCCCTTGCTTTTGATTTCCCCCTCATTTGGAAGGATTAACTTCCACCATTTTTGTTTTTAATCTCTTATATTTTTTTCACAGGTATCCTCCAAGGAGCTCAGTACATGGATCATCCAGGTTTTATCCTCCCAACAACCTGTCAAGTAGGTCAAGGTAAAAGAGAGCGACTGGCTCAAAGTCTGCCCATGGACTTCAGACCTGAATGTTGGGACTTGAACTCGGGTCTCCCTGCTTATGCTCTGGCCCTCCAGCCACTATGCCGTTGGCTCTCTTTTGATTAGACTGATATGACTGACCATTAACAAATATTCTCTGGGCAGATAACAGATAATCAAGACAAACTATATTGAATGTTAAAACAATTAAAAACAGCAATAAAATGCAGCAGAAACTCTCTAATAGAAATGCCATAAAACAGTGGTGAGATTAAAAATCAAGGTTATCTCATTCCCTTACCACAGCCATTGCTAACCTGGTGCCCTCCAGAGGTATTAGACTACAATGCCTATCACCTCCCAGCCATGCTGGTGGGAGATCAATGGGGATTTTAGGCCATCACCTTGGAAAGGCAGGAAAGGTTGCCTTACATTATTATTTAGGGCACATTTCTAGGCCTGCTCAGACAGAAAATATGCCTACAACCACCAGCTTGCCCCAGTCAGGATTGTGGTTTTAGTATCGTCTCCTCCACGAAGCCCAGGATGGTACACATGGGTGGCGTCCCCCTGTCCTGCCCCATGCCTTCTCTGCAACAGAATCCTGGTCATGCTGCAATAGCAATTGTTCAATGAACTTCACAGAAAGTGGGGACTCAAACCAGTGTGGTGCAGTGGTTAAGAGGGCTGGCCTGGGACTCAGGCGACCCGGGTTCTAGTCCCTGCTCAGCCACAGAACCAACTGGGTGACTTTGAGCCAGTCATAGACTTTCAGCCCCACCTACCTCACTGGGTTGTTCTTGATTGAGGGGAAGAGAATTATGTAAGGCCCCTGAATTTCTTGAAAGGAAAAGAGGTGGGGTATAAATATAACAAATATAAACAAATAAACCAGGAGCAGCAAGACAGGAGGTTGACTCATTTTTCAGTAAGTCACACTAGCTGCTGGCAATTTCCTCCCACCGCCTTTTCTGCTCCGGCGTTCAGCTCTGTGCTCACCTCCAGTCATCAGGACTTGTAGGAAACACCTTCCCCGACCGTGTTGTAATGAGGGTTCCATCCAGATCAAATCCTGCAATCTAGACAAAAAAGGCAAAATGGAATCTGATGGCGGGAGACCTGTTTTGCTTGACTTTGTGCCTCACCTCCCCATCACCATGAGTTCGCTGCCCTGCTGAGCGCAGTGGCTTCTGCCCTCCCTGGCTTAGCCTAGCTAAAACGGGTTTTAAGGTCTCCCTACCAGATCTCTAAGACAGGTCTGCAAGCAAAGGATGCAGGATGACCATACCCGGCCAATTTCAATGTGCCCTTTGCGACGCAACCTTTGCACAAAGGGGGCACCATCTGCTGGTCCTGGGGAAACATGCAAGGGACCAGGTGCTTTCCTAGGTTCACTGAAGGCTTGGGACAGAGGCTGAAACTGCTGTATAGCCCCCTCGCGGTGTCTTAGAAAAAGGCAATGAAGCAGGGAACATGATCAGGGTGCACACGATTAGAGGTGATGTGGAGAAAGTGGAGATGCACATGTGACTCATACACATAGAACCTCTGGTGAGATGTTGAAGCTGAATGATGAAAGAGGGAGAGCAGACAAAGGTGCGCTTTCACTCATAGTACAGCACACCTGTGGAATTTGCTACAAGATGCAGCCATGGCTTGGATGGCTTTAAACGGGATTAATATACAGTACATCTCTGTGTGTCAGTTGCTGGGCAACAGGAGTGGGAAGATCCTGTTGCTCAGTGGCACAGCACCAGCCCTGCATGAAGAAGGTCCCAGGTTCAGCTCTGGTACCTCCAGGAAAGGCCAGGGAAGAAATCCTGCCTGAAACGCTGGGAAGTTGCTGCTGTTCAGTGTTGGCAATACTGGCTGGATGCATCCATGCTTTGGCTGGGTGCACAGTCACTTCCTGGCCTTCCTATGCTCAGGTCTTGTTTATGGCCCTCCTAGTGGGGCATTTGGTCAGCACTGTCCAGAGGGAAGGCTGGGTTAGGTAGGTGTTTGGAGTGATCGAGCAGGGCGCTTCTGTTTTAATCTACATCACAGCCAAGGATCCTTTATTCTTTGGAAGGCCACCTTCTTTCGGGTTAATCCCTGGCGCAGCCTGTTCACACATTAGCAGTGGGCACCCACTCTTTCCCTCCTCCTTTGGAAGCTGTAGTCCAAAATATTTGGAGGGCTACAAGTTGCCCACAAAGTTAAACGTTCCTTAAGCAGTCCCCAGGTAAGCAGTGCCACCTGGCAACTTCCCCTGAGCAACAGCCTTTGGCTCTTACTTTGGTGCTGGGCATCACTCCTTTCCTTGTGAAGACCAAGAGCTTGCCATGATCCTCCCAGGAATCAGTGGGCTGGGGAGTCAGCTTGGGGGGACGGTGCGGGGGAAGTGGGCGGGCCAGCTCTGCTCGAGCTGCCATCTCCTGAAGCTGCCTCAGCTTCTCAGCCACGGATAGTTCATCTTCATCCACATCCTCAGAAGGTGGGGAGACTTTTGGCTGCTTGGCTGGCCGGGCCGCGCTGCCGCTGTCATCCTCCTTCTTCAGGCCGTGCTTGGGGCTGAAGAACTGCAGCAGAGTTTTCCTTGGAGAGCTGGAGTCCTGCTCAAAGCGGATGTGATATGGGTACAGTCCATTCACCAAGCACAGAGTCTCTCCCTCCTGGAGGGTTGTGCTGTCCCCGCAGCGCAGGTGTATCTCCTCCACAGATGTGGGATTCACTCCTCGCTGCCAACACACCAAAAAGGTCAGAGGGCCTCCCTTGGAGGCTGCTGCCCCTCAGGCCCAGGAGACAGGCCAACCTGCAACCGTTGCCTGAAGTGCCCACCTGAAGCCATCACCCTCTGAACCTTCCCCCTCTTACCTGTGTGACTCGAACTGATCGGTAGGCATAATTTGCCAGCAACTCCACTGTGAGAATACACAAAAAGAAAATAGGGCTTGTTATAACTTAGAAAATCTACATTCCATGCATGAAACATTTAAATCCATTCATGATGATGAACCAGAAAATTACAACTGATGAGGCTGTTAGTGAAGAAGGATACATAGACAGTAGACTGGGAGAGGCCTAGGTGCAGCCAGAGAGCTTCAGCTATGGTAGGTATAGAAATGCGATATATCACAGGAATTCCCATCAATCCTAGCTAGCATAACCAACGGTGAGGGATCATTCCTGTTGCAATCCAACAAGATCTGGGGAGTCATGAATTGCATATTGTGGTATATAGGGAAATTCGCAAGATTAAAGGCTGCAAAACAAGAGCAGGTAAATATGTGCTTGCAGTCCGCTATTTCTTCCTTGGAGCTCAGAACAGCAGTGGTGCCATCAGGGTAGGTTTTTGTGCTCTAGGGTTCCATTCAGAAAATGTACAAGGGGTGTGTGTCTCCAAACACATTTTGTTTACCACATTTTGAAGAAAGCAAAATAATACACATTACCATCTAAAGGGCAGTTAGACTTTTAAGCTTTTAATTTCCCAACTGCAGCACTGAGGGCCCTTTACATGGGCCTCATCTCCATGTTATCCTCACAACAACCATGCAAAGTAAGTGTTAGGTTGGGAAATAATGACTGGCTCAAGGTCATGCAGGAAACGTCATGCAAAGATCTGAGCAGGCCATTGCTCCTCAGTCTGCCCATCCCAGTAGCTGCTGAACCCCCCTGGTTCTCTGTAGCTTAAAAGAGCTAGTCCTCAAATCTGGAAAAAGTTGCCAGTATTATTTCTCGCAGGGAAAGTCTACTCTCACAATGCTAAATCCAATCTGAAGTGCAGACATCTGGCAAACAGAATGCAAAAAATGACAGATCATTCAAGATGCTGCTTAGACAAGATGCAATGCAATAAGGCTGTGTGTGTATGTGCACACAATTTTTTGTGTTAGCAGCAAATGCTTCTAATAAGAGAAAAGTTACTTACCTTGTTTCCGGGAACACTTTTTATCAGTAACGAGTGTTTCAGGCCCTCTTCCTAGAATCACAGTCACACCATCAGGGAGAAGAACTGGACTATGTCGCTTGTCTTGACTGATAAGGAGGCACCGCATGGCCTGCAAATAGAAAGGAACAGTTTGGGTTACTGACAGTGCTGTTCTTTGACAGTCATAAAACAACTTTTCCTCTTTTGGTGCACAGGACAATAGTCAAACCTCTCCCCATTCCTCAATACATTTGAGGGAATCTAAAATCTTCTGTTTCAGAAAAAAAGTTGATCCCACCAAAAAGGCAGGGAATAGAAATATGTACTGTGCTAAGAACGAATCCTGAACTTAGGTAGGGAATTGTGGTAAAGGAGGAGGGGCTAAATTAGGAGAGTTCTGCCCTGAGAAATTACAAGCCGATTTGGAAAAAGGCAACGCAGGTAGGTCAAATGAAGTAAGTGAAGAAACAAGATCTGTTTTCTACGACAACTGCTATTTAAGTTCCCCTTCTAGAAGGGGTAGTGAAAGGAAGAAATGTAGTTATGCCATGAACCCCAGTACGATGAGCAAATGTGCATTAAATTTTGAGTAGTCCTGTGAAAAGCAAACAGATAAGAAAACTGAACCACATAATCTATAATGTACATGTGTTTTTACGAAGATGGGTCTTTTCATAATAAGGAAAGAGCAAAACCGCCTCGCACTTGATTTGAGGTTTGAAATGCCAGGATAAGAACATGTCTATAAACCACCCATATTAAGTGGGAGGAAAAAGATGTACCTTAAGGGCTCCCTTAATAAGTATGGGCTGACACAAAATAGACTTGAATTTCGGAAAGAATCCTATGCTGACAGAGGCGCTCGCCCCATATTTTAAGGAGAAAACCGCCCCCTGCTGCTACTGCTCCCAGCAAGGAAGATGCAGACGAAGCATCCTCTATGGAAAAGCCAAATAGTGGTGTTACATCGTTTCCCGTCCCCATCCGGAAGTGAACTCTAGACACACTCGGACGGTCAAGAGCGGGAGAACGATACCAGTGGAGGGAAGCATAGAGATGAAAACAGTAGAGTGGTACAACATCTGAATTTCTAGAGGAATTGTGCCTTTGGCCATGATACCCAATGGGAGCAAAGGGGCTTCGCTTTCTTTCTTGGCACCTGTGCAGTGACTTTAGAAACGTTTAACGAAATGAAAAGTCACATCCATTTCTTAACCAAAAGCTCCAATCAAGAGAGGGCTGGTGTGTGACACCCAAAGCCTGCGGCTGCAATCCTATGCACGCTTATCCCGCAGTGAAGCCCGGCTAAATGTAGCCCGGCTTACTTCCGAGTAAATAAGCAGAGAGTTATACAGGACTATGCAAAAAGAGGCACAAGCCAGGCCTCCCCGATTCATTTTGACGACGTTCCTCTTGCTTGATCTGTCCCTTAGCCGCGGGAGTCCGACCTCCAGCTTTCCCACACATAAATATGGGAAAGCAGGTGTGTGTATCCTTGAAGCCTGTCGGCTGTCCCGGTTAAATCTGATTTCAACAATAAGTGGTAGGGAAGGGATTTGTTAGCCCCCGAAAAGTACAGGATTTCGGGTCATACAAACAAACCACACACATTTGAATATGCTAGCTCACATGTGTTCTGAAGTGGGTGCACGTGCGTGGGTTTAAAGGAACCTGCCTCGCAAGGACACCTATTTGTGCAAAGGAATAAGCGAACAGAAGAGAGAAAGGCATTTAATTTCGGGAAGAAAGCTCAAGCAGAAAGATTCAACGCGCGAGCTGCCGGAGGGGAAGCCCAAGTGGGCAAAGAGCCAACCATTCCGGAAGGATCAGACACAACAGAGACCAACAGGGCCTCTGTACTTTTATTTCAGCGAGTGCCCAGGGAGGAATGTGGATTCCCAGATGGCTTCCAGCCCTGGTGGGCCGCCCCCGACCACCGCTTTTGCCTCCCCTACCAGACTACGGTTGCAATCAACGGCAGGCGCCCCCACACTATCCGCCCCCTGTGGAGTCACCCAATCGCTTTACTCGGAGGAAATCTCAGCGGTTGTTAAACAGCGAAGAAGACGCCTTCTACAAGCTGGTGTCGTCCCACTTTCGAGGGGATGCTGGGAGTTGCAGGCAAACGCAACTGGACAATACAAGCTTGGAGAAGGCTGCAGGAGACGGTATTCCACCCCCCCTTCTCAGGTGGCTGGACCAGATTTCCAGCCTCAACCAATCCATCCCGAACACACCTTCACTTGCAGCAACAGTCGCACGACAGTCTCCTGCGCGCTCCGAGCCATGCAAAAGAAGCCTCGCTCCCCGCTCGCCCCCGCCCTCTAGCGAAGTATTTCTTAGAGCGGCATCATTCCGGCTCAACCTCACAGTTAATGATTATGTGCTATTCTACACTTTTCCTATCTCTACGGTTTGAATCGTACTGGGTGTACTTCGCGACAGAGTTCCGGCGGGCGTATTAACGCTCGCGAATTCGTTCCGGTATTTTCTGTTGCTCCTCTTTCTTCATGAGGAGGGTGCTACTGCTAAAAGGTCAAGGAAAGTTTCTCTCTCCTTCTGTTTGTAGTGGCAGCTCAGGATGCACCGATGGAAAGTGCTGTCTGCAAAAGAGCCTGGCTATCGTTTTAAAAGCCCAATTTAAGTGCTTAAAGATGCACTCCTATGCATGTTTGGACAGAAAGGCTTTGCACTCCTAGCATGGCCCATCCAATGCTTTAAATTTTGTGTGTTTGGTGGTGGGTTAAATGCTTTTGCTGAAATTGTTTGTTTGCATTATTGTTAACTGGTTTGGGCGCCACTTTGGTTTAAAGAAGGAGCTGTAATTATGAGATTAAGAAAGCACCCATAACCGACAGAAAAGCCTTATTCTCCAAAGAGCCAATAGAGATGCCATGAAGGTACACGGTGAAACAGGGCCGACCCAAGACTTTCTGTTGTGAGAAGTGAAGGACAAAATGCACTTGGATGTCCCATGTATAAAGGCCAGCAGGATCAACAGCTGAACTTTCCATGGTGGCAATAGGCAATTTTTCAGTGTCGTTGTGCTGCCAAGGGGACCACAGACTTTGTCCATTGGTAGCCAGCCAAGTGTGAGCTCCAGGATCATGCCCTGCCCTCAGATCTTGTCTCTGACCTCTGGATCTAAATAAATATATAATAAAATAAAACTAAAACGTTTAGCTTGTTTTCGAGTGTGGCCCTTGAGAGGCACAGAAATGGTTCGCTGCCAAATTTGGTGACAAACTGATGATGATGGTGGTGATCTTGCCACTGTATGTGGTACAGCAATACAAAGTTGTCCAAAGTTTCCTCCCTGCGAATTAAAGCTCTTGACTGAGTCACTAGAGCATTCAAAATATCAATGCATATACAGTATCAGAAAGGCAGTATGCACTGCATAGCTTGCCATAGTTGGATCGCTGCAATATGCTCCGTGTAAGCATCATTCCTGACATGAACCTACCCAGGTACAATGATCAACATCTGAGTTCTTTGTCCCAAGGAAGCTTGGAAGGTTGCAACAAAAGACAGGGCCTTCTTGTTGATAGCCCCTGAAATATGGAATGGTCTGTTCACTCTGGTCTGCCTGATTCCAAAAGTGTCACCATTCTGGTGCCAAGTTAAGACTGCCCTCTACTCACAGGCATTTGCAGCATATGATGCAGCATTTATGTCATTTTTAAACAGTTAAGTTTGGTGTTGTACTGTATTTAGCTGTTGTAAAAATGAATTTCAGTTCTCTGTGTTAAAAATTTTATACTAAGCTTCTATTACCTTGTATTTGTGGCTTCTAATGTTTGTTCACCACCCAGAGAGCTTTGGCTATTGGGCACTATAGAAAGGAAATAATATATTACATATATGCTGAAGTCTATTTTGAACTATTGATGATTATATATAGCAGGACAATTGTTTAACAAAGAAAGATGGCAAAATAAATGAATACAGCCAGAAGAAAGAAAAGAACTAACAACAGTGGGTAACAGTGGAGGATGGTAGAGCTGACTAAGTGAAAATGGGGTACTGCAGTCATGTCCCTTTTGTCATCTTTGAGATGTCAGAACATGCTTTTCTTTCTCTCCTTTTTCACCATCTTGTCTCACATTTAGTCCAAGAGCGCCAGGTAGATTTCACTTCTGTTGGGATGGCCAAAGACACTTGTTTTTAGACTTGGGGGAGGTTCACAGTGATGACTATTGGTTCTAAAAACAGTACAAGTCTCCAGTACATTTTTATTAATGTTTTAATAAAATTTGTATCAAAGACACTTCAATCTATTACAAAATATAAGAGCATTAGAGCATCCTTCTCTTATTGTGACAGTCTCAAAAAACAAACACCACCTTTTACAAATCTTGAATATTGCACTAGCAGCACTAGAAAAAAATGTATTTTTTTGGACAATGAAAGTTGTCTGGAAGGGTAAGGGGAATGGAATGCTTGAGTGTTTTGATTTGTAAATATCCTTCTTCCATTCAGTTTTCATTCATGAACAAAGGCTGTTTACAAACCAAAACATACAATAAAAAGTTCTTTTAAAAAATAAACAAATCCAAGTTGCATTACTTGTTCTATCTTGGAAGGGACCTTTGACTTTCAGTGGTTATTGCAAGTCTTTTTACAAAATCAGATAAAATCTAATCAAAATCAGTACTTTGCTTTCTGCTTAATCTTCAAACTGCTGGACAAGTTCCCATGAGTATAGGGACAAAAAAGTGAGAATCAATATGCTACTAGCGCAGCAGCAGCCTTTGACTGGTCAAAGCCTTAATGTACAACATCCTATTGCAGTGGGGCTGCCCTTTTCCCCTTCAGCACTGCCCGTCAGAGTTTCTTGGACATGGAATTTGGTCCTTGGATCAAAAAAGGTTCAGTGTACCTGCACTAGGCAGACTACCGGTGGGTCAAGATCTACCTTCTGGCCACCCCCATTGTAGAACGTGGCCTCCCACACATGGCCTTGAGTCTGCCAGCCAACCAGTCTTCCCTGTTCGTAGGTGATTCTTCAGCTGCTCTGCTGTCGAGACAGAACCATGAATGAGACAGCAGGCAGTCAAGCCCCTGGGAGATGGGTGGCAAGCTGGACTGTGTACATCAAGAGTTAAGGGGAAGAGAGCCATACAGGAACCAGGCAGGTCAGAGCCAATGCTGCCCATTCCGATGCACCAGTCTCGAGCAAGGATAATTTCAACCACAAACCACCACATGATCCCTTTAAGTTGAAAGGCCAGGGACTTACCGGGGGTCGGGGTGCTTTTTTCAAGCAAGGCACATGCTCTTCCACTGAGCCAGGGCTGGTGACCTAGGGCCCTCCAGGTTTGAGAATACAACTTCCAGCAGCTCCTAGGCAGCTTGGCTAATGGCCAGGAATTATCAGACACATAGTTTTAAATGTTTGGAAGGTATCAGATCACCACCCCTGACTTAATGAGGTCCCTTCCCAGTCATTCTCTTGATGAGTGTCCTGGTCCCCCTTGCTCTTGCATATCATGCAGAAGTGAATGCTATCTAATCAGTAGCAGATTCATGTGAAGCAAATTATCCAGTCCATTGTACTTGTAGCATGTACTATCTTTTCCTTAAATAAATCAAGAAAGGCCCAAATCACATTCATTCTCTGAGCAACCCTGCGAGGTAGATCATTATTGTTCCTATTATAGAAATGAAAGCTAAGGCAGAGAATGTGTTGGTGCGGTGCACTGAAACTTGAATCAACAACCTTTCCACAATCTTCTGGTTAGATGCCTTGTTCATTGCGAGTGTAAGAAGTGCAGAATGGTCCAACAATAGCAGAAATTCAAGATTCACAGAATGGTCCCTTAGTTCCCATAGCTCTACACATACCTTGTGTGTAGAGAGCTGGTTTTCAAGTGTGTGGGTATTCTGGGTTGTTCCCCCATTCTAATTGATAGGGACATCATGGACTCGTAAGTACACCCCTCAAAACCTGTGACAAGGCCTCTGATAAACTAGGCTTTGCTGAATTCCCCCAGTTCTTGGGCAATGAGACATGCCTGGGGTCTGAAGAGTGGCAGGTAACACAAGCAGCATACCTCTCTTCAGATACTGCCAGTTCTTCTTGTGGTTCCATGGAGAAATTCAGTCTGCAGGGAAAGAAGGGACAGAATGGAATGAGAACTTTCAACCATGGGAGCAGAATGATCCACCAAGGAGCACTGCATCCCAAGTGTACCTTTAGCACAGGAATGGCCCTCCCGATATTAATGGCCTGCAACTCCCATCATGTCTCATCATGGGCTATGCTGAGGAGGGCTGATGGGAGTTGTAGGAGAACAATAGCTGGAAGGCTTCAACTTGCCAACCCTTGGCTTAGTAGGTAGGCCAAAAGTGAGTTAGAGACCAGACTTTGAGGGATGTTTCCTCCTAGAGCAAATATAAATCCCACCCCGATCCCATCTGCTGGCATCATCAGAATGGTCATCCCTCTGGCTGATTTGGTTGGCCCTCAGAAGTGAGCTTGCAGCAGAGAGAGGGGATGGCTAAGGATGAAGGTGGTTGAGTTCTGTAGCGGTCAGGGGAGGATTGTGGAAGGCAGATAGGCACATGGTTCCTCCTGCTATTATTCTCTTCAGCTAGTGAAACTCCTCTGCAGGTCGGGCTGATGGAAAGCTGTGTTGCTGATATCAGGAGTTCTAACCAATAGGCCACCAGTGCAGCCCACTTTCCCCAGTTTAATTGAAACCAAACTGAAAATATGTGGAAACTTGCAGGGATTGTCAGAGTTCACCGCAGAATAGGGGGGAAAAAAGTCTGAATGAGATAAAACCGCCTCCACTATATTTGTCTCCAACTCAAAATCAACTTTGTTGAGGAGGGAGTAAGAAGAGGGTATGGTTGGGGAAGCATGACAGACACACAATTCTGAAGGAGAACAGGGTGTCTACAGTGGTTTATGGGGCTTTCTTCCATGACTAAAACCCAAGCTATTTGTCTTATCCAGACTACAGGCTAATTTATGGAGAAGTCTGCAAAACAGCCAAATTGACTCATATATATACAAGCACAGGCTCTTGAAGTACTGGCAGCCATGCATGCAGGGTGATCCACACAGATGACATTGCATCTTGCAGAAGCGTTGAACATCAAGCCAGTGAGCCAAATTCGGCTTACCTGGGGTGTCCCAGAGAGCCAAACACCCTTCTCCTGCCCTTACCCCTTTCCCTCAATTGCCAATGATGGGGTGGTTCCGAACTTTTGCATAATTTCCCTATTCTAAAAGACCTGACATGTATCTCCTAGGGCACCATTACCAGTTTAATCTAAATTGAAGCCTCACCCCTTTTCCTTTGGCCCCATCTGCCACTGGAATATGGCCCACAAGAGCTTTTCCGGAATTGAATTTGACACTTGGGCTGAAAGAGATTCCACCCCTCCTGGTACACCAGGATCACTGGTCACACATTCAGCCAGTGGTACATGTCCTTAAAATTTCTGGGGTCCACCCATCTACTCACCTTTTTTCTGAAAGGGAGGAGCCTGCCTCCCTTTGGCCACATCACTCTGGGCCAAGACATCAACCATCCAAGTTAGGGCCTTGGTGCAGTACTCCATCTTGTGGAAGTAAATGGAGAAGAAATTAGGAGGCGTTGCTGTCTCTGGCAGGAGGGACATTTTGAAGAGATGCCCTTTTATGTTTCAATAGAAGTGCAGATCTCCCACACTCCCTTCTATCTTACACAGCCCATAGACTGTGCTGCAGCTCCCCATCCTCCAGCTGGTGCCATTCTGGATGCCTTCATCTCCAGCATCCCCCAAAAACTCCCTCCCTGCCCTGGCCAACCCCATCATACCGTTTTTCATACCTGTGTCTCTAGGGTTCTCAGGCGCCGTTCTGATTCCTTGATCTCAGAAAGCTGCTTCAAAACCTGATCGACTCTGCAGGTCAGAGAGGTGAGGTAGTTACAGGAGAGATGCTGCCTTGCACCCTTCCAGAAGCCACCCTTCCACCCCTCTGGTGGATGCCTAGCTTCTATTCCCATGTTCTCCTTCACTAGGAAAAGAATCATGAAACTGATATTCAACATCTTTTGGCATAAGGGCCAGATTCCATTTCTGAGAAATTCTCAGAGGCCACATTCCAGTGGTGGATGGCTTGAAGACAAATATGACATGGCCAAATCGCCAACGAATTTCAGGAACCAGAGTGGTGTAGTGGTTAGCATCTTGGCCTGGGACTCTGGAGGTGCTGGGTTCTCATCCCCACTAGGCCATGAAGCTCACTGGGTGATTTTGAGTCAGTTCCTGACTCTCAGCCTAACCTACCTTAGATAACTATGTCTTATGAGAGGCATTTTTGGAATGGAGAAAAAATTGCACAGAATCCATGAAACCACAAAATAATAATAACACTTAACATTAGCATCCACACATAAAGTTTGAAATTCAAAATTTTAGGACAAAGTATATTAAGAAATAATACTTTCAGATAAAAAGTTATTTACAGATGCATATTTTGGGGAAATAGTTCAAAATATGATATGTAAATACAAATTCTCATGAGGATTTTTAAAGAGCACAGATTACTACAGAAACAGAACAGAACTGGGTTCTGAATAAAAAGACAGAAAATCTATCATTTTGTGAGCAAGATAGACATTATTCTCCATCTACAATAACTGATGTTATGAGAAATTCTCCAAAGAAAATGTTGTGCCATGTGGGGAAGATTTCACAATTTTAAGTTACATAATTTTATGCAGATTTGTATAATTTTACTTATTTCAAGGAAAGATTCAAAATTCTAACTTTGTTCTATATGATTTGAATTTGTATTAACTTTATATAAATACATTATCTTTTTAAATTGATAGATTTTGTTAAAAGTTTGTTTAAAAATGGATCATCTCTAATTGCAACCTGTCCATGCTTTCCTTTCAGTTCTCCTTAATCCCCAGCCTGCCCTCCCTAATCCTCACTTTTGGGAGGTTCGCCGGAGCCGCTCTGTGTCCAGGTCACGTTTCTGCCGGGCTTGAACAACTAAGTAGTTTTCTTTCTGCACTGATTCCCACGTGAGCAGATGTCCATCCTCAGCCTCACTCAGTTCCAGCACTGCCCAAAACATAATTAGATACAGGGTGAAAGGGAGAAGGGGAAAGACCATGTGAGAAGGGTGTGAACTGAGAACAGAGACAGGTGAAGAGGTGTTGGTTAAGTTCACCAGGATTCTCTGAACACCAGCTTACTGCTTAACTCTCCTTGCTGTTCATTTTGTGCAAATAGGAAAATTGTACAAAACAAACACCTATTGAACATAAAGTATGTAAGCAATTCCCAGAGTCACACAAATTCCAAAATGATGCAAGTTTCCCCCATAGACAAAAGCAGGGGTGGTTCAACAGGTGTGCATGTTGAGAAAGCTGCATGTTCAGGATGGGGCATTTTGAATGATTTGCAAACTGAATCCACCCTTAATTAGGTATTAAACTTTTAAACACAGAAACAGTTTAGAGCAGCCTTTCTCAAGGGATTGCCCTTCAGAGGTTGTGTTGAACAATTTCCATCATCCCCAGCCTGTAGCCAAGGATGGTGGGAACTGTAGGTCATCAATGGGTTCAGGAAGGTCAACTGGTTCAGGAAACCTGATCAAATATTGAGCACAGTTCTTCCAATGGGGTTTCAAGCAAACTTCAGGAAGATGTAGTATAGAATTTGAATATGTTTCAGAGCTTTCAGAATTTGCTTGGAATGCAACACTTCTGAGTAATTTAGGCTCTAACTGCCAGAGCTAAAACGTAAGAGCAGCCTCCTAGATCCTACCAAGAGTCTATCCAGGCCCTCAGAGCACTTAATCCACTGCACCACTGGGAAGCCCACCAACCGGACACAGGGACACTTTGCCTCTGCCACGCACGCTCCTCAAGAGCAAGAACATCCATGCTCATGACATACCACTCCCCTGAATATGGAGGCTTCACAAAGCCACCAGAACACAAAAAAGGAACACCCCAATTTTGAGAAATGGTAGGAGAGGTGGTGGAGAGGGAGGAGGAAGGAGCCTCCAGCCACAGAGAAATGCTTTGTTGAGTCCAGCATGCTTTGAACATCTTCAGGGGTACTTCAGTATGAGCAGTTCCAGCCTTTGGCCAATGGTTCTGCTGCAAAGTATTCTGACGCAGAGCTGCCTCAGAGCTAGGTAGGTCCTTTGCCATGAACAGCCAACACCACAAAATGGCTGCCGCCACCCCCCCCCCCCCGCACCAGCCCATCGTAATCTCCTAAGAATGCTTCTGTGCCCCACCAAGTGGCTCACAGACATTCATGGCAACAGCAGTGCCCAGAAAGACATTGGAGGGCAATTGGTGCCCATGACCACCACACTGCTTATACTGTGGAACTGGAGATGAAAGCTGGAACGTGATGCCCACTTAACAAAAGTGAGCTCCACTGACTGACCCCAGCTGGGCTTCCTTCTGAGTTCACATGCCGCTATCCAAACTGGTGCGATGGGGGTTTACCAGGGAAAGAGCCTTCCTTGTAGCAGCACCTCATCTGTGGGATGCCCTCCCTAGGGAGATCCTGCTGGCCTATATTTAGTTGCCAAGCAGAGACCTTCTTCCAGCAGGTGTTTACTCTGATGCCTTCATGATTAACTTTACAGCAGGATCTTTAATATGTTGAAATAGTTTGATAATTTCATTGTTTTGTTTTGTTTATGTTGTTCTGTTAATTTATTGTTCTTTTGGAGGTTTATGATTGCAAACAGTCCTGAGGGCATTTGTTACTTTGGCCGTGTGTTAATGTAACAAAACAAACAAACATGATAAATAAATAAGATTGCGTTCTTAAGCAGCTGAGGTCTGCACATTTATGTCAGGGCCACTTCTACGAGAACTGCTCATACTGAAGTACCCCTGAAGGTGTTCAAAGCATGCTGGACTCAACAAAGCATTTCTCTGTGGCTGGAGGCCTCCTCCTCCTCCCTCTCCACCACCTCACCTACCATTTCTCAAAATTGGGGCGTTCCTTTTTTGTGTTCTGGTGACTTTGTGAAGCCTCCATATTCAGGGGACTGGTATGTCATGAGCATGGATGTTCTTGCTCTTGAGGAGCGTGTGTGGGAGAGGCATGTCTATGCCAGGATCACATTGTTGTGAGAACGCAGAGAAGGATGGAAAGGGGTAGCGACAGAAGAGAAAAGACAGCTAGGAGATTTCCCATAATGTCCTCACAGCACTCACAGAAGTGGCATCCCTTGGATGACTGAACCTTGCGGATGTGACGCTTGAAGAAAAGGTGGAGGTGGCTGATTAGGATGAAGGGCGGGGCCAGAGCGGGACGGCTGTGGTACTCCAGGATCAAGTTGTAGCGCTGGGATTTCCAATAGATGTCACTATTGCCTTGCACCTTGGAGAATGTGTAACTGTTGGAGTGGGGGAGAAACATCTTACACAACTGTAATCCAGGCACAGGGGAACATGAAAAAAGAGCAGAGAGCAGGCAGAGGTTGCTGCAGCGCAAGCTCCAGTTCCATTTTGCTCCAGTACACATGCGTGCGCGCACACACATACACAACATTCCAAGTTGGTTACCTCCAACTATACCTAGCAACTGGCAGAGGAGGAGGGGTTGGAATGCTTGGTTGAAGCACCAAGGCCAAGAAGCCCTGAGATAAGCCAAGAGGCGGGTGAGAGCCAGACCACATCTGCTACAGGGAGAGACACCACTGAACAGGCAGGGCCAGAGTGGGAAAGATGCAATTTACTACATCCCATGGTCTGATGCCCTCTAGAGTGAGCTGGCCAAGTGAGTGAAGGCCAGATGGTGGGAATGCTAGACAAGTGGCAGGGACCTCCCTCAGGGTGGAGTTTGGTTGGGAAAGGAGCAGGGCAGTTCAGCTTGGAACCAACTTCTTGACTTGAAGAAGTAGCTGTCTCATTAATTAGACAGAGTGACATTTGCTAACAACCTCTGCACGGTACTCCTGCAGTTTCACAAAGCCAGCCTATTACCATAATAAAGTCTGTAGTTAGAAGTCTCTTGTCTTGATCTGCTTGGAAAGAAGATGCAAGGTGGTGGGATGAGGGGGAGAGCGGTTCACAACACTCTCTTCCTTTTCATTTTTCAAGTTGCATTTTTTTCACATTTAGAAATCTGGCCTAAGCAGGCTCGGAGGTGGCTCTGTGATTTATAGAAGGGCTGGCCAGTCAGTGCTCTGCACAGCCCTGCTCCAAGAACTGCGGGCAAGTGCAGGTCAGTCAGCCAGTGCTATGCAAATACAGCTTTTTCTGCAAAGCGGAAAAGTGGCTTCCCCCAGGACTTGATCCAACAGAGAAATACAGCGCTTACGTAAAATATATTGCAAACTATTTGTCCTCAGATTGGTCTAAAATATGTTTTCTTCTGCAATCAACTGCATATTCACCATATTCATATGAAGCACAAAAAGCATTATACGCAATCAGGAGTATGACTTTGTCTCCTGCAGGGTTGTTGAACTGCAGGCCCATAAGGCAAATCTGGCCTGCCTGAAATTTCAATTATTTGGGTCTCCATGATGGCCACAACCTCTTTCCCTGGACACCCCCCTTTCCCCAACCACTCAGTGGTGATTCCCCAGTTTTTGTGCACTCCCCCCGCCTCCACCACACACACACTCGTAAGAGATGTGGGAACTCCCAACAGTGTTACCTGAACATGGCGATAAGCAAGTTGAGGAGCAGAATGTTCGCTATGAGTAGAAAGATCACAAGGAGAATGAGCACGAGCCAGTTGGCGTAGGTGTTGGTGCAGGGATTCGCGTTCTCCATCAAGATGGCCACAGGGTCATAGGTACAGTTTGATGCGCTAATCAGAGCAGCTGAGGTCAGAAGGAAAGACGAGATGACCATCCTTAGAGCACAGCACTCTACAGCCTTCAAAGAGACCTGCCTAAATGAGAGGACTCTGGCTCAGCTACAGAGTATATGCTCTCCATGCAGAAGGCCCCAGGTTCACATTATGGCATCTCCAGTTAGGACTGGCACATAGAGAGCCACTGCCAGTTAGGTGTAGACAGTTAGATGCACCAATGGCTTGACTCTGTATAAAGTAGACCATTCCATCCATCCATCCATCCATTGTCTAGTACCAGAGCTGCCACATTCAGAACACAAATGACCTTCCCTACCTAAGTAGTGTCTGCAACAGGCAACCGGAGTTGTTCTAGATGTTTCCTAACAGGGGATGTGTGAGATAGTAATTTCTCTTTGTTGCAGACCACAGTTTATCCAGCTTGCACTTCCTGGACTCAGATATGGACTTAAAGGCCATCTGTGGTCCAGGTCTGTACATTTCCAAATTCACAATGTGATTCATAGACCAAAGAAAATGCCATTTGAAAATGCATGCATTTGAAAAATTCACATGAAAAAGTGTGGTCTTTGGAAAAAAATATGCACAGACATGCTTTAATTAATGGGCAAAAATGCATTGTTTTCAGAAATGTGCACTTCTGGGAAAAGACACTGAAATCCATGTGTACATTTGTGGAAACAAACAAAAAAGTAGCTCACAATCTGATAGACACAAGTTAGTTTTCACCATTTGTACATCCCTAATCATAACCTTTAGCTTTATCGGTTGGAGCTAAGAGGAGTTATAGTCTGAAACATTTGGAGGGATCTAGGCTGGGAAGCATGGTCTTAAATAAAACCTATGAACATAAGGGGTCAGACTAGTTGTCCTCCTGATGCTTTTGGGGAGATGCAAGCCAGACATAACAATGGTGGCCCCTATCCTCTTGTTTGTCTCTCCAGTATTTGATGTTGAGGTACACTGGCTCTAGATCTGGAGATTCCCTTGAGCTAGGATTACTAATGGCGTTTGTCTCATCCCATTTTAAAGCCATCTAAACTAGGAGCTAGGACCACACCACATGGTCATGAATTCCACAAATTAATTACCAACTGTATGGTAAAGGGCTTCCTCTGGGCCAGCCTACCCCAGCCTGGTACATTCCAGATGATGGGAGCTGTAATCTAACTCATTTTGAGGACAGCAGTCTTGGGCCGTCCTAGGTTTACTTCTGATTATTTAATTGGGTGTTCCTGAGTTCAACTGTACTGAAAAAAATCAGTGTTGACTCTTCCCCTGCTATTCATCATTTATAAACTTCTGCTGACAGAGATTTATAACAGGACGAACAGCATGGAGTACATTATGTCTCACACTGTAACCATCTCTCTTTTATTCTGAAATAAAAAGCCCCTCATAGGAACGTTCTTCCTTGCTTTAAACATTTTGATTGCCTTCTTCTATTTCCTTTTCTTTGCTACACTATCTCAGCCTTATATTTAAGCATTGATCCAATGCATGCATGAAATTCTGTGCAAGAAAACTGAGCAAGCTTCCAGAGGAGCAACGAAACACTCTGTCTTCCTCAGCACCTAGCACAGAAATTCAGCCATCCCTCCCTTCTCCTCCAGAAGTGAAGAAACAAACAAACAAACAGTTGGCCAATAGTTTTTGTGGGCCCCTTTCCAATGCAACAGAATTCCCTTTTGAGGCAGGACAGCCCGAACTGATTGTGAACATGGAAGAGACCCTGTCCCCAAAGAATAGCCACCATCAATCTCGTCAAGCGGGATCTGTCCGAAGATTTGCAAGTAGGGCCGGTAGAAGACACGCCGGAAGATCCAAGGGAGACGTCGGTCATGTGGAACTAGCAGACCCTCTGTGGTGACCCCGTAGGCCACCAGCCATACTCCGAGGAAGAAGAGAAAGTGGAAGACATCCTTCATCTAGAGTGAGATGAAGGAGAAAACAAATGTGAGTGTTTGGACATATGGAAAGACGCCTGCCTCTGTCCTTGCCCCAGGCATGCACAGCGAAAGGAGCTAAGGAGCACACATGTATTTTAACATTACAGACATTCTACTAACATGATTCAATTTTAATTTATCATCACAATGACAAGCTAGAGTTCATGAGAATCTTGGCTAATTGTGAATAAGCCACATGCTAGTACATCCAGTTTGTTCACTCTTTACTCCTTTGTGTGAAGTTGACTGCTAACATATGAACTGGTGATTGTGGCTTGTGGCCACTTTTAAAAGTGAGGACTGGCAACCAGGGTTTGTTCTTGGTTTACAATCCTGGCCTGTTTTTGGTACAGTATGGACAACAAGCTAAACAAATGATCCCTGGTTGGTTTAGTGCTTACACTAGCAGGAAGAAGCAAAGCAAAGGGGCTGGATGTGGATATGGCCTGTGAATTAAGGGAATTTGTTCCATTGGTTAACTGAATGAAGAAAAGGAAACCAACATGAAAAAGCAATTTTTGCAACATAAATATGTGAAAAATGTTATTATTAATAACAAAAAGTAACAGTAACCAAAAAGGAGTATGTGGCCCAACTTCTTTTGCTAACTCCTACACACTTGCTTTCACTTTCATATTTCTTGCACTCTTTCTCTCACCCCCTCCGTATATATGTATGTATATCTGCATGCATGTATGTATATTCAGTAGCTCTTTGTACATTCATTATGCACCCATCTGCAGTTTGACCTAAAATCCCTGAGTCATCCACTGTGTATTCTTGAATCAAGGATCTCCTAACACGCAAAGCCCCAACTTTTAGCACATCCACTCCATGAGCCCCACAAATATTGCCTCTCACCATCCTGCCAACAATAATCATCTTAGGACCCAGCTGCTTGTTGACGGCAAAGATGTGGATGAGACGAAGGGTGAAAATCATGAAATCGAGGCAAAGGATGGTGCGTCCAGATTCATATGATTGTGGAAACAGCCTGTGAGGCATAGAGTGGGGCAAGAGAACAAGGAAAGAAGGTCACTCATTCTGTATATTACAGTATTTCCCTGCAATGCAAACACATTTCACTTGTCCAGAGGCATCAATCCCACCCATTACAATGTCATTTAAGGCACTTCACAGTTAAAGGGGTAGCACTAAAGTGCCCCAAATAGAGTAATTTCTTCTATGGCCAGTAGGTGGCACTACCCACAAGTGGAAAGAGACTAGGACTAAAGTCTGTTGGAGGATTAACTTTTCCCAGCATTTCCCAGCATAATGTCTCCTAAACCTGTTGTTGGAATGTACTACTTGCAGGTGCAAGATAGCTTTGAATATTTCCCCATGTCAAAACACTCTACATGTAGAAATCTAATATACTCGTATCAGGGCAAAGGATTCTAAGCTAGGCTACCTTTCTCCCAGGTTTATCTGCTTCCTATGTACAGGGAGTGCTTTTTTGTTCAGCATCACAGTCAAATATGTGATTCCTCTTCCTCCCCCTTTGAAGCTTAACATGGTACAGTCTTTCGAGAGCCACACAGTGCTCTTTTCCTGTTTATGTAGTTTGGGGACTCCAAAGTGGTGCCTATGCTGCCAACTTATCCGCACCATGCACATACCATTGAGTGCTCAGCAAGCTTCCTTCCTTCCTAATTTCACTTCTTAAGATTTTGGAGACTGTATGTTGGAAAGAGAAGGTGTGCCCTTCCATTGTCAATGTGGTGTAGTGGTTAAGAGCATGGGACGGGGACTCAGACGATCTGGGTTCTAGTCCCCGCTCAGCCATGGAGCCAACTGGGTGACTTTGGGCCAGTCACAGACTCTCAGCCCAACCTACCTCACAGGGCTGTTGGTGTGCAGATAAGATTGAGAACAGGAGAATGATGTAAGCCTCTCTGAGTTCAGTGTAAGAATAAAGTGGGATATAAATCTAAAATAATCTGTCCTATTTGGGGCTCTTAAAATTGATAGCTTTGACCTAGCTTTTGCCATGTACTTAGGGCCTTGGGCAAGTTATTTTTCTTTTAGTTCCACAAGTTTGCTGTCTGAGAAATTAGTGCATCGTGGCAGCCATTCCCACTGTGGCAGCCACTGTATGAACGGACAAGCTGCCTCTGTGGCAGCCACTTTATGTGAGTGCTCATGGCAGTATCTCAAAACTTCAACGGTGCCCACTGACCTGGAAAGGGCTACAGCCACTGGTCAGATGCAGAAGATAGTGGAGGGCTAAAACCTTTTGGAAACATCCTGGCCTCCACCACAACCCCCAGCCAAGGATATGCGCTCACCTGCAGGCCACCCCAAGCATGAAGAGCAGCAGGGCTGTGATATCAAGCTGGTTCCAGGTGTCCAAGAAGTAGTGGCGCACCCTCTGTGGCAGGGGTTGGGAGCCCACGAAGCAGCCCTGGCGCACCTCCTCGCAGACCAGTGTGAAGACCCAGATGTACAAAGCGATCTCTGAGCCGGATGGGCCTTTGGGAGGAGGGGGGTCGAAATCCAGAAGCAGGACGTAGGAGAAGAGGAAGAGGAACAGCAGGTACATCACCACATTACCCAGAAATGCAGTCACAGGCGCCACCCAGAACTGATGCCACCGTCGTAACCAGAACTGGCGAGATGTGGAAGAAGAGGATTCCAAATTGCTAGGAGAGGGGAGAGAGTGGAAAGGAGAAGGGTGAACACCCCTCACAATTTAATAAATCTTAGTCCATTTGTTAGCATGAGCCTTAGTCAATGGATTCCTCAATTTGATTTACGTAAATGTACATACAGGCCAAAACTAATTCTGAAAGAAGAAGCGCATTTCCTAATTTTCAGACAAAATAGCTCTGTGCCAAGCATCCTCTGAAGATCTGCTTTTTTCACTAAAACTCCAAGGTCTACCAGTCAATCCTGTGTCAAGGAGGGTGGTGGACACTGAATCGAGGAGCAAGGCAGCTCTGAACTTGCATATACTTCTTTATTCATGGTTTATAGCCAATGATAATTCAGCTTAGAGTAGACTCATTATAATAAATGGCACTTGACTTAGACGAACACTGTACACAACAAAACTTTACTCTGGCCTCCACCAAGCTATCTTAATTTTAGTAGACCAATTCAAGAAAATGACTTTTAGTCTCAGTGGTTCTCAGACTATTCAGAGTTGGACTATACCAACTCCAATGTACTTTCTGGACACCCTAGTCAGGAACATTCCTTCTGATGGGATGGAAGAAGGGACGTGTTAATGTTTTCTTGTGTGTGTGTTTAAAAAAATATCTTCCCTTTTATATACACACTCAACTGACCCTCAGAATCATCAGGGGAGGCCTTAATGGTCATTCCAAAATTATCAGAGTGTAATACCCTGACAGTGGGTCTTCTCAGTAGTAGCAGCTACCCTGTAGAAAAAAAATGCCCCCAGGCAGTTCAGGAAGCAGGAAATGTGACTTCTTTCAAATGCCTTCTGAAAACACCACCAGCAGTATGCAGCCCCCCCACCCATCACTCACCCATATGGGAGTGTGCCCTTTAATCCCTAAAGTTTGTCCCCTAAGGATCCAGGCTCCTTCAAACTACCCCCATTGCAGCTCCAGCCCTGACTATTCTTCTGTCCCTGCTGCCTACATCCCTTTCCAAGAGCACAACCATTTCCCCCTATTCAAACATTATGCTGAGTTTTCCTTTCTTTTCTTTTTTTCACACATGTGTCAAGGCTGTCTAGCTAAACTGGGCCTGAGAGAGCAGGGTGTGAAATCACAGAATGTTCCCTGGAAGAGCAGATTCAGTACTGGAAAGCCTCTTGTAGTGACTGCTGGTGCTGTGGAGCAAAGGGGACTCCGTGCATGGCCATGCAAAGAAGTCACACTAGTTGGTGCTGATGTTCACCAATAGCTGCTTCCAAATAGGCAAGCCAGTAGGAAGACACCAAAGCACACGTCCCTCCCACCACCCTTCCCAGTGTGGCTGCCTAAGCGCTAATGAAGCAGCTCATGGCCCACAAGCACTCACCTGAATGTGATGAGCTTGGTGAAGATGAGAGGCGGGCAGAAGAATGTAAGCAGGAGCTTCCAGACAGGAGTGCTTCGGTGCATCTCTCCCCACCAATTCTGGGTCAGCAGGGACTGTGGGAAGCAGGAGAGGCACAGGAGAGAGTCAGTACAAGAAGAGTTTGGGACCTTTAACTATTTTTCTCCTTCTCATTATTATTTCTTTCTTCCAGTACGAATCTTCTAAGTGAAGGAGAGTCCACCAAATCCAAAAGCAGTCGGTTTCACTGTTGAGGAGCTCATGAACTCAAGAAGTTCTTCCTCATGTAGATCTTCAAAATCCCCTTCCTTGTAATTTTAGCCTGTTTGTTTTTAAAATTTCATAATCTCTGCCTATTGGCCATGCTAGCTGGGGCTGATGGGAACTGCAGTCTAACATTTGGAGGACACCAGCTTGTCAAGCCCTGCTTTGAAGTAACAGAAGGCAAGGTTGCTCCAGATCTAGGTGACAGACAGCCCTTCAAAATATTTGAAGATGGCTTTCATGCTGCCTTTTAGCCTTCTCCCCAGACTAGGCATAACCAGCTTCCTCAACGTTTCTGCACAGGATGTGGTCTCCCAGCCCCTCTCTCCATTCCCCTCCTCTGGTTGAGCTGAAACATGAACATGCAGGATCATATGTTCCCTGCAGGATGATGAATCTTCCCCTTTGAGAAGCAAAGGTGCATAGGAAACATTCCACAAACAAAGTGAAGGCAAGAGTCCTATAATAAGCCCACCCAAAATAAGGCCGTAAGAATATAAACAGAGCTGTGCTGGATCAGACCTAGTCCAGCATTCTGTACACAGAGGGGCCAGCCAGCTGCCTACAAGGTCCCAAAAGCAGAACTATGAGTTTAACAGCATCTTCCCATCCATGTTTCCCAGTAATGTGCGTACAAAGACATAAATGCATATTATCTCTGATACTGGGGGTGACGTATAGCCACAAGGACTATAACCATTGCAAGCTTTCTCCTCCATATTTTTCCCAGTCTAAATTAGTGGCCATTACTACTTCCTTTTACCTTTCCTGCATCTCCCACAGCTTCTTGGAAGAACTTTAAATTCCTGTATTATGAAAGAGGGAGAAAATTTTCTTCCTATGAACTTCCTGCATGAACTTCATGCGTAATTTTGTACACCTCTATCATATATTCCTTTATTCACCTTTTTTTCTAAGTCAGTTGTTGTTTTGGTGGCCTAACAAAGGTATCATCCTAACAGATGCTTGCCTCGTAAGTCTTAAATGGGCAAAAACTAAATTAACAGGATACTTTTATTATTAAAATATAAAAGCTCTAAATCAGGAAGATACTCCACAGTCACAGCCTGTCCACCTGTAGTGTAGCTGTTGTTCCTGCTGAATATTACGTCCCTCCTAGCTCTCAAAGTAGGTGTGTAGAACCTACTTTTATCTTTTAGTCCAAGGGCCAAATTCAATTTCAGAGAAGTTCTCCCAGGCTGCATTCCAGTGCCAAAGGAAAACAAGGTGGGACCCAAAATACAAAAGAAACTATTGCAGCTTAAAGCTCTTGCTGCCAGTAACTAAGCCTTAGGAAAGCAATTTCAATTTCAGTCTTTTGAATGGTGAGTTGGAATTGTGCAAAAACTGGGAAACCATTGGGAATGAAAGAGGCAGCTATCCTTGGCATGCTTCCCAGGGTCAGGATGCCAATGACTGTTCAGATGAGGTCTTTGACAGCTGGCCAATGTCTCTGGATGCTCAGGAGACCATGAGAACAGACAGGGTCTAGAAGTGCAGGGAGGGGACAAGGGAAAGGAGGGGGATGAGCCCAGTCCAGTCCTTGGCCCCATGATGTGGCTTGGGCTAAAAGGGTTTGCATAGATCTAGAAGACCAGCCCTTCTTCAGAGGTGCAGACCTGGAGGGGTGGGGCCCAGGGTTACTGAAAAGGAGGGGTTTTGGAAGTAGTTTCTGGTTTGGGTCTAAGGATTCCCTTTGCTCACGCACAGAGACTTGTCTTCTTGTGGCTATAGATTGTTAGATGTGAATCCGAAAGAAAAGGACTATCTTGCAACGAGTCTGCTGCTTGAAGTGGATAAGGGGAGACCCACTTCGAGAAACAAACCACAAAACAATGGGGGTTGGGACAATGGAGAGCATGCAAGCTAGAGAACCCTGCAGGGACTTACAGGGATTGGAGCCAGGCCAGATTTGGCCCTTGGCCCTGAGGTTCCGCACCCTCTCTTAAAGAGACAGGACTTGTTCAGAATCGGTTTTGGCAACCCTGTGAATACTCAAGGGGCAAGTATCACAGAAACAGAGCATTATGGAACTCCATCTGGCCATACCTGCACACCATCATGGGCGAAAAAGAGGCGGGCATCCGCCTGGTGGGCCAGCTGGAGGACAGTGGCTCCCCCCCAGAGGTAGGACCGACGGATCAGCAGCTTGTAGGATCGCATTTCGCTGTTACGATAACATTCACCAAAAACACCTGGAGTTGGGGAATGGGGCAAGATTGGAGAAGAGACACACATTTGGGAATTAATAATAAGTTAGATGTTCAGGAACCCCTGCTATGCCCCAAACCGCTCATTTATAACATCCATTATTCACATAGCATTCTTAAAAGTCTGAAAACTTTAAAAAAAGTTTTTCTAAAAGGTTCTTAAGAGTGCATTCTTAAAGATCTAGCCCTCTTTTTGTAAGAATACCTTTCTTCTTCTCCTTACTACCACTTCAAAAACAATACATTATACCCATTTTCACAGATGGTGAACAGAGGTAGGCAGAGAATTGCCGAAAGATAGCCCATAAATCTGTGGCTGAGCAGGGATTTGAAAGCGGGACTGCCGGTCCAACTTCAACACGCTGAACCACAGTGGGCCTAAATCTGGACTGAAATCTCCAGGATGAAGCAAAACTTATGATACAGTCTCTGTAATTCGCTATGAGCCTTTTCTTGCATAGCCTCTCCTTTTCCTGTGATGTGTACTAGCCCGATAAGATCCCTTTCTTCTTCCCATGATCTCCTCTGTGAAGAATGACATGCTTCATTTTTTTTCTAATTCAACCCTTTCCCTTAATGCATCCTTTCCTCACCTGGTTCCCTCCAGATATATTGGACTAAAACTCACAGCGTACTTCAGCCAGTTAGAAGGCACCAGGCTGGGGAAGACTGACCCTACTTTGTCTGCAAACCACCTTATTCCAAACGCTTTTGTCACATAACCTAGAAATGATGGCATAGGTGTACACCTATAAAATATTCAGGCAAAGGGGCCCTCTTTGGGCAGTCTATTTGTATGCTATATTCTGAATTTAGAGATTCAGAGTGCAAAATCTGGGTTCTTTCCGAAAGTGCAAGAGAATGTATGGATTATGACTGAAAGCCAGAGAGGTCTGCCTAGCGTGTCATTATTTGCTTTTCGGTGCCAGGCGAAGACCTTTTTATTTAAAAGTTATTTTAACTGTTAATTTATTATTATTGTATTTATAGATTTTAATATATATAGCTGAGATGGTACCAGTTTTTAAATTATTAATTGTATCTTTTTATGAATGTTGTGAGCCGCCCCGAGGCTTTGTTGCGATGGGGGCGGCATAGAAATGTTTTAAATAAATAAATAAAGCCAATGAAGGCAATGATGCACCCAGGTAACTTTAAAATCTGCCCTTAAATGGTTTTATGCTCCTTTGCGTGATCATATGTATTATTTCAGCTGTGCAGCAATCACTCATTTATCTCCTCCCTAACCTCATTCCATGTTTTCCATTCCACTGCTTCTACATTCTTCATAAATTAGAACAGAGAACAAGACAAAAGTGTTTGTCAACCCTGATTAAAAAGGAAAGATTCCAAGCAGGTAAAGTCCTGCATTTCACCATCATAAAATGTGATTCTGATGCCCTAATACTAAGCATATTTACTTGAGAATGAGCAGCATTTGATTTAAAAAGTGCTTCCCTTTATTTACAAAGAAAAACAATAGAATGAGCTTTGCTGACCATGTACATTCTTGGCTATTCACACTTAATTAAGAAATGTGTTTAAAAATAAGGAAAAAAATATTGATGCTGTGCCAGCTTAGGTACTGATACCTGTCCTGTTTGCAGCTGCTACTCTCACCTGCTACTTTCTGGATGGCTTGAAACCTGGTCTGTGGGGACCAAGCCCTTGGCCCTAAGGTTCAGCTCTACCTGCACCACTGAATTAAAGTCAAAAAGGCTGGCTGTGCTGCATTCCAAACAATGGAAATGTTTGGCTGTATGCAAAAACTGTGTGAACTAAACACTTCTCTAGAATCAAAGTACCTCTGGTCCAAATTCAGGAAGAATCAAGGTAGCTAGTTTCATAGTCATGCATAGTCATACAGTGAGCCCCTCCTTCCCTTCCTAAGCAGTTCCCATTTCTTTTCCTGCTCACCTATGGCCAGATTCTCAAAGCGCATCGCCAGGTCTTTCATGGCCGCCTCTTCCTCTGCCTCCGTCTCCAGGTGCGAAAGCTCTCTAAGCATCCGTGCTGCCGCCAATGCCCCAGCCACTGCATCAGGGGCCTATGGTGAGGTAAGGGACAATGATCCGTGGGGACAAAGACAAGGAAATAGCCCTTCAAAACACAAACAAACCCACAGCCAACAGTGAATCAGGAAGAAAAAAATACGTATCAGCGGTTCTGACTTCCACAAATCCAAAAATGGGCAAAAGCAGGCTGAGTATCAGGCCTGGTTTCACTCAAGTCTGGGAAACTTTTAGAGGTAGGCAGCATGGTGCTTTCCAGATGCTTTGGACTACAACTCCTATCTGTCTCAGCCAGCATGGCTTGTGGTCAGGAATTATGGGAGTTGTAGTCCAAGATACCAAGAGGATTCCATGTTGCCTACCCGTGTTTTAGTTCTCCCTGTATGAGGCTGCCCATGTAATCCAGGTCTTCCACAATGACCATCCAAAGTGTAGAGGGTAGACATACACAGCTTCTGTGTCCACCCCTACATCTGAATCACCTGTGGATATCAGGTTACCGTATTCAGTCTCTTTAATAAGCGTTTGTCCAGGTTGGCCAATTGCTGCAGGTGGAACCTAACTAATGTTTCTTTTTGCTATATATTTTAGCAATGCCCAATAATTGACTCTTTTTCAATAAACATTGTACTTTAACTATTATTGTTGTTGTTGTTGTTTTAATTTCTATTCTGTCCAGTAGCCTAAGTTCTTGTGCTCAAGTGTACATGCCCTCTTGAATTAACTATTAGCACAACTGGATTTTCCATATCCTTTTGACAACTAAGAGACTGATTTTGCAACATTAGAAAGATAAATGTTTCTCACCTCCTGCTTGAGGGCATAACCACATTTTAAATATTTGAACGGGTGACATATATATGCCATTTGCAAAAGAATACTTATATAGATATTTGATCTGCATTTATATGTATATGTATAGTTCATAGAAAACCATATTGTTATGCACAAATGCACACACACACACTTTTCAGGCACCCTTCCCTGGAGCAGAAGGTGGGGGCAACCTTGTCTTCTCTGGTGCCCTTCAGGGTGTGAGCCCTGTTTGTACAACAGAGGCTGTCAAGGAAAGCAGCCTCATTCCCCATGCAGTGGAAGAGAGGGAGGGAGGGAGGGTTACCATCATGAGCCTGATTGTCTGCCAGGCACAGCAAGGTAAAAAACTGCAAATCATGGTAACTCCACATGGTTGATTGTTGTGACAGCCTGCCTCTCTCTCTCTCTCTCTCTTTCACACACACATACACACACACACACAGATTGATACATTCAAATTCATATAGCTGTAAGTTTTCTTTCCCTCTCTTTTGTTTTGCCGATATTTCACAATAAAAATAATTAAAAATCATCCTCATGCGCACCATTTCCCAAAAATACATGGCCATCTCTCTACGGTTCAGCAGCACAGCCCATATAAACAGATCAGTCCAAGGGTTCGGTGAACATTCAGAAAGGTACACGGAATCTTCATTGGGTAGCAATCCCTTAGTCTTCAGGGAGGCAAGAAAGAAGCACAATCAGAATGGGATACAGAAACTTTCATAGACACACACTTAGTGAGTTAGTGTTCGAAAGCTACCCAAAAGTTATAGCGCCTGCCACAGAATAAACCACTGCAACTTTAGCCTCAACATCAAGCCCACTGTTGTACTAAGAACATGGAAATGGGCAGTCAAAAGCCTGTACTGAAAGATGAGCTTGTTGCCTACGTATTCCAGTTCTGAAATCAATAGCTAAGGATTTTGATAGGGGAATGCAGCCTTTTTTTTACAGGCACTGACTGTTTATTTCCAAATAAGTCCTCTACAATGAGGACTAGAAACCTGATTTTTTAAAAACCATTTTTATTAGGAATCTGTTTCTGCACCACTCCCACCCCAAATCCTACAGGCCTGAACTTTAAATTCCTCAGTTTGGTCTATGGCTCCGAACATAAACAACTTTTTAATGTATTTTTTTTTTTAAATCAGTAAGATCATTCACCATCCAAAACCATGGGCTGTAATGATCGTGTGATGAAGCAGTGCAGGAAAATAGTAATAATTTCACCAACAATTAATTACATTGCTGTTCAATGTTTTGTGATGCAACATGATAGCAGGCATTATAAATAAGCCAATTTTTTTAGTAATATCGGTCTTACTGTTATGAGTGAACATGGACTGTGGGGTGGCAAGCCAAGGGAAATATCCGTGGGCAGGATGGAAATTCTGAGGCCATCCTGTTACCTTCAAGCTCTTTCCTGCACTGCCAGATTCAGCAATTTTTACTTTTTTCAACATTACCAAACTAAGCAAGGGGAAACCTGATCAACTATCTGGATAGGAGATTACTGGAATCTCCAGTAATATAAACAGCAGGCAGGGAGAGATTTGAGGGAATGCTATGGCATGTGAGGAGGGCTATCCCTTCCTCCCAGGTGCAAGCCCCCTCATAAACTGCTCCCGGCATGACAATTAAGCTACAGAAAACAAAACCTTCCTTTGGCACCAATGGATAGGCAGATCCTGAGCCTAGGAAAGTAGATTCAGGTCCAGGCTCCTGCCCATTTACTAAGCTGCTGAGCCCAATAGTAAACAGACTCCAACAACATCTGGAGAAGTACAAGCTCCCCGGTCTATCTCCCAAACCATCCTCCACTCCCCATAGTGCTCCTGACACGACCATCCCCACATTTCCAGAGACTACTGCAACGTACCCCTGCCCCTTTGTGGCCAGTGGGGTGCAATCCAGCATAAAAGGGAGCACAGATATCCCCCAGCAGCTCAGAGAGGATGTGGGCCACCTGAGGCAGGTGGTAATCAGAAGGAAACTGCTCCAGCAGCAGGTGATCAGAGGGCAAGCAGGGCTCAGGGCTGGCCACTTGTCGTCGCTGCAGAAGCTGACGCAGCAGTGAGACCTCAGGGGCCCCTTTGTACAGGCGCTCCAGCTCTTTCCAGGTCAGGAACTGACTGATGTCCAAACCATTCTCCACAAAAAGGCGCACTAAGGCAGGGCGGTCCCCCAGCAAGGCATCACGCATTGGCTCCACCAGCAGGCTGGGCTGCAAGAAATGGCAGGAAAGGAAGAACGGACGCTAAAAGAGAATTCAGCCCTGGGGGGCACAGTCTGTTATCTATCTTGAGGGAATGGCCAAAAGGCACTTGTGATGATTATTGTTTAACCTGCAATTCTGAAAGCCAAAAGGGCTTTCCACGGTGCAATCATCAGGTTTAGCTGCTCTGGCTGAGCAGTGGTCCCTTCCCACAAGCAATTGCTGGTCTCTCAAACAATGGTGTCCCCCGCACCATCCCAAATCCTCACTCCCCTATTCCATACTTGAATTCTCACAAAGACAGTTTACAACTAACCTTCATCCACATTCTGTTCATCTTCTTCACTTTCCTTGCTACTTAATGCTATCAGAGCAGATCTTTGGGGCAGATATCTTGGGGCCCCAGTCAACAGAAGGGCAAGATGACCCACAAAATGCAGCAATGCTTGCTTACCGCATTTGAAGTAAGTGAAGTAAGACAATAAGTCCAGAGTCTCTAATTACCTAAATGTACCACGGAGCAAGGCAGTGGGGAAGCAGAGGAACATACGGGTGGTAGGGAGGCCTACAGGCATGTGGCTGGGAGGATGCAGGGTCCCTGTGAATGAGTGTGTGTGAACACACACACAAGCTGCTGCCATGTCACCTGCCACCTAAGTGGCTCATGCTGGCTCCTGGAAGAGTCACACCTACCTGACCTGTCCCCGGACTGCAATGCTCTCCACTGTCCCCTTTCTGCTTTCTAAGCGTTCTCCATCCAACTCTTCTCCCCTTTCAAATGTCCACTGGACCCTTTTTATCATCTCACCTCTTTCACATTTAAAACCTCTGCCCTCCTTTCTTCCCTCCAACATCACTGCTGACCTACCTCCCAGAGAATGTCCCCACGGAAGAGCTCCGTGCTGGCGATGTCCACACGGTTCCAGGCCACAGCCAGGCGCAGCTCATCCAGGTAGCAGGTAGCCTCACTTGAACGCCTACAGGCTGCCAGGAAGAGAGAGGATGAGGCCACCATTAGCTTTGGCTTCTTCCTCAATTCCTTACTGCACTATAATTGGGTGGGTGAGGGTGAAGATAGTGGCTGCAAGAAATAGGAACACTTATAAAAGTAGAGAGAAATTCATAGAGAAGGCAAAGATGTAGGGAGTCATTTGTGAAGCAGACTTTGTAGGAATGGGGTAAGAGTTAGTTTCAAAATGTAGTATCATGGGTAACAGACTTACTTGGGATAGGACACCTACCTTTCACCAGGGCTTTGAGCAAGATTGTCTCAAACTCTTCCAGACCTTCATGGTCTGAATAAACCGTCACCAGTTCCCGCAGAGCCCCAATGCGCTCCACCTGGTGAGAAAACGCATGGAAATAACCTTGGAGAGCTCTCACAAAATATGAGATTCCTTCTCCTGAAAGGGAAAGAGAGAGTTTCTCTGGGGACTAGTGAGCCATCTAAAGTTATGGAAGGAAAGGAGCTATATGGAATAGGAAGACATCTGAAATAGTTCAAAATAGTGCCATCTCCACGTTTTTGAGAGCCCTTGGGCAAGGCATCTTTCCTTATGAGTCTACCATTTCATTGCTATTGTCACCAGCTGCTTTTGTTCCTCATCCTCTTCCTCATCATTGTTACCACCAGCCATGGGACAAATAGGCAGTGGCATCACCTTCTCCTTAGCACTGCCATTGTCTATGATAGACAAGCACATTGCAATGGTGAAAAGGACATGTGATTCCAGGGGTTCTGGTTGGTGGGCCCCTGCTAGGGTGTGGGCCCTGGGAAGATACCCATTCATGCCTTTCCTTGATGTTGGCCTTGATTCCCAAAGTTCTGGGCAACTCACAGAGAAAAAGGAAAAGGGTTTGCTTCCTAGATCCTACCTCCTCTGCCAAGTCCTCCAGTTCATCATCAGGGAACTTCCCCTGCATTTTCTTTATTGCCAGTGCCTTCAGGGACTCTCCAGGTTGTGTCTCCTCTATCAGCCCAGCCAAGCAGTCAGCTGCTCCCCCAGATCCTGCCAAAAGCAGGCAGGGGATAGAGGCATGGACAGCGTCAGAGACACGCTGCAGAAAATGAACAAGATGGAAGCTGTGAGCATGATGGGATGAGTCCCTTCAGAATCTATAAAGCTATCCCCTCCTAAAGGGTCTTCTTCTGAGACCCCAGCTCCTTTTACACACAGCATTCAGTAACAGGTAATTCCCAGCAAGTTCCATGTTAGTCTTTCTGATGTACTTCCTCACTCTCCATCCCAGTATGGGCAACCTTTCCATGTATCTTCCTCCAAAAGTCTCCTCTCCTACACCTGACCCTTTTCAACTGCTCCCATTATATACACACACCCTATCATATTTCTTTCCATCTCTTGGCTCATCAGTGGCCTCCTTCTCACATTTGTCTTCATGTAGATGCTGTTGGTCCAAGGCAGTCCCATCCCTGTCTTCTCACAAGCTATCTTATTCCACAACCACCTCCCACATCTTCCTCTTCATGTCTTCCCCATCCTTCTTCTTCACAAACAACTTTACAGATCTAAACACAGGGAAGTTTCTTCCCCTGCTTCCTGCCAGAGGGAAATAAATCCCTTTTTGATTCATGAACCTCACCTCCACCTTCACAACTAGGGCTCTCTCCAACAGTCCCTTTCCATTTTCTATTCATTCTCTGGTACCCCTCACCACCTCAGTTTTCTTTCAGTGCCTTTACATATTTCATCCTCACAGTTGTTTCCCTGTGCACACAGGGGTTCCACTTCTGTGTCTGATGCTTCCCACACTTTGTCTATTTATTATTATTACATTCTCAGGACCTTTCTCTGTTTTGTTGTCATCATGCTCCCTCAAACCAGCAGTCCACTTTGATTACTTAGAGTCTAGATGTAATGTTCTTACTGGGAATAGCAGCAGTGGACTTCAGATGGTGATGTGTATTTACATAATTCAGATGGTCTTAGGGCTCCTTCAGTGTGTTCCATCAAAATGTGGTGCTCCTGACCTAGTGAATTTTGGAGACGACCACTTCTTTCTGATGAGAGGAATGCTGGACTTCTGACCTAACGTTCTACCTCGCTGCCACCACTTCCCTTCACAGGATTGTAGACCCATTACCTTGAACATAGTTGAGTCCCCACTGATGAGAAGCACTAATACAGGGATCTCAATACTTCCAAGACCTATGGAAAGCAGTAAAATAAGGAACATAGTAAGGGAAACTGAGAGCCTGGAGGCCTAAGAGGAACAAATACTAGAAAAGTGATGTGGGGCAACAAAGCTGACCAGTTGCACGAGAGTACAGTAGCTGAGAAACTCACAAAATCCTGGATAAATGTGTATTAATAAACAAGGCAGCAAACTCTGACCAAGTTCTCACTTTGATGGAAAGACTGTGCCTGTGCTGAACTATTTCTGACAACAGAGGGCAGCACAAATGTATTGCTTCTCCTTATGAAAAGCTACTTCCACGTAAAAAACTGAATCTTAGGGAGTAAATAGGATTCTGAGTCTCTCCCACTCTTTTGTTGTGTATATTTCTGTGTGCAGGGAAATTGATTTATTAATATACAAAGGAACATTCACTCATGTGTACTATAATCTGAAGTAATATAGCAAATACACACAGGCTTATCTGCACCTCAGAGAGAACTAGGCCTCTGCCTCTACCTTATGGATATGGAAAACAGGCCCTTTTTTTCAGGACACCATGTTCTCTCAGAACCAGGCCTAGCATTGTTTGGTTCATGTACTTGACACCATTTCTGTGATTCCATGAAGATGTGTGAATCTGAGGAGGAGATATAAGGTCACTGCTACCATGAAATTTAACATTAAATAGAAGTGACAGCAATAAACAAGAGTGCAGTTAGGGACAGCCGAAAGAGGAAACATGACAGAACAGGCTCTGTGGGTAGCTGGGACAGACGTTAAAACAGGGAGGGGTGCATTTTGTTTTTAACAGTGGATCACTAGTTTGGGGAGCGATCATAAGCGCAGCAGATGCATGACTTGCAGTCAAGGATAGGAAGCAAAACTACAGGGAGGAGTTCTGTCCAAAGGGTTCGATGCAGAATTTAGATATGTGAAGTCACCAGGACTGCCTTAGGTCTTACTGATTTCAAAGGGGCTACTGCAACTATGCTTTCAGAGGGAAAGTTCCTAGTGCTATCCTTCAGCGCAAAGCTATTCTGACCTTTCCTCCTGAACAGATTTTTTTGCAAAAAGATGGCAGGAGGAAAGTGAATGCATAGGATAGTTACAAGCAGAAAATGATCTTGTCTGGTAGAATTCAATGAGTGAAGCAGGACAATTGCCTCATCTAGAAATGCCCTATGCCTGAATTCAATGCATATGGCAGAGATAGGTGACTTGGTACCCTCCAGATACAACTCTCATCATGTGTTACCATTGGTCAGACTCCCTGATGGAAGTCCAAAGCACTTGGAAGGCACAAGGTGGCCCACCTCTGCTGCAAAGTAGGAGCAACAAGAGTAAGCAGAGGAGAACGCAATAAGTGTAAATGGGGGAAGAAAAGCTCTCACCGCCAGCTCCCACTTTCTGCTGGGCAAGGAAGCGTTCCAGGCGGGCGCGGAAGGAGGCCTCACCACCTGCCCTGCCCTGTGTCCCATCGTCCACCAAGAAGAATACAGAGTGGTTGGCATCTAAAGGGCAGAAAGGGCTAACAGGGACTGTCCGAGGAGATCGTGCTGGGAATGAACCCTTTATGGCAGGAAAAAGAAAGGGAGAGAATGAATGAAATGCTGGAAGGATTCTGCTCTGTCATGCTATTTAATTATTCCAGAAAAGTTCTATAATACATTCACTTTAAAACAGTTGTATGCAAATTAAAACCATTATAAAAGGTCATAAAACAATCAGTAACACAATTAAGCAGTAACAAAACAATAAAGTCTCGTTAAAATAATCGAGAGTATTACTACCAGTCAGGGAAACACGCTGACAGATGGGAAACACCCTGACAGACAGGAAACACCCTGTTTTTGGTTGTTGATGGAGGCATACCCCTGTCTAACCTCAGTGGTGACATTATTTCATAAGGGGGGCACCATAACAGAGAAGGCCCTTCCTTGCTTATCCCTGACAAACAAGCATAAGAATGACGTCCCCCTCAAATGTATATGGGCATCCTATACAGGTTTTTTAGGCTTCATACACCAACAATAACACACTGAACATGGCTTAGTAGTTAATGGACAGCCACTACAGAACAAAGGAGTCATAGGTGCATAGCAGGAAGCCTCACTCAGCAGTGCGATCAATGCATCTTGTGCTAGCTGCAGCTTCCAAACCAATCTCAAGGGCAGCTCCATGCAAAGTGCATTGCTAAAGTCCAAACTTCAGGTTACTAAGTCATGGGTGATGGCTTAGGATTGCCCTGGCCAGGATCCAGCTGAAGCTGATTAATTCTTGCTCTTTGCTGCCAAGGTCACTTGGACCCTGAATGGCAGAGAGGCATCCAAGGGCACCCTCATACCACCTGTCTACATCAGGGGAAGCAAAGTATACAACTCCCAGACCCAGGAACAACCCATCCAACACCCACAGATTTCACCAGGATAAAATTTCAGTTGGTTGGCCCTCATCTGGCATTGGTCTAGGTCAGCAATAGAGAAAGGGACTGGATGTCATCCATATACCGTGCCTCAAATGCCCAAATGACTGCATCCAACAGTTTCAAAAACTTATTCAGAAACACCGATGTCAAGATTGAACCTTGTGGTATCCTACATCTTTTTCAGGACACCCAACTAATTTTGCCATGCTCATCCCATCCTCCGTGTGGTCTGTTCACTTTGTTCCCACAAGCGGTTTTCTCCGAATCACTCCACACCACCCTACCTTGGGGTTCACAAGGTATTGGCGCTGATCAACAATGCCCCATGGGGCAATGCCCATGGCCACCACATGGGTGCTCGGGTTGGTACTGGCTGTAGTGTGGTCCCTCACTGCTTCTCCAACATGGCGCCCCACACCAGCCTGCAGACCACCAGTCATAATCCAGGCACCTACATGGGAGTGGGAAACCATTACAGCGATGTGGAGAACATTACAAAGTTTTGACACTTAAGAACATTTGTCCATTTTGGACTTGAAGTAAAAGAAAACATTTTTACATTTTTCACTTCCATATTTTTAAAAAGGCACAGCACTTTTCTGAGGATATTCAACAGACTTTGCTTGAAATTCCCCTAACCCCAACAGTATATTAGTTCATTGTAGCTAATCTGTAGTTCAGAAGTTGCCATCAAATAAAGAAGGTGACAATCACTTCAGGAGACACACCTATTGGACAAAGGGCATCTGTTAACCTATACATAAACTGCTTATCTCACAAAGTACGCACAGAAGGGCCAGCCCATAAATGCCCTTCTGTATATCTACTCCCTTTTTCTAAATCTTCCACACCTATGTATAAAACCTGCTTTCCAAGAAACAATCACTTTTGGAATGTAATTTCTATTATAAATATACCCAGAAATAATAGCTCTCACACACACATGCGTGCGTGCACTATTTTCCTTTTTTACACACACAGGCAATTAACCTATACATAAACTGCTTATCTCACAAAGTACGCACAGAAGGGCCAGCCCATAAATGCCCTTCTGTATATCTACTCCCTTTTTCTAAATCTTCCACACCTATGTATAAAACCTGCTTTCCAAGAAACAATCACTTTTGGAATGTAATTTCTATTATAAATATACCCAGAAATAATAGCTCTCACACACACATGCGTGCGTGCACTATTTTCCTTTTTTACACACACAGGCAAACCACAATTAAAAAAGAAACATCCTTATGTAAAGGAATATGGAGCACCAATAACTTCCTTGTCAACCATGCATACTTTGCAATAAACAATCTTTCAGAGTACAACCACTCTCTATTTGTAAAATTGTATTACACAATCACATCCTGATGGAACACACCTGTGTATATATGGAAATACACACTGCCTCCAAAGGAAGTACTAAAAACCAAAGAGAGCTCACAGTATTTTTTTTTTTCTAGATCTCCTACACCAATAATACAAACAGCAGCCGGTATGTAACGTTCTTCTTTGCTGCAGCCTCTCCTGTCCTTGTCTCCTCATTTGTATAACCTCACAACAGGGGATGAGCTAAGAAAGACATTCCAACAAAAACTAATGATAAAGCCAAGTGGAATTCATGGGGTTGAATTAATCATAAAGAAAAGAAAAGTCACCCTATTTCACAATGTTTTTAAAATGCAAGATCACTGGGATTGCTGTTTTTTTAACCTGAGTGTTCTATGGCAGATTGTTGTTTAAACTAGTGATATCTCCAGGCAAGGCACTTCAGTGTTTTTCAATTAACTCTAATATAACTCTTTAAGCATTACCACTGAGACAGATAGCCACATAACCTTTTTGTCTTGTTCAGCCACCTCTTTTGCTGGAGATCTGCTTTGAAAAAGGAAGCAGCAGGCTAAAACTCTCAATTATTTCCCACCCCTCTATAAAGCAACCTGTTGTGTAATTTCTTTTTATTGTCAATGACCATTTCATTTTATACCCTTTTAAACAAAACTTGAATCTACTTTTCAAGTCTGTTGCTGATACTTGTATATGTTGCTTTTTAAATCAGTACCTTGACCATTTTAAACTTTCAAGTATTTTTATTACCAAGATACTGCTGTATTAACCATTTTACAGTTATCAAGTGCCATGAGAGTATTTCCTGAACAGATACTGTAAAGGCTTCATACAAGAAAGAAAGACATTACTTGACTGCCAGTTATAGTCTTTTGTTTGCATCAAGGTTTGACAACAGAGTGGATGAAACAGCACCACTCAGCAGAGGCATTGCCAGGCATTTATTTATTTATTATTTAAAGATTTTATATCCCACCCTTCACTGTGTCTCAGGGCAGTAATACAATAAAATATAGCATACACTAAATAAAACCCAATCTTAAAACAGTATTAACATTTAAAATAATGGGAAAATAAAAAGTTTTTGGGCTGGTGCTGAGAAGAAACGAGTGTTGGCACCAGGTGCATCTCTCTAGGAAGCATGTTCCATAGCCGGGGTGCCACCACAGAGAAGGCCCTTCTCTGGGTAGCCACTCTTCTGATCTTCAAAGAGGGCTCCTGAAGAAGGACTTCCAATCCAGATCTTAGCGGGTGGGCAGGTATGTATGGAAGGATGCGCTCCTTCAATTATCCAAGTCCATCTATGGCTTTATAAGTCACCACCAGCTCCTTAACTTCGGCTCAGACTTCCATTGGAAGCCAGTGCAGGTTGTACGGGGTTGGCATTATGTGTGTATATCATTTAAAAAATTGAGGTCCTCCCAGACCCATAGGATATACCAATGCATAAAATCTGCATGAGTCAATTCATGTCTATATGCAGATGTTAAAATAATCACTAGGATTATTTAAAATTCACAGGAACAAAGCTTTCCAATTAATTTCTCATCCAAATTAGCCAAAATACAATGCATTCTCCAGTTAATTTGTACTCTGACTTGGATTCTCCCAAAACAGTGGAATTAAGTCTATTATCTAGACTTAATTGTCATGCAAGGGAATACCTTAACTGCAGAAGCTATTGCACCATGTGGGAACCCTTCCCTCTCAAGTTATAATCCCATTAGAAAATTACTCCCATGCATAAGATGAACAAAAAAGACTTCCATTCCCAACAAAGGACATAAGTCTCTGGGAAACTGATTTGGGGTTGGGACCCCCTGGGACCAGGCCTAGCAATGCCCCTACTCCTTAGAAGACAGAATTTGGTCCAAGATCCACTTCTTCCTTCTACCTGTCTTAATGAATACCACACAGTGTGCTGTTAGTAAAAGCAGCCTACAATATTTAATTGGAGTGAAAATTTATTGCTAAAGCAGAAAGAAGAAAACACTGCACCCTTATGGAGAGTGAATTATTACTTCCCAAAGAATATCTCCCATTTTAATCCAGATGTGATATCTGAAGCAGCACAGATCCGTACAAGGAAGCATTAGCTATATTCAGATTATCATATCTCAATTTAGTAACCTTTTGCCAGTGCATGCAGCCCCTTTGCTCCTCTATTTAGGGTACATAGCAGTAAAACTGACAATTCTCCAGTGAACCAAATTTTCCAGGTTTCTTCTAACCAAGAAACTGTGGTTAGCCACTTTGAAATAAGCTAAAATCCTAAAACCATGTTTGCAGTTGGCTTAAAAGCCTGTGTTGTTCCAAAGCAGGTAGCCAGTTTCTTGGTTTGGGCAAAACAGGAAACTATGTTTCACTGGAGACTTTTTAAATTGATTGCTGATGCTGCAACAGAAGGAGTGAAGGGCAAAGTGTGAGTTAAACTCTCCTGCATATCTCATTCCAATAAACCAAGAAACAAAGCTATGATCATCCGAAGCAGGTAACTGAATCTGTACACACAAGGTCTTGAATGAGTATGTGCCAAGGTCTGCTCCAAGTTATAAACAAAAAATGTAAAATGTTGAAGCATACATTCTGATTTATACATGTATCTACTTACTTATTTGGCAAAGACTGGAAAAGGAATCCTGGAACTCAGAGATTATCAGAGAATTAAACAAATGTAAAAATTGAAAATCAGATCTCCGTATACTAAAAACAGATGAAATTGCTGCTTCCATTCATCAGAGTGGTGCATCCACTCTGGGTTTCAGGCTGAACTTCGAAGGAGTGATCCAGTGTGTTGAACCCATTTTAGGAATACGATTCAGTGCATAAGTAGCTCCCCCAAAGTCTTGTCTATTCTAGACTAAAACCTAGAGTAAAACTACCAACCTTCGCAGCAAAAAAGCTACTTCCACCACCACTATAAGTAACATTCTCCTTCCTTTTGATGCTTCCAGTGTTGCAATATATAAAAGTCAAGCTCTGCAGCCTGATTTTATTGTAATTCAAAGCATCTGTATAGTCTTTATTTTACCATATAGCCTTCTATGCAGTGCAAAAATGCATAAGATCAGGTGCAAAGATCCTCAGTGTTGGAGACTGCAGGCATCTCCCTGGCTCCAGTGCAATGTTTTCATCCCGTGCAGTCAAAATGCCAGTACTTGAAGTCCCAAGGTCAAAACAAAAACGGACCGAGAGAGAGCTCTTACCTGTGCTCTGAGCTGCTTTGACCAGCCCTTTTCTCAGCACATCCTTCAGCCATGCCCTCACGCGCATCTCGCCTTCACCCCCTACCACTGACACTACTAGGTTGGGGTGTGGGATTTTCCAGTGGTGCGTTACCAGGGCGTAAGCTGCTGCAGGGTCGGATGTGTCTGACAAGCGAATGAACTGCAACATGGAGGGGGGAGAGAGAAGGGTAAGGAGGTAACCCTCAGATCCTGACCCACAGCGCCTTCTCATTGAACCCCAGCACTAGAATACCCCTAAATGTGTAATACGCCTCTACTCATCTCACGTTGTGGACCAGCCTTCCCCAACCTGCTGCTCTCCTGAAAACATGCATTGCAACTCCTGTGACCTCCAGCCAGCCTGTCCATTGTGGCTAGTCCAACAAGTGATGCAGTGGTAAATTTTGAAGTGCAGGCATTTGTGAGGCCAGCCTTCCTAAGGGAAGTCCAAAATGTCAGCCATCGTGTAGATCTATATCTTGAAGTTTTCAACACCCCTCTGAAGCAGGTCCTTTGCAGAATGAATGGTTTAAATTGCCTGTGCACAGCCTAGCCACTGGAAAAAACCTTTGCACTACAAGAGGCAACAGCATCTCCCTGATTCATCTCCCCACTCCATCTTCATCTACAAACTCATCTCCCTGCAACTACTATGAGGATGCTTGTGAAATACAGAGGGGGGCAGATGACATCCACATCCCTCCTAAATAAAAAAGTGTCAGTGCTCTTTCTCCACAAGGCCTGGCTCCACCACAGCACTGAGCCGAACAAATCTCAGGGCACCCATTTGGGAAAAGGTGCCAGGAGCCACGCAGTAAAGCTGCCGTGCACTACGATTTCTTGCCACAGTCCACCACCCTCCATCCCATGGTCAGCTTAGCTTTAGTCCTGAAACAAACTTGCCTTGCTGGGCCTGCGGCCAGTGCCCACAAACTCAACTTCTCCATAAGCATCCGTGGGCCCCTCTGTCGTATGCTGGGCAGAGTTCCATTTGCTGACAATGGCTGCTCCGAAGGCATCTTCTGTGGCTACAGAGACGTGGCTGCTGCGAGGGCTCCCACACTGGCACAGGCAGGGGGTGCTACAGAATGGGGAACACAGAGAGAAGGCGTCTTAAGTGGGATAGAGCCCTGAGTTCCTGGGCCTGTGGATAAAATCCCCTTCCCCATTCTCCCCTTGGCCCTCCAGCACATGCTAATGCTTGGATGGCAGACAGCTCGGAGCAGCTGCAAAAAAGTGTGTGTGTGTGTGTGTGTGTGTGTGTGTGTGTGTAAAAACATGTGGCACAAGAATACAATTGATACTGTCAATCAATCAGTGACAGAACAATTCTTTGCACTTCATCTGGATTAATGAGTCTAATCTGTGTATCATACAGTACTTTAAGGATAGACCAGGGCTGCAGAACGTCAGGTCTGTGGGCCAAATCCTGGTGAGCATGCACATTTCTTTAAATCCTGCCCCTTTCCTCCAACCACTGATCATTGGGTAATTTCCTGGCTTTTGCATTTTCTTCCCACTCCAAAAAGTTGAAATGCCTTTTCTAAGGCTTAGTTACTAGTTGTAAGAGTTCTAAGCTAAGATATGAGGGTATTTTGGGCCCACCTCCTTGGCCATTGGCCCTGCCCCAGTTTCCCTTTGGCTTCACCCACCACTGGATTGCAGTCCCCAAAGTTCCTCTGAAATGTCATTCTGCCCTCTGACCTAAAGAGGTTTGGATACTCCTGACATAGACAAATGGGAACAGCCTGAGAAGAGGGCCGTGAAGATGGTCGGTGATATGACAGAAAAGTCCTGTAAGGAAAGGTTTCAAGGGACTGGGCACATTCAGTCTAGAGAAGGAAAGGCCAGAAGGGGGCCAGAAGGGGCCTCAATAGCACTCTTGAGAAACTTGAAGGTTTTTCACAGAAGGGGCCCAAATCTGGTTCTTTACTGTCTCCACAGGGAAGAACTACTTTGGATGGTTTTAAGAACATAGATTTTGGCTAAACATGAGCAGAAACGCTTAAGAGGTGTGAGCAGTTCAGCAATGGAACTGATGAGTCTCAGCTCACTGGGTGTCTTCAGGTGAAGGCCAGAAAAGCCAACTGTTGGATATACAACAGATTTAGGTTTCCTCTGTTGTTGGACTAATAGTTTTTCTACTGAAAGCATTTCTCATGTGTGTGTCATTCCCAGTTCACTGTTTTTACAGGTTTTTTAGACAACTAGTTTCACTTTTGTATCTAAATAGTGCTCTCAGCAGCCCCTTTGTTGAATTTAATTGTAAAAGTGAAGGAAATCCACTTTCCACTTGTGTATTTTCCCTATTTTGCCATACCGCAGTGCCTCCTGGATGTTATGTAGTGGAAACGCGGGAAAAAAATTTTCTTCATGTAGGGCTTAGATCTCAGTTTGGAAAGAAACCAACAGTAGATGCAAAAGTTTAACTAATGGATAGCCTCATGTGGAACAGAGCTGGTCAGGCGTGGTCAGACTTCAAGGTTATAGAGTTGTAGGTTCTTTTTCACGATCACCCTTTGGTTTGTCAGTTAAGCCAATTACAAAAAAGGCAAGTACAGAATGTGAAGCAAAGTTCTGTGCCCTGTCAAAGAATTCACTTTTGGTACAAAAACAAGAATTCTTGAGTTTTTCTGAATTTCAGGAACCTAGTTTAGAAGCTGAAGCATGCGGAGGGGAAATGATCTTTGTTGTTGCTCTAGATAGCTTACTTGAGAATGGAAAGCATAGTTGATAGAATATTATATTGAAAGGGCCCAATGAGGCCATTGAGTCCAATTCCCTATTCAGTGCAGGACTCTAGGTTAAAGTACCCCTAACAGATGGCTCTCCAACTACCTCCTCAACGCCTCTAGCTTGGGAGAATTCAGAGCCTGCCTAGGTAACTGGTTCCACTATGATATTGCTCTAAAAGTCAGAACATTTTTCCTGCTGTTCAGTTGGAATCTTGCTTCCTGTAACCTTGAGTGTATTATTCTGTGACCTGCATTCTGGGATGATGGAGAAGAGACACTGATCCGCCTCTGTGTGACAGCCTTTGAAGTACTTTGGAAGGCTTAAAATGCCCGATTCTTTCAGTTTTTCTCATAGGTCTTTCCTATGTTTCCACTCTCCTGATCATCTTTGTTGCACCCCGCTAGACCTTTCTCAATTTATTTACATCTTTCTTAAATTGTTATGTTCAGTTTATGTTCCTTCTATTCACCACTGGCTTGCTAAGCCCCCTGACATTCTATGATTCTATCTGTTCATTCTTGTTTTTGCATGACAGGCCCCATTTTCTGGTATTTTTCCTAGTAAAATGTTATCCCTTTTTAACCTTGATTTTTGCAGTTTGAGGAAATTGGGATGCTGCCATTTATGCCTTTTTAGATCACATATACTATAAGGCTATAACAATGCTGCTGAAGAAGAAGAAAAGGTATTGCTACTATTACAATGCCATCCCCTTCCATCTACTCTCAAGACTGAACTTAAAGCTCAGCCCTTTGCTTCTTTAGATGGAAGAAAGTCCTACAACTTCCACAATGTCCTAAGTGTGCTTGAAGATTTTATTGTGAAATTATGAAATTTGTGACATTTGTGAAATTTTCCAGGAGGTCCAGGCAATTACATCTTCTGTTTGTACTTCCCTGTTTTCCTGCTGCTTATTCCATTTTACTTCTTATTATAGAAAATCTGTAGCAAGGAGGGAAGGTTGGAATACATTGGACAATGGCTGTAGATACTTAGTGTTAGAAGCCCTCTATCTAGAAGAGGAGAGAGGAATGTGTGGCTGTCTGGATATGTAGCCAGTGGAGGGATCATGGGAGATGCAGTCCAACACTGCATCTGGAGGGTCATCTGTTCCTTATCCCTGCTATACAAACATCCTACATGTTGTAGCAAAATGGCAGAGTATCTGCTTTGCATGCGCAAGATCTCGGGTTCAATACCTGCATCTCCAGGTAGGGCAAGAAAAGAATCCCATCTGGGGAATTGCTGCCAGTCCGTGTCAACAGTATTAGGCTAAATGAACCAGGGGTTGAATTCATTCATGCCCTCTGACCCCTGATGCTTTATTCATTCCAGTGCAAGGCCAAAACCCTTTTATTTACCCCATTTTTAATTAAAATGCCATTTCACAATTTATTTTAGCATCAAGTACCGGCACTAAAAAGTTTTTAATTGCTTTATTGTTTGAATTAATAGTTTTAAAATATTTTGTAAACTGTCATGAATTTTTTTAATGAATTATGGCATAGAAAAACTTTAAACAAACAAACAAACCAATGAGGCTCATGTTGAATTGTTCTGTGTAACACATTATAGGACAATTCTGTTTGTTTGGTATAATGCCCTTTTTGCTTTTGCATCATTATTATCAGATCTAGGTTTGAAAACAGAGTATGTTTGCAAAACAAAGTAAAACAGCATAAAAAGTTAACTCAAACATGAAAATGTATAAAAACAGATGTCCTCAGGCAAAATAGACTGACCATGGCTAAAATCTTCCTACTCCTGGTATATGGGAGCCATTCAGGAAGGTGTTAAGAGGCATTAAGAAAGTTGTTGGGAAGTGAGGGAAATTACTCAGCCAGGGCATGGGAAGCAACGGGAGCATAGAGGACATCCTGCAGATGCGGAGGAGATGGATATTGGAGGACAGGAGCCTAATTAAGAGTTTGGAAGCTTTGTAAAATAGGTTATTAGGAGTCTGGATGGCAGTGGGAGACAAATAGCCCCAAACACAGGGGAAAGAGAGAACTAGAAGGGTTATAACACAGACCACAGAAGCAAAGATTCAGCTAGGTTTGGACCTCTAGGCCCAAATCAAAGGTCCAGTGCTCCAGGGTTTTCCAAATGATCATACAGAAAATACTAGGTGATGAAAGCAGGAGCAAACAAGCCCAGCATCAGCCCCATGGGCATTTTCTGGCCCACAGGACCTGCTGCTGCTCAATGCAGCATCGTATTCTCATTTCTACACACTTTTTATAGATGGGAAGCAACTGGCCAACATGTCCATAGCTACTGATGCTAATCTTATCCTTAACTGCTACAGCAATTTAAATTGCCTGCATTCAGAGTTTCGCTTTTAAAGTCAGTAATAGTAGTAAGTAGATCTTTTGCTGTGGTTTTGCTCTAGCATACCAGGATATAGAAACAGTTGTAAACCCTGGAATAGCAGTTCAGTGGGGTTAGAGGGGAAGATCAGCACCTAGTTGTTTGCTTCACAATTGAAGGAATACATGTAACTATCTTATAGAGGATAGATCCCCATAAGACCTTTCATCCAGGAGCAAAAATTACCTAGCTACACCATTGCCCAGAAGCTGGAAGTCTTTGCCTATCTGCATATCAAGAATAAAATCAGATGTTACTCACCCCTCGCCAGGTTGCTCGATAAATGTTGTACAGACTTTCTTTTTGAAGAGTTTGGGGATCCATGCCTGGGGTGAGAAATCAGGAGTTAGAAGATCTCTTGGAAAACCAGCTTCCTGTCATCACAATTACTCACAAAGTGACTATAGCCCCAGGGCCCAGTACCTGGTCTTTCTGGTTGGAAATGGACATGGAACAGAATATTTGGGCACAGTCAGAGCCAGGCTGGAGTGGTGGGAAGGTCGCCCGGCACTTCCTCCACTGTCTGAACCTGAACTGAGCAAGTGATCCCGCTGTGCTACAGCCACACCCCACACAAGAACTTGCTTGACCAGATAAACACCTTTGAAAGTAATTCATCCAGAGCCAAGGTTTTGATCTCAAGTAATCCCAAAGCACTGTTTGCATTATAGGGGAAAGGGTTGAAATCTAGGGGTACTCGCAGGAAAAGCTGCTCTTGGAATCCTCTCAGTGTCTCCCCTCAGTGAGCCTGGCATTCTGTTTCATTCACACTTCAGCTGCAGTCAGGTGAGATAAGAAATTGTGATATTAAGGTGCAAAGCAGTGCCAGGTTAGGATAACATTCCTCACATATTCTGATGTGGGCTTTCCCCCTCTGGCCCCACATCAAATCCTGTAAGTTGCTATAATTGGACAGGGAACATTTAATGAATGGGAAACTAAAATGAACTGGTAAAATCTGAGAGGATCTCTCACTTCCCAAAGTAGAGGTGTTGCAACAATGCCCTTGGTCTTTTTAATTAAATTAATTTATTTATTTAAAGTTTTTCTATGCTGTCCCATTACTAAAGTTCTCTGGATGGCTTACAAAGAACAGAAAACCAAAGAAAAAAGAAATCATAACCACAACACAACACACTGCATTTGATAAATAATGATAAAAACAAGGATAAAACCCATTAATTGTTAAAATACTGGGGAAATAGAAAGGTCTTCACCTGACACCGAAAAGAATAGAGTGACGGCAGGCGGCAACCTCCCTGGGGGAGGTTCCACAGCTGGGGCAAGCATCATTACTGAATGGCTGGCCCTTTTCTAACAGAGGTCCCTTGGTAATTCTCATGAAGTACTTCAAAGGGATCTAGAATGTATTTTATCTTGAGCAAATAGCACTGTAATCGTTTAGAAACTGGCAATATGGGGTACATTTTTTTGGACAAAGACTGCATGTGTTCAGAGGCAATCTGTTGAGGGCGCTATGCTAGTGATAGGCAGAGTCAACTTTTTTTTTCTGTCTCTCTTTCTGCCACACGGGATTTTTAATTTCAGTCTGCCACCTCTTCTCTCTCTTTTGCTATTCCTTCTCCCGTTGTCCCTTTTTTGACTGTGCCTTTCTCTCTTGAACTGTGCACTATCCCATCTCTTTATCCCTTTTTGCTGTCCCCCTTCTCTCTGTCACTCTCGCTCACTGCCGTCCCCTTCTCTCTCTGTTTCTCTCTCATTTCCAGGCCCTCTCCCTCTCCCTGGCAAAGCATCATTTTTGGCTTGCTTCCATCCCCTTTTCTACCACCCTTTCTAACACACTCCTCTCTCTAACTCCTCTTCTCAGCCTAGAGCTGTGTATGGTCCCAGGTGTGTAAGTTGCCCAGCCCAGTTTTAAAAGTTTGTGTCTTGTAGCAGTAGCACTATAGACAGAGAGAAAAAAATCTCCATGGTTTGGTGGAATAGTGAAGCTGACCTGGAAGTAAGACACCAGAGGGGGTGGTAACAATATGAAATGTCTTCATTAAGGAAACATCAATCATCATCATCATCATCATCATCATCAACAACAACAACAATTTCATATCTATAGCATCCCATATTTGAAGTTCTCTGGCCAGTTTACACAATCCATAAAAACAAATGATAAAATACAGTAAAATATCAATAAAATTAGGGGAAAAGTTTTAAAATATCTAAAAACAGGTGATCAAACAGACAATACAAAGAAGGACATGATGAGTGACTCTGCAATCACGTGGTGCTCCGCTTAAGCTCCTGGGTGGCTGAGTGAGTCCTTAAACACCTGAGAAAAGAGGGCTGTCTGAACCTGGTGCTGAAAAGATGACAGGATTGGCGCCAGGCAGGCTGCAGTGGGGAGCTTATAGCACGGCTGCGGGGGCACCACTGAGAAAGCCCTCTGCCTAGTTGCCCTCAGGGTTGGTGCTTGGAGGAAGGCCCAGAGGCTGAGTGCAGTGCCTGAGCTGATTATGCTTGGGAGAGGCACTCCAACAGGTATTGTGGTCTCAAGCCATGAGGGCTTTTTGGTTAAAGCCAGCACCTTGAATTGGGACTGGAAGCAGGCCAGAAGTGGTCTTACATGTTTGGACCTACGGGTCCCGGTTATTAATCTGACTGCACCAACTGCAGCTCCTGAACAGTCTTCAAAGGCAGCCTCACATAGAGTGCATTGCAGTAGTCTAATTTAGCGATCACCTGAGCATAGATTACTGAGGCCAGGTTATCCCTGACTAGGTAAGGACACAGCTGGGATCAAGGACACAAAGAGGGATCAAGGAGCACCCCAGGCTATGAACCTGCTCCTTCAGGGGGAGTGCAATCCCCTCTAGAACAGGAAGGACTATGCAGAGATTTAAATATGTTTATAGTCTAACATAAAAAGAAAAAATGTCGGGGGCTGACCCAGTAGGTCTGATGTTTTTGATGATTGATGACTTTTTAGTTCCTTTTTTGTTAGGTCTATTAAGAATAAAACTTATTCCAAAAAAAAAAAAAAAAAAAGAACAGGTTGAACATCCCCCATTCAATATTTTGAATTAATAGTAAATCTGGAGGACAGTATGGTACAAAGAAAAGTGCTGGTTTCCAGGAAATTAGCATTTTTCTAACCGTCCTCACTTACTACGGCAGCCTTTTTATAATTGGGTAACCCTCACAATGGCAGGCATTTTGTGAGAGCACTCACGATGCCCCCTCAAAATTCAAAAGGTACCCACTGACCCCAAAAGGTTAGAGTCTCCTAAGCCAAGCTAGTTCTTTGTAAATTAATCATGTGTGTTTAAGCTGATCAATTATATCTACAGATATATGCATACTGTTTCTAAAGAAAAACTACACACTTCCTTTGTTTTTAGATGCCATGTACATAAAACACAGCAGGCACATTCTCAAAAGAGGGCCTACCTGTGAGAGAGAGAAGGGTAAACACGTCTTTTAAGATGGCACCTACCAACCAGTTTTTTTTAAGTTTTTCTACTAAAAATAATTAGCAATACTGTTTTTAAATGTGCCTGATTAATCAGGCACACTTTTTAAATCCATCATAAAGCTTTTAACCAATTCATCTTACTGCCAAGTTAACTTAAGTGTTGCAATGTAATTAAAAAATAATTATGGGCATAGCAGAATGTTAATCTGGCTATGAGAGAGCATTTTTCTCTTGATTATGTTGAGGTTTTTCCTCAGTGTCATTACAGGCTGGCGGTGCTGAAGTTCCTTTAAAACTAATGTGAGCAATTCGTGTTAATTAAGTGGCCATTTCCCTTAGCTGCCTGAGGCTTCTTTAAAAAACACCACCCTCCTCTTGAAAAGTAGACTTAAGGTGCAATGTAAGATGCATACTAAGAAGTGAAAGACTTAGAGCTTTAATACACAAGAAATTTATTGTGCCCTCAGTTCCCTGCTCACAAGTATTTATTGGTTTCTTAGATGTCAGTGTGACTTTCATGTTTCACTTCTGTGCCTAACTGCATTTTTGGCATTTTTTTAAGAGTACAGAAAATGTTTTATTTGTGAAAGGGAAACAAAAAGGTTTTTTTCCACTTGTATTTGTGGTGTTCTATTGCACATTGCCTTTTAGATGTTATATAGCAGAAAAGCGGGAAAATAAGTTTTCTTTGGGTAGTGCTGGGTGTCCATTCTGCTGCCATACCTAAAGATACAGCACATGAATGTGTAGAAAAGCCCTTAGTTTGAAATAAGCGGGGATAGGAGTGCCACCTTCAGGCCTGGTTTATGCTTAAGTCATTTCAGTTCTCAACAGATGCAATCACATAATAGTCCTGTAGCTCCCAGGTAAACATACGCACTGATTCTGTTGGGAAGCATTGTGCTTCTGTGAAGATGACTGAACATTGTATCTGTACTATGTGATCTGGACCTCCATGCACACTTGGTGCCATCACTTCAAAATTCAAAATCACTTCAAAAGCTTCTCCATAAAAATCATCTCATTTTGCACATGTGCACCTACCACTTAGGAGAAAATATTTCACAAAGATAATGATGGGCATACAAAAATTAGGGTTGGTACTCTATTAGGCTTACCTCTTCATTTCCTCCCAATTCTAGTCCCTTGGAGGAGGCTGTTCCTTCAGTCCTGGCTTAGTTCAGAGACAGAGCTTAAAATAAAACTGGGGGCTCCAGCCCATCCTGTTTCTTATTGAGGTCTTGAGAGCTTCCCCCTCCTCCCAAGTAGACCTTCAGGTGGCTACCCAAGCAATTTGACAGCAGCCTTGAAGCACCTGCCAGGTGTGCTGTCTCATCTGTTTCCATGGCTCTAGGACTGAAAAGCAGAGGGAATCCAGGCAAGCAGAGTGGAGACCTGTGGCCAGAGTGTCTGGGACATATGGACCTTTAGAGGTGCTGGCAGTGCAGAGGTCTGCCTGCTCCCCCTCCACAAAGATCCAAGGACTGAACCAGTTGACCTAGGAGGAGGTTTTGTAGGAGCCAGGCAAGAGGCCCCACACTGACTTCCATGTGAGATGTGATTGCAATATCCACACCTGAGCTGGTTTTCTTTCCATCCTGGTGACAGGCTTAGTTGTAGGTGCCTACTAGAGCCCAGTGACAGATTAGCTAATCTGTGTCCTAGGTAATTGCTGCACGAAATCCAGAGAACAGGACACCATCAGGAATCCTTTGGGCAAGTATTTATAGATCTCAGCCAGCTCTGTGTATTTGGTTTCAGCCACTGGGGCCTATCAGCACATTCCTGAGGCTGCTGGGAATGTATGTCCCCTACAGTTCACTCTGCAGCTATCTATCTATCTATCTATCTATCTATCTATCTATCTCTCCTGAACTATTGACACTTTCCGTTCTCTCCCAGAGCTCCAAAGCCTTTGCCTCCCTCCAAAAAGCAACAACACATTTAATGTCATATCCCAGCTTTTACCTTATTCATCCATATGACTTCTCTGATTCTGTTCATAACACTCAGAAGTTGCATATTTTAGTTCCCCTGGTTTTTCACCCAGTTCCCCAGACAGACAGTGCTACCATGTATCTTGGGGGGGGGGGGGAGAAAACTAGTTATTGATATTATTACAATGTATTCATGACTAAGATTGTTCCATTCCTGGAATCAAAACATCCAAGCAAATAAAAGTAGAACAGCAATCACAACCAGCAAATTGTCAATCTTTTGTAAAGGTCAATTTCCAACCCTCTTTTATTCTCCTTGAGCCAAACCTCTTGCCTGCCTAGTTTAATAATATCCAAATACCAGCCGTAAACCCACTAAAACTATCACTCCCTTCAGGACACGCAGGCCTCGCAAGCCTCTTGCTCTAACTGAGGCTTCCCCAAACCAGCACCCTCCAGATGTGTTGGACTACAACTCCCATCACCCACCAACCATTAGGAGCAATGATCATGAAAGCTGATAGATAATACCAGTTGCAGTTTAACACATTTGGTGGGCACTGAGATGGGGAAGACTGCACTTATGCCATAGCATCAAAACAAACAAACAAAACACCCAACAAAAAACCAGTATTCTGAGCTTCCCATTCCCCTACTACACTAGAACACACACTCCTCTCTCTTGCTCTCTCAGATGATCCAGGAGTCCTGGCTCATATTTCTTCCTCCTCTGAAACTTTGCTGCATTCCCTGTCAGTTCCAGTGAGTGAGGTGCAGTTGCTTCTAGCAGCTAATAATAGCCTGGCATTAGGGCAAACAGCTCAGCTCCCTCTTCTTGCCTTCCCAGCCCCCTCCAGCCCAGCTGCCTCATATAAGGGCATGGTGGGGCCCAAGGCTTGGCTTCCTCATCTGTCCTGGAGGCTGGGTCCGGCAGCCATTGGTTGGGAGCTGGAGGGCTAATCTAGGTCAGCTGCAGACGTCGCTCACACCAACCCCAGGCTGGAAACAGTGTACTTCTACCCTTTAACTTTTCCTTGTATATCACCTGCCTTTTCTAGTTGCCTGTCTCTGAGACCTCTGCTCAGACATTTGGGTGCAAGCTATCTAGCTCCCACCCTTTCTTCTCTGCTATGGCTTCCTGGAAGGCCTGGGCACTCGGTTTCCTTCTGGTACTGCTCTGCTCATTCCAGCTCCCTACAGCACAGGGAGAAGAGCAGCACCACCATCATGACCAGCAACATCAGCACAGTGAAGTAGAGCAACATGGCCACAAGGATGAACATCATCATCACAAGGAACACCAGTACCATGGAGACCCACAAAGTGATGATGAAGATGCACATTACCATCATGCCACTCACCTCCATGAAGCAGGACATCACCAAGGAGTGCACCATACTGCAGTTCATGATGAAGAAGAGGAACATGATCATCACCATGATGGGCCACACCATGGTGAACACCATCACCACCAGCACAGTAACCACCATGATGGTGATGACGACGGTGATCATGGCAAACATCACCATCATGGTGAACATCATGGCGACCATCACCTTCATGGTGAACATCATGGCGACCATCACCACCACCACAATGATGAATATGATGAAGACCATCATCACGGACATCATGATGACCACCACCACCACCATCATGTTGATGAGGAGGAGGAGGAGGAAGAGGGTCACCACCACCATCATGAACATCATGGTGACCACCATCATCACCACTATCATAGTAGTGATGATGATGATGACGACGACAATCATGATGAACACCACCACCACCATCATGAGCATCATACTGATCATCACCATCACCATGAAGATGATGATGATGATGACGATGATAATGAACATGAACATCATCACCATAAAGAACATCATGGTGCCCACCACCACCACGATGATGATGATGACGACAGTGATGAAGAAGAACACATGAGTCATCACCATCATCACCATGATGAAGATGAAGATGGGGATGAGGATGAAGAAGAGAAGGAAAAAGCCCATAGACACCATCATGGTAGCCAACATCACCATAAAGAAGATGATGATGAGGAGGAGGAAGAACACCATCACCACCACCACCACCACCATGGTGCTGAAGAAGAAGAATCTGATGAAAATGCTTCTGACGAAGAAGATGAAGATGAACATGAAGGACACAAACAAAAGCACCACAAACATGAAGGCCTCAAAAAAGATAAGAAACACCATGAAAGTGAAGAAGGTGAGAGAAACAATGGTTGGGTCTGAAGGTGGTGGTGGATGGGAGGGATCATGGATGCTATTTTAGAGGAAACTGATGTGCCAGGAAAAGCGTGCAGTCCTACTTCCTGTCCTTTCCCTAGCCTTGCCCACTGACTTTCATTAATATCCCACATGGGCAAGAAATGGTATCTTCTCTCCTCTTAAAGAATCCTGTTTTTCACTTTTCCCCATGGAGACAACATATAGAAACTCTTCTCTGCCTGCCTTTCTTCAGATCCAATGCACTTTTATTCCACTTATTGGTAAACTCAGAAACCAGCTCTGCCCTCTTCAGCATCTCCAACTCACTAGGCCCTGATACCCACCTTGCCTGCCAGTTGCCCCTAGACCTCTTCCCCCTCTCACCATGAGAACCACAATGGGTTTGGACAGCTGTATCTGTGTCTTTCTTTTCCATTGAAGAAGAGGACGATGATGAGGATGAAGAGGATGATGACGACGAGTATGAGGCAGGCTCTCTTTGCCACTACTGTGCCTTCTGCAAGGTAGGAAAAGATAGATGCATGCTTACCCTCTCAGCTCTGTGCTATGGGCTCTGACTGGCAGAAAAGTATGATGTTAAAAGTGAGGGTCTCTTTCTCTGTGTGTCAGATGCATGCTTCACATCGTTTTCCATCCCTGTCCAGTTCCAGTCATAGATTAATCCACAGCATGTTGACTTCTCTACCTTCTCTGTGTCTGGCAGGACTTCCTTCTCATCAACCTTTGATGAGATACACAGCTAGCAGATCTGAGAATATTAGATAGTACATCTTACACAAGCTTCCATTTATTTGGATCCTTAGAGCAGAAAGGAGAACTCTACCTTTGTTTCTTGATTTCTCTGATTAAATGGTTTGGGCTTAGCAATGCCATGGAACCTCTTCATTTGTGGTTCTGTCTTTGGTGAGAGTTTGTACGTCTTTTGCACCTCTGTTTTGCCTTAATATGCATATGCAGTCTGAATATTCTGGCCCTCTGCTAGATTCCTGCTGTGTTCTTCCTTCATAGACCCCTGTGCTCTTCTCTCTTCCTTCCTGGCTTCTGTATACTTTAAGGGCAAAACTACGAATTAGAGAAATTCATGATAGGATTTTGTGGTGTTTTGATTTTTAATTAAAAACAGCCTAGGTGGAAATTAATTGGCTCATTTCAGTGGTGCTGGGTGATGGTATGCTTTCCCCAGTTCAAACTGTCCCCTTTTCAACTTGCTCTTTGACCCATTGGGAAAAACTTATAAGCGCCACTCTAATTTAGGGGTCCTAAATTGCTGTTAAATCAAAATGGACATACCAATGCTGGTAGGTCAGAACACGAGACACGAGTCACATGTAGTTTGGCCTTCAGGCTTTGACTTGCCATAGCCCCATAATATGCAAAGGCAACACAGATGAGCTAGAGTCCTTTTTGAAGGATAATATCCATCTTCTTTAATATTTTAAATGATTTTGTTGTATTATTGCATTGGATGTTATTTTATGGTTGGTTGGGACTTTTAATGACTGCGTAACACCCAAAGGCATTTATTAGCTGGACAGTATATAAATTTACTGTATATAGATTTATAGAAATGAATAAGAATAGTAATAATAATATAATAAATAATAATAAGAAATAAAATAAATATCATGGTAGATCTCTGATTTTAGGACACTGAGGTCCTGCCAGTGTGTGCACTCTGGTATGTGTGAAAAATGCATCAGAGCAGCTATTACTGGGCTGCTCAGTTTTACCCTTGTGTGGACACTAATAATCCTTCCCTTCCATGCCACATTCTTTCCTCTCATTTCTCTGAGCCTATAGCTATATTGTGAACTGATCTAATAGCAATTATCTTTCACAAGAGAACTGTAGATATCATTGTTCTGTTAGTGGTGCAGGAAGATGTTAAGCTAGTGATTCCTGAGCTACAATTCCCATCATCCCAGACCCCTGGCCATACTGGCTGGGGCCGATGGGATTTAAGGTTCCTCACCTCCAAGTTAGAAAATTTTCAGCACCCTCACCTAGCTACAATTCTTTAGGAGAAACCACAATTTTTTTACAGCATTATAAAAATCAATATACATTTGAAGTGTAGATATTTCCAAAGCTGAAAACCCTATAGAATCTGCTTTCTTGCTCCCTTTTTATGGAGGGCAATGAATACATCTCTTTTTCTGGAGTCTCTTCTGCTCCTTTCAAGTTGGAAGGAAAGTGAAGTTCAATGGCAGAAGGACACTTGCTTCATATGCAAAAAGGCCCCATTTGCAGTGCTCAGCAACTTGAGTTAAAAAGGATCTCATAGCAAGGGATGGGAAAAGGGTCCCCTACTTTTCTGCTGCTGCCAGTCAGAGCACATGAACCACAAGTGTGGCTCAAGCTAAGGCAGCTTTGTATGTAGTTGTAAACATTTTCTCAGCTTGGTGATGCAATGATGGAAAGAAAACCTTATCTGCTGGAAATCTTTATTTGCCTGTTAAAAGCACAGAAGACCTATTGGGGTGGGGAAAATGTTGCCCTGCCTGGGAAGATTGAACAGTTAAACGGCAGAAAGGAAGAGTTGGGAAAAGATGTGTGTGTGGATTCGACAAATAAGACCTGAAGATAGCACATCCCCTTCAAAACAGAGGTTCGGTACTTGTGGCATAGCCAGTGGTAACCAAAGATGGAAGTTTCAGTCCAACAATGTCTGGAATGACACATGGTCCCTATCCCTGCTTCTGAAGTTCCAGCATAGCAGGCCTGCTGTTAGCACCCAGCATCCTGGTTTCACCTGTCCCAGCACCCCCAAATTTTCACACACACACACACAGGTCCAGTGCTCCAAGCAGCAAGCTCTAGCTGCCATTTTAATTTCCCATAATCACCACCTACCTGCATAGCATCATTCTGAGACATTGTGGGAAAGTACAGTGGCATATCACAGCTTTCTAATGCTGCAGTTTCCTGCTGCTACCACCAGGGCCCATAAATATAGGAGCTGGCCCACCAAAAGGCACTTTCCCAGGGTCCCCTCAAACTTGGAATTGTCCCTGAAAGGGAGCAGGAGAGGGGAGGCCACCCTCTATGTCTCCTGCTCTATCCCTTCTCCAGTCTGGTTGCTCATTTATTCCACTTTCCCTCCTGTCCTACTGGCTCACAGCTACTGGAGGGGTGATGTGGGAGTCCTAGCAACTGCATCTTCTCAACTGCTGAACTGCAATCTGGAGATTCTTCCTGTACTTATAAACTCACCGCAGAAGAGTGAGCAGTGGTTACTCCTTGTGGATGGTGTTGTTATATTGCTTAGTCACTAGGTGGCCCTGGACTTGGTTGTGGCAAGAGTGGTTTCCTAGCAGTTCCCCCGATGTTCCTGGATTACAGCTCCCCTTACCCCCAGCCAGCATAACCAATTAACTAGGATGACGGAAACTGCATCCCAACCACATCTTGAGACCCAGTTTTGGGAATCGGTGCCATCTGTTTGCTGATGATGGAGAGACAAGAGACTAATCTAGCTTCCTTACTGGGGTCTCATTAAGCTTTCTATAATATTCCCCACGCAGAATGAATATTTAATCTCCCCCCTCCTGCTGGATTCCGAGATTCTACAGCAAGTATATAAAGGGGAGGACAACAAGATGAGAGCAGAACTGGGTAGGAGAAGGGCAGCAGTTTTGGTTGGGGTGTTTCCAAAGTGGTGGTAGGAAGAATGACCATATAGTCCCAAGAGATCAGACTATATCTGGGAAGCACCATCACTCTGCTATAGTCAGAGCATATGCTTTACAGCCAGAAAATCCCAGAGTCAGTCCTGCACATCTCCAGATAAGACCTCCAGCACTGCTTCCAGAAACCATGGATGTCACTGTAGATGCAGACTGAGATGTTGAGCTTCTTTCAGCCCAAGGTCAAATCCCTATTTCTTTTCAGAAAACTCCTGAGCTGCGTTCCAGTGGTGGGTAGAGCTGAAGGCAAAAGTGATATGGCCAAAACGCTAATGTATTTTAGCTGTGCATTTCAACCATGAAGAATAGGGGGGAAGGGCATTAAAGTAAGAAAACAACCAGCCAATTTGTGATCATGACAAAGGGGTTGGGGCAGGAAAAGGGAGCATCCGGGAAACCTTAGTAGCTAGATTTAGTCCTTCACCTAAACCTCTGACATAGATTATCCTGAGCTAGATGATTTTGTTGCAGCTTGCAGGCCAGAACTGCTCTGCTGATTTCACAATTCCCATGCTCAGTTTTTTTAATCTTTTCCTCTTTCTTTCCCTCCCTCCCTCCCTCTTTCTAGCACTGTGACGAGTGTGATAAGTGCCCCTGTAAAGAAGGAGACAGCAGTGAATACTGCACAAGCTGTCAGGTCAGTTTTGTCATGTTTTCCCATCACACTACTTCCCAATCCATCTCTTACTCCTTCCCCTACAAAAACTAGATTATCTGGTTTTGTGAACCTTAGCTGCTTTAACTATAACTCACTTGAAACCCCATTCCTGCATTTTTTTCTTACAGTACTGCCATTTCTGTTACATTTGCCCTGTATGTGAGACAGCATGTACGCCAGGTGAGTTGATTTCTTTTTGCAGTTTAGTGGGTGGAATCGGATGGGGCACTGTGGTGGTGGATCTGCATTGCAAGCCCTGCTAAACCATCTAGCTCAATGTATAGACTTGGTAGACCTTTCCACCCACGTCCCAGAGCTATTGTGAAAAAAACAGGAGAAAATAACCCATTGCACTCATTTCACATGCTAGCAAAGTTATGCTCAAAATCCTACAAGCTAGGCTCCAGCAGTATGTGGACTGAGAACTACCAGAAGTACAGGCAGGATTTCGAAGAGGGAGAGGAACTAGAGATCAAATTGCCAACATACGCTGGATCATGGAGAAAGCTAGGGAGTTCCAGAAAAACATCTACTTCTGCTTCATTGACTATGCTAAAGCCTTTGATTGTGTGGATCACAAGAAACTGTGGCAAGTTCTTAAAGAGATGGGAGTAGCAGACCATCTTATTTGTCTCTTGAGAATCCTATATGTGGGTCAAGAAGCAACAGTGAGAACTGGACACGGAACCACTGATTGGTTCAAAATTGAGAAAGGAGTTCAGCAAGGCTGTATACTGTCGCCCTGCCTATTTAACTTATATGCAGAGCACATCATGAGAAAGGCAGGGCTAGATGAATCACCAGTTGGAATTAAGATTGCTGGGAGAAATATCAACAACTTCAGATAATGCAGATGACACCACTCTAATGGTAGAAAGCAAAGAGGAACTAAAGAGCCTCCTGATGCGGGTGAAGGAGGAGAGTGCAAAAGTTGGCTTGAAACTCAACATCAAGAAAACTAAGATCATGGCATCCGGTCCTCTCACTTCCTGGCAAATAGATGAGGAATAAATGGAGGTAGTGACAGATTTTATTTTCCTGGACTCCAAGATCACCGCAGATGGGGACTACAGCCAAGAAATTAAAAGACGCTTGCTCCTTGGGAGGAAAGCTATGGCAAATCTAGACAGCATACTAAAAAGCAGAGACATCACCCTGCCAACAAAAGTGCGTATAGTCAAGGCTATGGTTTTCCCAGTTGCAATGTATGGCTGTGAAAGCTGGACCATAAGGAAGGCTGAGCACCAAAGAATTGAGGCCTTTGAATTGTGGTGCTGGAGGAGACTCCTGCGAGTCCCTTGGACCGCAAGGTGATCAAACTGGTCAGTCCTAGAGGAGATCAACCCTGACTGCTCTTTAGAAGGCCAGATACTGAAGATGAAACTCAAATACTTTGGCCACCTAATGAGAAGGAAGGACTCCCTGGAGAAGAGCCTAATGCTGGGAACAATAGATGGCAAAAGGAGAAGGGGACAGCTGAGGATGAGGTGGCTAGATGGAGTCACTGAAACAGTTGGTGTGAGCTTAAGTGGACTCCGGGGGATGGTGGAGGACAGGAAGGCCTAGAGGAATGTTGTCCATGGGGTCACGATGGGTCGGACACGACTTTGCGACTAACAACAACAACAATGCCACCTTGCACTCCTTGAAGAAAAGGTTTATCCAGATTAGAACTAAACTCAGCACAGTGTCTTCATAAACCTTGTTTTAATGGGAAGATGCCAGTCAAGATGAAGAGAGGAGAAACGCCCTAAATTTTTTTAATCTGATTTTTTCTTGTTCTACAGGAAGCATCGTAGATGAATTATCAGGAGCCTTATTTCAGTAAGTGGCAGCACCCGCCCCTCATTCAGTGTCTAATCTCAGAACAAAGCAGAGCCTAAACTGTAAATTCCACCCCTGCTCTTGGTTCTTGAAACAAACATTGTCTGAACCATTAACTCAGTTGGTCATGTTGGATAACTAGTATCTCCTACCCCTTAGTTTTCCTGAAATGGAAATAAAATATATCTTTAACAGAGTTATATACTGCTGACCATATTTAAATTATCTCTATGAAATCTCTCAACACATACTGATCTATAATGTTTGGAAGGGAGATTGTTTGAAAATTCTGTGTGTGTCAATTTGACCGCCTAGGAATAAGGCAGGGTGCTAATAAAAAAATGTACTGAAACCAGAGTGGAGAGTTACAGAAATAAAAAAGTGGGGAAATTATTGACCTCAGGCATTTAATCTTTTCTTCTCTTTCCTTTTCAGGACATTTGCCACCATCTTTGAGCAACAAGAGCATTGAAAAATTGGTGGAGAGGCCAAAACTAGGAGGGGGGAGCAGGTGACAAATTTTAGGGTCTAACTCCATATAAGGGGAGATTTGATGATTCTTCCTCCCAATAGATTTTTCCTGTTCCTTTTCTTCTCACAAATTCTCCCCCACATTTGTTGTTCTACCTATACAGTGTGTGTGGAGGCTCCCCTACCTTTCCCCAGCAGCTGAAATTGCAGCCTGAGGCAGGGAGGAATGGGATGGTTGATTTCAATTGGACAAATGGCAAGAAGAGAAAGGGCTAAGCTGGCTATCTCTTTTCTCCCTCCCCCACTATGCTCCCAGCTTTGGATGGCCCTAGTTAATTTTTGCTTTTAAAAGCACATGGAGAGAAAGAATCACAAATCTGTCAGTCTTGTGTAGTTCAGCCCATGTACGTTAGCAGGGAGGCTTCCCATGCAGGCCAGGGCCTGTTGAAGGACGAAGATCAGCATTTGACTGAGCTAGTCCACCTTGGCCCAAGGGACACCTAATGCCATGTCATTCCATGTCTCCCCAGATCATTGAGAGCTTGATTACTTTACGCCCCACTCCTGAGCAATAGGTCTAGTATTCCCATGCCATAGCTCAGCTTTTCCGAACTTTGGGTCCCTGGGTATTACTAGCCTAAGTTCTCATCATAAGCCATAGTGGCTGGGGATGATGGGAGCTATAGTGCAATACCATCTGGCGATCCAAGGTAGGTAAAGCCTTAGGGCCAATTCACATAATGTGACTGCATCTCTTGAGGAGTTACTGCAGGTCTGACTTTTACTGAAAAACATTGTGTAAAGCTTGATCTGTTATATTCGTTCTGTGTCAGTTCATTCTTACACTGGAGGTGTCACTTGTAACTGCAGCCATCAAGAGACAAACATCCCTGTGTGAACCAGCTTTTAAATTGCACTACAGACATAAAACTGCTTCAATACCTCTTTGACTGCTGTCATTTTCCCCCAAGGAATACCAGACATGGTTGCTTTTTTGAAGATGCCAAAGATCACCATGACCTCATAGAACAATTGCCACCACAATACCTTTCTGATTAGTTACTCATCTAAACTGGTAATGGTGCTTCTGGACAGAAGGCTCCTAATGCTATCAATCAAAAAACATTGTGTGGCTATTCCATATTTCCTTCCTTACTGGATATCTTTGTGGTAAGAAAAAAAAAGACAGAATCAAGAAGAGAGTTTCAGCAGGAGAGACAGTAATCTATACCCCTGCCACAACAATAAAATGCTATATTTGAAGCTGGGAGAATGCACAATAAAAGCCTTGTCTGAAAGCTAAAAGCCTTACTATAGTAACTACTCATAGCTTCAGACTGCACAGTCAAAGCAACAAACCAATTAGTCGTTTTAATAATATTATAGCCACAGTGTTAAGGAGTCTCCTGCACTTTCAGTGGTTATGCAAGGCAGATAATTTAAACAGGTGTAATTTACAACTCTCTCTTGCAGGGATGATGAAACATGTGGCCTTCCAGATGTTGGACTAAAACTGCTTATTCTTTGCCATTGGCCGTGCTTGCATTTATGTGAGTTGCACTCCAGCCACATCCTCCAGCCTTGATTGCCTAGCACCCGTTCTTTTCCCTGAAAGTCATGCTGCACTTCCTCTACGTAATTGTTGAAGATATGCGAAACCCTCTCTTCCTTTGCACCCTTTAACCTGGTGAACCCTGGAAAAAGGCCAGTGTCCAGGGCAAAGGCTAGTGTCATAGCTGGACACCTGCCAAGGACCTACAGCCCAGTAGTGATCCCATTGACATGAGTCCTTTTGATTTAAGCCTTCACGATTGCAGCCTGCTGGTTCACCCGCCCCTTGTTCTGGCCCAAGCAATGGTGGCGATGGTGGTGTGGTAAGGAGGACCTCACTAGTTTTCTCAAAGATGAGACAGAGCAATGGCAGCTGGTGCCAGTGGTGGTGAGGAGGTAGATTCACTAAGAGAGGTGGGGCCCATAGTGGTTGCTTTGCCCAAGGGCCCTATAAGTTCTGGAGCCAGCATTGCTAGGGGTGATCATTTTGGAAGGAAGCCACTGCCTTTTCTAGTGCTTTCTTCCTAGAACTACAACTTGTACATGAAACTGTATAGAGGAACCCACATTGCAAATTGGATTAGCATCCCCATGCAAAGGAAGACTAAATACAAACAAAAAATGGTTATGGACAATTGGCATATCCAATTGTTGTGATGTGGATTTCCTTTTGAGAAAGAGTGAATAGCATCAATAGGATGCTAGAACTCAGCCAGAGGGTGGTGATGGTTCCTAGTACTTCAAGGAACAAGCTCCATGTGAACAAAACCTGAAAACAGAACCATGAGGAGACTCAGTAGTTCTTCACTCCCTCATGCTTAAACTTATCTCCCCTTTCCTGTGAGGGACATTCCCTCTTCAGCTGCTTTATTTTTTCTTAATTTATAGCTATCTCTTCATCCTGTTTTCATAGGGAATCTTAAAATAGCCTTTTTTTGGTCTTCCTTCTGACATGGCTGTTCTGTTCTCTAAAAACCTTTTGCTAAAGCAAAGTTAATGGTAAATGGGGAAGGCGTGGGATGTGAAAGGGCATTTCCCCAGGCCTTTGCAAGTTTGTAATTAACCCAACATTTGCACATGCTCTTCCTCCAAGTATTTCCCCCCTTCCTTTCTGTAGACCAGCCAATGAACGCAAGGAACACAGTCGCACTGCTACCTAGAGTAGGAGAGAAAATTTAACAACCAAAAAGGATAATACTTTCCAGAAATGTGCTTATGCTCATTTATACAAATATTTGCAAACATGGAAATAATTGCTATAATTTCTATCCATTTCTCACATAGAGTCTCTTTAGTGAAGGAGAACACAATCTCACCTTCATAATGTCTGTCCTCAATATCTTGCCAAGAGAGTATATCTAAGATATACTGAATGCCTCCATATTGGTATTTCCTTGGCTAGTGTGTTATCAGATATGCTTATATTACTATCTGACTCACATGTGACCAGCAATGCTTTGACAATCAATTACTATTGGACAATTTGGGAGACAATATGAATGATTCAGAAATAGTGCTATTGATTCTTTCCTTCCCGCACAAAAATAGTAAGAAGAATGAGTTTGATCCAGACTTAAACAACAGTTAGAATATATCCCTTGAAATCAGCGGAACTTAATCAAAGGGCTAGGCCAAGGCATGTTGTTTCCTGAGGCAAAGGACAAGATAGTACCTGCTTTCCAGGTACAGAAGCCTACTTGCCTGGAATTAAGCATACTTCAAGACTGGCAATAGGACATCATCCTCCACTGCTAGCTTAGGGGTAAAGGGCAGACCGAGAGACATGGCTCTACCCTCCAACAACTCTATTCTGCCCTTCAGCCTAAGGCAGCCACTTCCCTCTGACTAATGATAGAGCTCACCTTGGTTAGTCATGATTAATTCAACTCCCATTTCCACTGGTCTATTGACAGTATGACTAAGTCTGTCCCACCCCATGTCTTCCCTTTTTGCTTAAGCAAGGCAGAAGAATATGGGATGATCACAACTTTTAGCCTTCCTGAGATGGGGGTCTGTGAGGCTAAAGGAGAGATGAATGGCAATAGTTTAGTGCCACCGCCACCACCAGTGCCCCAGTGACGGCATCACAAACAATACAGAAGCTAGGTACCCCTGACGTTAAGGCAGCAGTGAAGTCCTTCAAAAAGATAGCTGTGGATACACTCTCTGCTTGACAATTTAATTTAGGGTTGTTTGCATAGGAGGCAAGTACATCCACCTTTGTGCCCATGTTAGTTCAGCCAGGCAGCTGTTGGTTCACAGCCAATGCTGCTTGCTCAGAGGAGCAATCACAGGTGGAGCAACTACAAAGCAACAGGGGCTGACTTCATCTGCAAGTCATTGTTCTCACCTTTTGAATGTGATCCTGAATTGTGCAGTTGCCTTTTATCACTGCCTTGCTTTGGTTTTCTTTCTATTCATCCCTGAATTTGTGCAAGGGACACCAAACAGTCTGGGGAATGGCATATGTCGATGGTGGCACCTGGGACCGACTGGCACTGGCCGAAACAGAGCCTGTTAGGTTCAAAAAGCCACAGAACAGAGCCAGAGAAAGGTCAGCTTCTGAAGGCAGATGTGTCATACTAACACCTCTCATCTTGAAGGTGCTCTCAAAGCAAGCAAGAACACTTAGGGTGGCCATGTTTCCTCTTTAACAGAAGGCAGTCCTCTGTTTGAATTTTGACAAAGAAAGCTCTTCCATGTAGCCTCTATCTGTCAGACTGAAAAAAAGAACCCACCACCTTTAAAACTGCTTTTGCCCATCATCACTTAGCATCTGGACAGGTAGGCACACAGGTCACAGTCCTCCACACTCAGGTGAGATGTGACATATTTCTATTTGAATTGCAATAATATCTAAATCTGCATCTATACATATAAATTAGCATATGGAATGTTTAATGCATATTTATATCCTCCCTTTTGCAGATACATCTCTTTCTGCGGCAATTTTTACATAGCCATTCTTCTTGATGCTAGTGTGGCCACAGACTGCGTATTGGGCAGATACAGCTTTAGCAGCTACAGGAGAGCTAGCAAGATGCCTTTCCTTATTATGCTAGGAGGACTATTTGTAGAAAAAGGGCTTCTGTGGTTCAGATTGCCTAGAAACTTTTGTTTTGCTTTCTCTTCATCTTGTGTTTTGTTTTGTTTGGTAAAGCATATCCGTGTGCCTTTTCAGTGGAGCGCAGCTCCTTATTCCCAAGGGCACGACCTTAAGAACATAAGAATATAAAGAAAAGCCATGCTGGATCAGACCCAAGGTCCATCTAGTCCAGCACTCTGTACACATGGTGGCAAACCGGCCGCCCACAGGATCCCTCAAGCAGGGTGGGTGCAAGGCCTCCTCCCGTCCAGCTCCTCAGCAACTGGTTATGCAGGCAAGCCACCTCCGGTATAGGAGAAAGCACATGGCCTGCAGGGGTAGTAGCCACTGATACTGCTCCTCCCTCATGAATTTGTCCAATTCCTTTGTAAAGCCATTCAGATTGGTAGGCATCACCACTTCCCATGTGTGAAGAACTATTTCTTTTTATCCTAAACCTCCCACAGCTTCATGGGATGAACCCAGGTTTGAGTGCTATGGGAGAGAGAAATGTATCCCTCTTTCTCCACACCATGCATTATTCTAAACTATCAAGTCTCCCCTTGCTCCCCCTTTTTCCAATTGTCATAGCCACTGTTTATAGGGGAGCTGCTCCAGCTGATATTTTCCATTGCTTTTCTCTGTAGCTTTCCCATCTCAATGATGTCTTTTCAGAACTGAAAACAATGTTCTAAGTGTGGTCGCACCAAGGATTTTTATAAGGGAAGTTAAGATTTTGTCAGTTCTATTTCCTATTCCATTCTTAATGATGTCTAGTGTGGAGTTTGCCTTCTTTACAGCATCTGAGCACTGGGCCAACATTTTCATCAAGCTGTCCATTACCCCAAGATCCCTTTCTTGCTCAGTCACAGCTAGTTCTGATCCCACTGGAGTATACTTGAAGTACAGATTTTTTTGTCCCAATATGCATTACTCTACACCTGCTTGCATTGAACTGCATTTGCCACTCTGATGCCCATTCTCTCTGCTTGGAGAGATCCTTTGGAGCTTTCACAGTCACCAAAATGAAAGGGGTTCAATTCAGGGACATGGTGTGGGGGAGAGGGAAGGTTAAACCTGGTGTGGAGAACATCAAGTCCCAAATCCTAATGGCCCACACCTTGCTCCCCAGATGGCCCCACCCCATTTGATGGCTTCCTACTTTGGGTACAGCCCCCCCCCCCACACCCTGCTCCATTCTAAAGGGCTGAAATGCCTCATCTGAGGCTTGTTCACTGGCTATTGGCTGTCAGAGCTTTAAACCCAACATACGCAATGAGGGAAGGCGCCTCCTGCTCCTTTTTGCTCCACTTTTTGGATGCAGCCCAAAGCTCCCCCAAATGGAATTCAGTCCTAGGGCTGAAAGAGGTATCCCAACACCTAATTTAAGCCCAGTATCTTAGTGTGAGAAAAAGGTTCACACTCTCAGCTGCCTTCCAGGAGGCAGTCTGTTTTCACACAGTACACTGAACTAGCTCCACCTTTTGGTTCTATTTAGGCCTATCTGAGCATTCTATGTGTGAATTAAGCAATTGTGTGAGGAGAGGGAGCCCATGAAGCAGCCTCACCTCTTCCACTGTGGCATTTGTCATCCCCTACCCATGGAGGGTGGCCATCTGAAGAGGAGAACTTCCCATATACGTGCGGCCTCCTTTATCCACATCTAAGAATGTTTGAATACAGCTTCTGTCCCTGGTCCTATTATGCTTAGGACAGCAATGCTGGCAGAACACTGGTGGTGCAACAGGCTTTAAACACAGGTGGTGTCTGGGAAAGGAACTGTCTTATTTTCCTCAGACCACTAAAGTACAGAAGCATTTAAGGCATTTATAGACAAACAGAAACAGAATGTGGGATATTGTCCAACAGAAAGAGAGAGATGCTTCAGCCAAGATTTCATTCCGTTCATAAAAGAATGCTTGCTGTTGAATTAAACAAAAGTCTGTAGATCTTAGAAAACGTTTTCAAACTTTTTTCTTTTCTTTTTTTTTAAACATTTCCTGTCACTCACCCCACTTCAGCCCCTCCTTCTCCCCCTCACCTCGAGGCACACCGGAGCTGAGGCGGCCAGAAGGTTCTCCCCTTCTGCACCTGCTTCTTGCTTGCCCCTCACAATCTCCCTGATATATTTTTTGTCAAGATTGTATTTTTCTCCCCCCTCCCCACTTTCATGCAAAATGACCCCCTTTGGTTTGCCCCTCACCCCCGCACACCCTCCCCAGGAAAAAAATCCTTAAAAAAAAACCCCAGAAGGCAGAAAATATAAACATCAAATGAAAACCATGGGCGTGCAGAGGGGAGGGGGCAGGGGAAACAGGACACATTATTAAATTAACAGAGAACTTGTAACGGCGGTCAAAAAAAAGAAAGAAATTCAATTTACACAAGATTCCACAGCACAGATATACACAGAAAATACAACTCTTATATTACAGTAGTCTTGGTGGGGGGTCTGTGTGCCATATTGTAAAAGTCCAGAGTTCTATTGCCGGTTCCATGCTGAGAGTTCCCCATTCCATTCTGAGCATCTTAAACCTGAAAGCCGCACTTCTCCCGCTCCTTCCACAGGGGGGTGGTGGTGGTGGAGGTACCACACTTCACCAGAATCCGGTTTCATCCCACCACCAAGCTGGATCAATCATTTCTCCAGCAGCTCTACGCCAGCACTGGGAAGTTTGGGACATCCCAGTGCTCCCAGCTTTCTCATTGCACAATTCCAGGTCCTTCTCCTAGGAGGAAAAGGGAGCTGCAACTTGGGGGCTGTGGAGAAAAACAGGGAGTGTGTTTTTAAAAGGGGTCCCCTACTTGTGCCAAAATGTGTACACAGACTTCCCCAACTCAGAAGTCAGTTCAGCTCTAAGGAGCAAGATGCTGCTAGGAGTGGAACATGGCTCTTTATCCATTGCTTCTCTTCTCATTCCCCATTAAGAGTTGGGAATTCAGAGCAGAGGAAAGAAAACTGGTCCTATTGGCTCCCTCTCCCCCATACATATTGTTGGTAGATGCATGGGGAAGAGGCAGAGGGTGGGCGGAGAGAGAAGGGAATTGAGAGAGAGAGAGAGAGAGAGAGAGAGAGAGAGAGAGAGAGAGAGAGAGAGAGAGAGAGAGAGAGAATTGGGTGTTCTGCAGCACCCCCCTTCTGATTTCTGGCAATCATGAGGTGAAACAGGAAACACCTTTGTAGCAGCAATGCAAAAAAAAAGTGCTGATGGAACACTTAGGACCTTTGAGAGGGCAGGGAAACAGGTTGCCTGGGTGATGGGTGAATTGGTCCAATCCGTGGCAACAGGAAGGCGAAGTGAATTGCCCACCCCTCACCCACTGGAGAAAGACGGAAATTTCAGGCTGCAGCTGAGTGGGGTAGGGTGCATGGGTGGGCGGACGGGCGTATATTATTTTCATTCACATTCTTATGCCCCTGCCCGGAACAACAACAACAATAAATAGACACTGGGGTTGAGGCCCACTTTCCCTGCAGAGTGCAGGGAGGGACCCACTCCCCAGCGTGAGTCCCTTGAGTTCACCAGTAGCCACCAGCCACTGCTGCTCAGGAGGAGTGGGGAGGCCCTTTCCTTCGCTCTCCAGCATCCCCATGTGCTCCTGTACTCCTTCTTTACAACAGCAGCGGCAGCGGCGGCGGCAGCGGCGGAGGCAGCAGCAGCTCCTCACAGTCTGGATTGGAGCACATGATGAGGAAGGAGGGGCGGCAGCAGCAGGGAGCCCTCCTGTCCAAGGCAGGGTGGCCAGACACACCCAGGACAGTAACTGAAGAGAGAAGAGAGAGGGGAAACTAAGAAAAGAGCCTTTTCTTCAGGCAAGACTTGTGTTTGGCTCAGTTTGCACAATCAAAGCAAGCCACCATGGTTTAATTCCCCTGATTACACACACCAGTGCAACTTGTCCTGTTGCTTGAACTTAGGTGGCATGGCTTGTTTGGCATGGAGAAACAACACTCAAATACTTCATAACCCATCACTCAAACAACACTCAAATAACTGTAATCCTGCCCCATGAGGGGGTTATTTGAGGCTGCCACCCCAAACGAGTCATGCTACCTGGATCTGGACAAGCAAAACAAACTGTGCCCAATCCCCCTGGCATGTGTGGGGGATTAAAATAAGATCCTGTGGCCATGGTGGATTCTTTGACCATGCAAAGCAATCCAATTTGTCTGTGTGCATACAAAAAAGATGTTAGAGACTGCCAAGATCCTAAATGGGTGGGCATTTATTAATTCAATTAGTTATTATCCAATGCTTCCTCCAAAAAGCTCACAACATCATACACTGATTCATGCCCAATTTTATTCTTAAAATAATACTATGAGGGGGAGTTGATTGAGAGAGAGCATGAGAGCTTCCTTGGCCCAAGGTCACCCTGGGTGCTTCATGACTGGAAGGGCCTTGAACCCAGATCTCTGTGGTCTGCATACAAATCACTACACCATACTGACTCTCTCAAGCATGATATTCCCCTGATTCATTTTCTTGCCAGCAGGACTGGAAAATTAGAAAAAAATACATTTAATTTATCCAGCGTAGGCCTTTCTTTTTTTGGCTTTGCTTTGCTTGCTTGGTACATGCTAGGAAAGTCTGCCATTTCATGCCACTGCAAAGTGTAAAAGATGCTTTAGAAAGGAGAGCAGTTTGACCAGAGTTTTGTTTGTTTGCCCCATGCTAAGTAAGTAGATTATTTGCTAAGAAAAACCTGCATTCCGTCCCCCTACATAAGTCATAAAAAAATTGTATTGTTTATAATTTATGTTGTAACTTTTACTATCTGACATTATATATTTGTTTGTCGTTCATACCGGCTAGAAGCTATGAAGGGCCCCATCTCCAACCCTGATGGTTGTTGCTAAGCATTTTAGTGTAATTATATTTTTGCCCTTTGGGGGCATTTGGGAAGTGGGCAAAATGCAATTTACTCCTCTCCACACATGAACAATGGCACTCAGTGCCAAGCTTCTGAGGCAGCCTTCCCCAGCCGGGTGCCTTCCAGATGTAACAGACTACAACTTCGATAATTCTCAGCCAGCATAGCTAAAGGTGGGGGTGAAGACATCTGGCTGGGGAACGCTGTCCCAGGGATACATCACAAGTTGTTTTCTCCTACACAAAAGATGAAAAGGAACCTCCTCCTCACTTGGAAAAATGCTTGTGTCTTTCCAAGCATTTTTTCCCCAGTTTCCTCTCCACCTCTCTCCCATAATTCTATCTCCTTCTGTATTTATTTTCTTGCTCTTTCTCCCCTTCTTGCAAATATGTCTGCCTCCAACTCCCCTTGTTCCAGCCTCTCACTGACATCTTCAATGCTTTCTGTCACGCTGAGAACCTCTGTCTCTGTCTCTCAACCACTTCCAATCCCCAGTTTTCAACCAAGCCCCACTACTTTTGCTTACATGTGCTGCATTTTACAGCCAGCCCATCCATATAGTCTCATTTCTCCTCTCTAGCATCCCCTAATCTAACTATTTTAAGGCCAAATTAGAGGTTATCTGGCAAATATATGATTCCAACATGTTTGTTGAGATAATGGAGAACTGAAGTTGGGGGGGAGGGGGTGCAGTTACATGGGTGAGGCTGTTAACCCCTTGTGTACCTGCCAATTTCTCCTTAAAGATGCTGCTCCTCCCACTTACCATCAACCCCCAGGGTGCCACTTCTCCCCAGGATTACTTCCTGTTTCAGAGGTCAGCTAGGAAGAGAAAAGCAACTTTACAAATATTAGTGGAGGGTGTGTGGATTTACAAGGGACAATGGGTGGCACTCTCTTCTCCCTTGCAAGGGCTCCTTTCCCTCACCAGTGACTTGCATTAGCATCACAAGGGAAATATAGGATCAGGGACCCCCTATGTTCTGATTTATATTCAGTTTGATCCTTACAGAGGGTAACCTTCTGTCCACTACATCATGCTGAAGAGCTGAGGAGAGGAAGTCATCTGAGGACAGGGTACACCACTTCTGGGTGGCTCACTGTTTGTTTGTTTGTTTGTTGTTCTGCACAGTGCCCAATGCCCTGTTCGTGTTCAGTCAGTGGCAAAGCATTTGAAAATACTGACCTCCATTGTCTTGGCATTAACAGGAGTACGTTCGCACTGACATACTGTCTGTCCGTTGGCTACCTAATGAGTTCCCTGGGAGAAGAACCAGGAGAGTGGGATGGGGGGAAGAGGAAGATGACAAAAAAAAGGGAAATAAATCATACATTATAGGCCTCAGCCTTGAGAACGTTCAGTGATAACACTCTAACAAGCCAAATGGGCAGCCTGAACTGTTAATACCCAGATGTGTCAGCCCAGGGAACAGTCTTGACCACCCACAGATTTTCTCCTCCCAGATCCACCTGTCTTATTCTGTGGTGCCAGAGTAGAACAGAGCTAGTAAAGAGTTGTGAGGTGCAATAATGGAAGACATAACACACAGGATTCATTCTCAGAGCTAAGCTGCAGAGGTGTGAGGAATGCCCCAGCAGAAGAATGAATGTTACTGCTCCAACTCCGAGGCAGCTAAAGGGCTTCACAGGAAGTGTAGAAAAGGTTTGACTGATTGCTCAGAGGGTGGAACAAAGGGGCCAAAAAATTGGTACTGATTACTGAACAGAAAGCACAGCCAGCATGGGGGGCAGGTCTTTGCTTCTTCTTGTTGCGGACCTGGGAGGTAGGCTAGGACAGCTTAGGACTGGATGTTTTCCAATGAGGGCATGTAATTGACCAATCTAAAGCTTTCCTGATGGGTTAGCTAGGTGGGTGGTAGCATGCCAATTAGACAGACATTTGTCTGTGCCCTCTAGTCACAGAGAAATATTCCCTTTAATTAAATCAGGACAGTGTTGCCTGTACTGTCTGACTCCTAAATTATGCAGAATTCCAGAATCTTAGCCTTGTTCTTCACAGCTATTTCAAGCAGAGTCTTCTGAAATAAAAATGGATTCCTGAGCAAAGGTGCCAGGGAAACAGTCAATATATCCATAGCCCAAACTACATGTGACCAGAGTACAAGCGTATTGGAAGCTCTTGTGGAACAAAAACACTTGCACATGCTCAGAAGCACTCTCCTCTTTTCCCAACCTAAAAGTGAAGAGCAGGGAATAACATGCATGTGTGCATAATACATTTTGTTTTATTGGAACTATGTAAGGTGCATGGACAATGGATTGCACCCAATAGTGCCCTACTGCTAACATAATGTTATGTTAGTGTCAAAGATAATAAAGTTTGAAAGATGAAATGAAAGATGTTTCATTGAAGACCAAAACCAAGATCAAGATCATCCACACTTTTGTATTCCTAGTTACTATGTACAGGTGAAAAAGCAGGTCAGTGAAGGAAACTGATAGGAAGAAAATTGATACGTTCAAAACACAGTGCTGGAGGAGAGCTTTGCAAATACCCTGGACTGACAGAAAGATGAAGAAATGTGTCATAGATCAAATCAAGCCATTTTCTCTAGAAGCAAATGGATGAAGCTGAGGCTGCCATACTTTGGACATATCATGAAAAGGGAAGACTCACTGGAGAAGTCCATCATGCTAGGGAAAGTCAAAGGCAGATGAAGAAGAGGAAGACCAAACATGAGATAAATCAATTTTATAAAGGATGCCTTTGACTTTCCCTAGCATCTTGAATCTTCAAGAACAAAGCAGGGCTGTCAAGGACAAGACATTTTGGAGGGCATTTATTCATAGGGTCACCTAAGTCAGAGGCAACTTGATGGCACATAAAAACACCACCACAATTACTTATTGGTATGACAGATTTCCCCAGAAAACTAATTACATCATCATCATCATCATCATTATTATTACATTCTTTATACTGCCCATAGCCAAAGCTCTCTAGGCAGTTGACAGCAATAATCATAGAATCATACACTCAAGTCACCCATCCCACTTCTGCCCAGGCCTGACCCTGCTTAGCTTCCAAGATTAGGCAGGATCAGGCACTTCAGGCTACATTAGCAAGCACTGTTGGCCTTGTGTAGAGATCGTTGATTGCACAATATTGTTTACATTAGAGATAGTTAACTGCTGGATACTGCCCAATATTTACATCAAAGGATTGCATGGAAATGTTAATAACACAAAACCCGCATCCCCCATCCAACCCCACACCCTGGATCAAAATGTAGCTCCACTAACAAGTACAGGAGAGGATTTCCCAACAGAAATAACTCACATACCCTCTGGCTGCATCTTACGAAGCTGCACCCCGGGTGAGGTAATGGAGGCCACAGAGGCTGTGCGGAAATTGGCTGGCAGCATCTCGGCTGAGTCAGGGCTGACGCCACGGAGATCCTTCTCCCGAAACATCTTCCGCCAAGATGGGGAACGACTGAAGGTCTTGGCACTGTCCTGGTGGGGGAAGGGAGGACACAAAGAGGGTGGATGGACATGCTTCAAGTCAGAATATCTTGCGAAGCTGGAAAATCTAGGAAGAGAAGCATCTCACCTCATCCAGCCGTCGGTCTGTTCCCATGGTGATGAGGTTCCCAAATTCTTTTTCCAAAATCTGCCGAGCCTAAATAGAAATAGAGCAAGTTTATTCGTGCTCCCTTTCCCTGCGTCTCCACCTTCCTTTTTCCCAGTGTGTCAGTCAAGGAAGGAAAATAGACATCTGGGTATCCTGCTGTCAGAGCAATATGAAGCATGGCTATGGAACTCACAGTGCTGATAACTCTCAAATAGCATGAAGAGCCTTATGAGAAGGATCTGAGAAGAGAGATGCAGGCAGGCAAAAACCATTTCCTTGCTCCCACTGGACTGTCCTCTCCCCTGCCCCCTACAGGACCATCACACCACCAACTGCCCCGTGGATTGGATAGTTACGAATTTTCATGTTTACTATTGCTTTAGAATGGTCTTTATTGATGCATCATTCTTCTATTTGTAAGCTGTCCTTGGAAGGATTTTATTCTGAAAGGCAGGATATGAATAACTAATAGAGTAAAAAAGGGAGGCCTGGTCTGTGTGTGCATATATGTGTCTTCTTCTAAGCTGATGGTCACACTATAGACATTGGCACATAAAAGAAGACCCACTCCCAGGAATGGCCAATGCTCCGGGCTTCCCACCCACCCTTTTCAGGGATGCCTTTCATTTTGTCCTGGCTTCTTCACTTTCCTTTGCCCAGCCTTCCCAATGCCTGCTCCTGACCTGTGTGTTCTGGGTAGGGATCTGCAGCAGCAGGGCCAAATCATTGCAGTCAAAGGTGTCATCCAGGGCAAGAAGAGCTCCATGCACCCCACTCTCCACCAAGTTGTTGGCAAATTCCTTCAGTCCAATCATTTGCACCCAGCACATCACGCGCTCATTTGACCAGACCATCACATCTAGAGAGGGAACGGGAGGTGTGGGTAGAGAAGCAGAGCCAGACTTAGTGCCAAGTACAGTCCCCTTGATCCACCTTGTTGTGCCAATGCCATCCCAATTCCTGGCTTCATGGATGCTGCCCTTGGGCTTGCTTCCTGTTCCGCATCTACCTTTGATTTGGTTCTGGCTCTCTTCCCGTCTTCTCTCCAGTTCCTTCCGGTCATAGTTAAGACGCTTCAGGCACATAATCCCATAATGAAGGCTCACCCTGAGGGAGGTTCAAGCAGAAGTGATACCTAAGAAATATTGTAGCATAGAAGCTAAGAACTAGGTATGGATAAACATACGATGCTTGAGTTCATTGAAGTTCTCCAAATGACCCTTTAAAGCTCGGTTCATGTGGTTCACATACTCAAATATAAAGCTTCTTTTTACCCTCAAACAGAAAAAATGTATATTTTCATTTTGAAAAATGCATCTTAAAATGTGCACTTTACCCCATTTAGCAAAGCATGAAAATGCGTATTTTTCAGACAGGTTTACAAGTTCAGAAACAAACAAACAAAAATGCCCACATATTTGTGTTTGAGGTTGTGAGCGGAGCAAGCATTGCTCAAGCATTTTGCAAGCAGAAACAAACATCTTATACATCCCTACCCAAGACAAGACCTGCTGCAGCTACCAAGGGATCTTGGCAAAGTGCCCTTTAGTGGACTCCCTCCTACACTGGGTGGCCACAGTGGGTTTGCATGGAGGTAGCAGCAGCACTCAGATCAGCACTGGACAACTTGGTATGGGAGCTGCCATTTACATTTCCCAGAAGGCCCCTGGCATCAAGCTGCTCTGTGGCACTGTGGAGAAATTAAAATGGCAGCTCCCATAGCTAGCACCATTTGGGGTGCTTAACACGGAGCGTAGGGCAGAAGTTCAGAGCCCCATTCAGTAGAATGAGTAATAGAGCCCTCAAATACCACAGGCCAGACTTATCACACTTTTTCATATGTCAGATAGTGGAAATCACATACAGAATCTACTAACTGTGCCCTGGGAGTGTGTCCTACAGGGGATCTGGAAGCTGTCTGAGCATGCCACATGATACCTGGGCTAGGAGAGTGAAGAACGGATGAATTCTTGGTTCAAATCTTGCCCTTCCCAAAGCCTCAGAAAAGTCCCTTGAAGGTTTCTGGCTGTCCAGTGTTAAGGCCAAAGGGAACAAATTAATTTCAGGACACACATTCCTCAAGGCTACTCTACACACCCTCATGAAACTACAGTTCCGACAATATCCTTCTGAGAGTGGAATCGTAACAGCTGTCCTTTACACACAGCTAAGGCCATAGTTCTTTGGCATGTACATAAGGCAGGATTATGCCCTTAAAGTTACATTGGTGTGCTGCAGATCTATGCCAGATGCACTGAAGGCTCTAGCACTTGGTCCTTCTCACCTGTGGAAGCTGTCAACCATTTTGAGCTGACCCCGTAATTCCTTTTTGTTGAGGTGGTCCAGCATCCGGGCGTCGACTAGTGACTCCATGAAATAGCTGCGGTACTGAGGCAAGCCCAAACTGGGCAGCCAGTCATTGCCCACCCACTCATGGTTCATGTCGCCGTACGCCAGGATCTGTTCAAAGTAGGGAAGGAAAGATACTGTGAGGAAAAGAAAGGCACATGCACACCTGCATACACATAGCCAGAGGATTCCTTTCCATTTACCTGGCCAAATCATTTCTGGACATTAGTTACTCAATGCAGACTACCTGAATGTGCATTCCAACATTCTGCCTTGTGTCCATTGCAGCAATTAACTTAAGGTTTTGAACAAATGAACATGGGCTCCAGATCCTCATTCAGTCACAAAACCTGCCATCTCCTATCCCTACTAACCCCAAAAACGTGTTGCAAGGATAAAATGGGAAAGACGGGCTTTATATTTGTTTGGAAGGAGGACATATTCAGAGTCCCTAACTTCTCCCCTGCCTAGTCCTCCTGGGGTCTTTTTCTGGTTACCCACCTTCTAAGGCCTTCTATGCAGTCACAATCCCAGGCCCTTTCTGTGGTGGCATTCCAACTGAGAGGAAACCTCCCCAGGAGTAGATACTTAGTGCAGCCATTTTCTCCTTCAGGTTCCAAGTTAGCATATTTATCTTCTTGAATAGTAATAATATTATTTTGCTGCCCACTTACTGTCTCTTACTACTGGTTCAGAAGCTGTAACTAATGCAGAGCACAGCAGCTCAGGTGCTGACAAGTAGTAGCACTAGCTCTTGTATGAGCCCAGGCCTAAAGGATCTATACTGGTTGCAAATTTGCTTCCAAATCCAACTCAGGGTGTTACTGTCAGCACAGAAAGCCCTTTCACCACCTTAGGTCTCAAACATCTGGAAAGATACGTCCTCCTCTATAGACCAGCCTGGTGGCTAAGCTCATCACAGCATATCCTATTACCCTATTGCTGCCTTGGGAGGTTTGCTACACAATGGTACATGATAGGGCCTTATCTGTAGTAGCCCTAAAGTTGTAGAATTCCTTCCCTCTGGCACATTTACTCTATGCATTTTGCTGGCAAATCAAGACACACCTGCAAATTGAACTTTTGATGGTGGTTTTATGATGTTTGATATTGCTGTATTGACAAGTATGTGGCCCACTGTGGGACTGTAAGGTGAAGGGCAGGCTATAAATGCATAATACATTAAATAAATAATACAACACACAGGCCTCCACCATCAAAGAGAGGCTCCCTGAACGTTTTAGTTTTGCAGAATACAAAGACATATGAAAATGGGACTGTAGCTCAGCAGCAGGCTTGTGCTTTGCATGCAGAAGGTCACAGGTTCAGTTCCTGTGATCTCAGGTAGTGCTGGAATTGAACAAAACTGAACTAAATGGACCGATAGTGTGATTCAGTCTAGCACTTGGAAAAACTCAGTGACGGAGCATGCACTTTTGAACCCAGGACCTGCAGCATGCAATCCCCAGACAGGCAGGAAAAGACTCTTGCCTGAAATGCTGGAGTTTCACTAGCTTTTATACTCTAAGTACATCCCTTCCTGTGTTCTTACATTATTTTGTACTCCTAAATTATTTTTGTTATTTCATTGATACTCCAGCTTTCTTTCATGGAACTCAAGGTACCACACCAATAGGATTCATAGAAACATAGAAACAGAGTGAATGAGAAGGGGTCTCCCAGGCCATCTAGTCTGCCCCCCAGCTCCAGCTGGCTCCATTCATGACATGCCCACCACGTGCATGTCTAGCCTATCCTTGAACACCCTCACCAATGGGGCTTCAACCACCTCCTGTGGAAGCCCATTCCACACCCTCGGGGTCCTAACTGTCAGGAAGTACTTCCTGGCATCCAGATTGAACCTTGGTTCCTAGAGCTTTGCTCCACTGGAATGCGTCCTGCCCTCCAGTGCAGGCGGAAAAAGGTCACGACCCACCTCTGCATGACACCCCTCACATACCTGTATGTCACTAACAAGTCCCCTCTGAGTCTCCTCTTCTCCAAGCTGAAAAGACCCAGTTCCCTCAGTCTCTCCCCTGCAAACCAGCCACCATCGTTGTGGCCCTTCGCTGCATTGCAATTCTGCAGGAGTTATTCCATCCAATAATTTGGCCCTGCCTTTAGCTGGATGGCAACACCTTGTCCCCTCAGAGCATGCCCTAGGCATTCATTTTTCCATCTGAATGCAAATGGAATCAAAGCAAACCCCCCTCCAAAAGTTCGCAAAGAACTTCATAAAGTCCACCACTCTCAAAATTCCACCCACTTGTTCTTCAGATTCATATCTTAATACTGATGACTTTTCACCTTCTAACTCCTTGTACACTCAAAGTTACAGAGTTACTGGGTGTCACAGCACAACGGAAAAAGCAGATGGTTGGATAGTTTACATTTGTGCTTCTCTTCACTTCCACTGCTGATGTTGGCAACCCACCAAGCACTTTGCACTCCCTGAAAGATCTTTCACCATAAGAAGCCCATCTCACACCAGGAACCTTTGGGGCAACAGAGTCACTGACATTGAGAGCATTGCCTCCCCTCTGGCCATTTTTTGGCATGGTATGTTTCCCCGCCTTTGCTCAGACCAATGAAGTGATATGACTTGGGCCATGAGGAAGAAGGAGAAGAAGAGAACAGAACCTGGGCTGGGTGCAAGAAAGATGACTCCAGAAAGATTTCATAAAAACATTTTGCAAACAGCCATGCCCTCCACAGGATTTGTTTTCAACATGTCACCCGTGGTTGCCTGAGTTCTCTGTGCATTGGGAACTTGTGCATCATAAGGGAGATGAGCAATTTTCCCCTTCACCCTTTCCTCCATCCCCAGAAGCAGAGCAAACACACCCATTGTACATGCATTTTTCTTCTAGTAATAATGTGCCAAGCTGCTCTCACGGAACATCCCACCCCATCCAATCACAGATGGCCACCCAGAAGGCAGAAAGAACAGACAGACACTCACAATGCAGTGGAAGGGACAAAAGAAAGAAAAGGATGCAGAAGGGATCCTGGCCATCCTAGCTTGCTTTCTTTGTCCCAAAACACCACTGGTACTAATGAATGGTTTCGCATATCAAATGCAGCTGTGCTAATAATTCTGTTCAAACAAAACATCACACAGAGCATCCTCAAACATGCTCTGCAGTAGGAAGCCCCTTGAGCTAAGGGAAAATGCCCAATGACTTCAGTGGAACTGTTGATTCTGTGATGGGCTAAAAATGGAGAATCCACACAACTGGAAACAATGAGCACTCAGGATATTTGCAGCTGCTCCTAGTGGCTGCCCTACCCTCTGAAACAGCAAAACAACAACAACAACAACAACATCTCTTCACACACACTCACCTTGTTTTTTTTAACCTGTTTTACTGTATGAGACACCTCGAAAGCTTTTTGTTACAGGGGGCATATATAAATAAAATAATATATGCAAAGGCATGCAAGTAAAGAGAGGGCCAACAGGCAAATCCCTCCCATACCTGCTCCCAGCTGATTTCCTTTGTCTCCTGGATAGAGGTTAAAGGGAAAGCAGTAAGGGAAGCAGAAAGGAATTGTTAGGCAGGATTAGACACAGTCAGTTCACAGACACACATGCCACCATCACTGATAGCTCAGAGTAAAAAAGAAGAGTCCTATCACTGCAAGGGATTTATTTACACTTGATCTTACATCAGCCCTGGTGTAGGAACCTTGTAGTAATAAAATGGATTGTACCACTTCAGACAATGGGTGGCTCCCAGTTTTGGAAATGTCAGTAGAAACCTAACACATCAGGGAGGGAACTGAGATAAAACCTTTTCCCTTGAGGTAGTTAATCTTTGACATGCAGGTTGCCTGCTTTATTTATTTATTTATTTATTAATAAACAAATAAATAAATAAGAGGGCCACTTAAAAACACCATCATGTAAAGTGAAGTCACCCACTACACTGCCTCCTTTTGCTGTGCCTGGAGACCAGGCCTCAGGCTGACTCACTTCTGAAGAATAAGCAGCAATTTAGGGGGATCCCAAAGGCCACTAGCCTGAAGGAGGAAAAGTGGGAGCTAAGAACAGTTGTCAGAGACTCTCTGAGAGATTAAAGGTGCAATTCTATACATATTTAGACAGGAAAAAATACATGCTTTTCCTGTTTAAAAATGCATGGGATTAAGCCCTCAACTACTTACACTACTGTCAATATCTTCGAGATACCAATGTTCCATAGATTTGCATAACTCAAGTAGCAAAAGGCATCACTTAAACTGCATCGTTACAATCCCAGAAATAACCCCAACAGGAATAAGGACAGTGCACATGGCAGCACAACTTACTGGCTTTGTTGTGGCTGTGAGAGATTCCATCTCTTCATGCGTCATCCACACATTTCCGGTAGACTAGTGAGAAGAGCAGCAGGGGTGGGGATGGAGGAAGAGATGGCTATTAGTATTAAAAAGGGGGTGAAGCCTTTCAGGGATACGAATGGGTGAACTCAGCACCTCCTCCATTAGGGGGCAATGTAAGAAGCAGTCCTCGCTTACTGTACGGGATGTAGCAGGAGCAGAGGGGCTGGTAAGCGACACCATCTCTTGAATGGCGAGGCGGAGCTTCAACCGGTGCAGGGGATTGCTGATACCAATTTCTCGTTGGATTTCTGTGTCTGACAGGTTAGCCATAATGGCACCACTCTTCACGTTGGCCCGGCAGGCAGCCACATACCAGGCTGGCATGCCGACCCACAGCTGGCGAGAGAGAGGGAAAGAAAGCCGGAGGTTAAGCAGACATTGTGCTTGGGCCGCTCCAATGGAAAAGGGCCCCCTACACTAGGGATGCTGAATCTTGTTCAGCCTGAGGGACAAATTCCCTTTCAGAAATGTTCCCAGGACCACTTTTCCAGTGGTGGCTGGGGCAAAGGGGTTGGGGCCCAAACACCAAATATACAGGCATAATTATTCATCTTTAAATTCTTACTGCCAACAACCAAGTTTTAAAAGTGGCATTTCAATCATTCAGGATGTTTCAGAAAAACTGCACAGAATTGGGAAACCACCAAACAATCAGTAGCTCAGGAAAAGAGACATACTGGTACATGCTGGAAGGCTGGACTTGGGACCCCAGGAGAACTGGATTTGGCTCCTGATCCTGAGTTTCTTTTGTCAGTGGTTGGGATCAAATGGACACTTTTAAGTTGCCTGCAACTACATATTCCAGGAATTCTTCAATCATTATGAGATGTGATTATCATGGAATGTTTCCCCAACCTTATGCCTTCCAAACACATTTGGACTGCGGCACCCAGAATTCCCAAACAATGGTTCTGCTGGATGAGAATTCTGGGAGGTGAAGTTCAAATGCCTCTGAAGACCACTAGGTCAGAGAATTCCCCCATATCAACTGAAAAATCAGTTCAAACATCTAAGCTTAATTCTACTCCTACCAGAATAGCTGAGAAAACTGAATGTTGTAGATTTTGCTTAATGTGTTCATTAGACTTCATATCTCCAAATGCTTCACTCAGACCCTCTTTTTTTCCTTTTCTTGTGAGAAAGGAACATGGAATATGAATTGAGGGAATGAAGTGATATCTAATTTAGGTCTACATGTGATGCTAAATTAATCACTTGAAGTTGTATGTATCTTTTAAAGACTTTAACATCTGCCAGGGAATGGGGTGGAAAGATGGGAATCAAGACCCAGATGTCCAGGGAGAGAAGAGTGACCCTTTCCAAAATCCCACACACTGACTTCAAGCTGTTATCTGGCTTATGGCAAACCAGGGTTTACACCCTTATGAAGCAGGGATGTTGAACTTCTCTCAGCCCTAAGGCCAAATTCCATTCTGGAGATGCTCTCAGGGATATATGGGCACTCAAGTGCTGGGCAGAGCTACAGGCAAAAGTGTTAGGGCTAAAAACAAAAGGGGAGGGAAGAAAGCCTCATAATGTGGCCTCATATTCTTACTGCAGTAACTAAGCTTTAGGAGAGGCATTTCAGCCTTCTAAAGTGCAGCCTAAATTGCACAAAAGCCAGGAAATCATAACTAGGGGAGAGGGGTAGTGCAAAGAGGCAAGGCCATCTGAGGAACCATGGAGGCCTGACTGAGACCTCAGGAGTGCCGGATTTGCCTCCCAAGCTAGTGCCACTGATATAAGGTGTGACACAGCCTTCATCCATACCTGATGTGCCACCCCAACACATCGGCTGGGGCAAGACAAGTACCATTTTCTTCCCCAAATGCAACATTTTCTTTGTCTATCCTGTATTCATAGCCCATCATTTCAGCAACCTCGACACAGAGTCTTACAAAGGATTAACAAACATATTGTGGCAAAAGTTTTTGGACGGTTATGCCGTAACAAATTCCTTACATCTTTAAAGAGCCAAAAGACTTTGCATTGTTCTTGCAGTAACAGGCTAATGCAGCAGCCCCCTGGAAATTCTTTAATAGCAGCTTCATTCACAAAAAACTGAATTTACTTTCACCCCAATTACCTCCAGCCAGGAGACCACGGTGGGCCCATCCCAGGCAGCAAAAGGCAAGCCTTGGCGACAAGCTTCTTCTAGTAGCTCATGCCTGGAAAAACAGAGGCAGGTGGGGGAGAAAACGATGACATTCTAAGGGCTCCCCTTCATCTGATCCTATAACTCCTATCCCCTCCCTTCCCCAGTGATTCAATTGTGTTCAGTGGCTCCAAGCATTCTTGTTACCATCAGTATATTTGTTAGCAATCATGAAGTGTTGCACAGATGATCGAGAAGATAGAAGACTGTAAGGGCACCATTTTTAAAAAGCCTTATCAAGCCCAGCACTCTCCAGAGGTGTTGGACTACAGAATCCATCATCCCAAATCAACCCTTCCTGTGCTGGCTGGGATTATGATACTTGTAGTCCAGAAGGGCATCAGGATGAGCAAGCCCATTTTAAAAGTTCCCTGTTGTGGTCCTTTTCTCTTCATCTGCACAACACTTCTGAGAGACACATTACAATTATTCCCATTTTACAAGCGAGGAAGTTCAGGCTGGCAGGAGTGAGCATGTGCTGTGACTCACCCAGGTCCTGCCCAGTGGCCAGCCTTCCACTTTGTTAATTCAGCCCCCTGCTACACACACACACACACACCCCTTGGGCAATATCATAACCCCTTCTCACTTCTTTTTATTTCTGCGGTCCTTGTCCACAGGTCCCGACAGCTTAGAAAGGCCCAAGGGGTCTGCAGGCGACATCTCATCTGAAGGTGTCCCAGCTATAGAGAAAGACAGGCAAGTTAAACAGGGAAAGAAACAGGGAAATTCTGCAGCAGGAAGCTGCCTTCTTTACCTGTGTAGGCTCAGGCATTGAGCCAACCTGAGTAGAGAAGGCTCCTGCAGCAGAAGTACCTCTTTGGCACAAGGGGCTATGCAGACAACAACACAACAGAGGGGCGAAGGCCACAAGTTCACCCCTGAACCCTCCTTGATGCAGTTGTAATCACTGGGGAGTGGTGTGGAGAGACTGTCTGCCTAGAGTTAATATTTCTGAGAGTTTGGCTAAAGCAGAAGGATTGCAGGCTACTGAGGGCAACTTCTACGACACAGAGAACCCCTAGGGACTTTTACTATTATCAGCTCCAAGATCTGGAGGCAAATCAGGACAAGGGTCCCATCAGTGGCCTCCCTTGGCCAGTGGGCAGAGCTGGGTTGCTCTATGAATGGCAGCAACAGCTGCCCCTACCACCTATTCAGCCCTCCATTTTTGTGCTTCCCATAGGCCTGTGCACAGAAGAGAAGTTGTGGTGGGTGCGATTCTTTAAGTTGGACTGGACTTCTGCAGAGCTCGAATGCAGCATGAACCTCTTTTTAGCTGTTCCAGCCTCTCCAAGTCTTATAAAAGAACCTTCCTCCCTGCACAATTTGCAGAAGAACCGGACATGGGCTGGGAACCGGGTTGGGTAGGGATCTATAGAACTTTCAGTCCCACAATGGGAACTCAGCTAGGCAGGTCACAATGGCCTGGCATATGCCTAAAGCTAGTGAATGCTTTCACAGCCATAAAAGTGCATTCAGAGATCCTGAGGATGAGGAATCTAGTAAGACTGTTGTAAAGACACAGATTTCTTGGGAGGAGAGGGTGTGGTTGGGAGGGGAAGGAATTCTTTTCTTCACTACTTGCTCTGGTGGTAGCTTCTAGGAGACAGAAGAGTCAGGTTCTACAGGAAGGTGTAGCACATACATCTTTATTGAGAAGGGTAGAGAATGGTGGTGGTGGCGGTGGTGGAAGAAGAAACTGCACCACGACTCTGGGTGGGGAAAGCATACCAAGCAAGGGGGACTCACGGCCCAACTGCCCCAGTCTCCCTTTTTCTTTCTTGCCAAAGAGGCGCCCGATGGAGGACTTGATGCTCTTCTTCTTGGTGGATTTGTGTAAGGAGTCCTGGCTGCTGTTGGTTCCATCTGCACTCAAACTGCACCAAATGGAGAAATCAGGGTGAGGGTAGAGATAGGATAAGAATAGGGACTTTTTAATAGCCAGGTTCTCTCCAGAGAGAGAGATTCCTGGCCTAAAGGTAAGGCTTTCCTGCTTTTCTTCCCCCTCCCCCCCCCACTTCACCACTATTGATCAGGTACACTGCCCCAAAACAAGTTCAGCAGGACCCCACATACTCCCAGGTGTTAAGCATTTTTCTGGCAACTCTCCTGCTCTTTCTTCAAAAGCTACCCTTTCTTTGTGCTTTCAGCATGTCCCCTTAGTCAACATATTTTACAATGACAGAGTGAGCAGAAGATAGAGTGGGATCTTCTGGGAGGTCTGTTGTAAATGACTCCTGATCATTTCACAATAGCAAGAACAAAAATGTTTCTTTGAGGTTGTAAATTACTTTCATTCAAACCAATAAGGCTAAGTGTAGGAGGGAACTAACTGTGAGCTCAGTTCTGGTAATGGAAATAAATGCTAGGCTGAGCATGGGCACCCAGAGGCTCCCTGTTCCTTAATTCTACGTAAGAAGAGCTGTGCTGGATCAGATCCAGGGTCTCTCTGCATAGTGGAGACAAGTTGCCTGTGAGAAACCCTCACATAGGAGGTGCATGCAATGGCCCCCAGCAACTGTACGTATGTCATGCCACTATCTGGATCTTGGTGTTCTAGCAAGAAACGAAGTAAATTCCAAATAACCTGGAGTCCGTTTACCCTTATTCTAGTGCAATCAAACCTAAATATCTAGAATTGAAAAATGTGCACATCTCGTCCATTTTCACCTGCCAAATGAGACAGACATCATGATTTAAACCTCTTTTGTTTTTTAACACAATACAATGTGGTTCCTGCCTCTTGTACAGGGGCAGCTTTTATACCCAATATGATAGATAGGAAAAGATGCACCAGGCAAAATTTCTCTCTTGGATACAACTCCTGTATGACAGTAATTCTGCAGCTCAACAAGCTGCAGTGAAGGGTGGTAGAACATGCTGGATCAAGCTAATGGACTATCTAGTCCAGCGTTCTGTTCATACACTGGCTGGTAGCATCTTCTCTGCTTGTTATCCCCAGGAACTGGTATTCCAGAGGCTTCCTGCCTCTGATATAAAGGAGGATGTACCATGGATCCTCCTTTATAGATGTGCATCCTCTGTTTGTTGCTTAAATTCATATTTTTCTTGAAAGAAACACATGAGCAGGTCCCATTTATTAAACAGAAGCATTCAGTGCACTTCCAGGGATACTGTGTTGTTTAATCTATATATCCATTTCAGAGAAAAAGTACACTCAGAGGTATTCTGCTTTGTGTACCAGAAGTTTTGAAATAATAAACTGGTAATAGTAGAAGCTTCTAAAAACAATAATCAAATGATTCCCACCACCACCATTATTCAGGTTCTATTTTGGTCTTCCCAACTCTACCACAAGACCCTCTGAGTGTCACCTTGTTTGACATACTCATTTGTAGCCTACCTGGACCTCAGTTCCCTGCCGTCTTCCGGCGTTCCAGCCTGCAATGCCAGGGCCTGGGTCATGCGTTCTAAACGCATTGTGCGGGGGGTCGAAGGAGTTGGAGGCTCACACAGCGCCAGGGCCTTCTCCTCAGACCCTCGTCCCTCTTCCTTGGCGATGTGGTTTTGCTAAAAGAACAAAATGGTACACAAAGAAACTTAGAAGGCACTGCTGGATGGTGAGAGGGAAGGTCACTATGCTAGCTGTCTCTCAGGTCAAGTGTGCTTCTGTGGAGGAAACCCACTGCCCATCAAAGAGCTGTGGGACTACATTGGGGCTGGGTAGAACGTCTATCAGAATAGTAGTAGACAGAGCTTTTGATTCCCTATTATTTAACTATGCAAAAATATGAGAGGGTTTTCTTAAATTGGGCCAGTAAAACTGGAAAAAGCTTAAGGGAAAACCAGTAGTTGATTTGGGTGTAAAAAGGACAAGCTCAGCTCTGGTACGAAAACAAATTCCTGGACTGACCATGTGCTCAGGTGTATCCTCTTCCTTAATTCTCCCCATGCCCATTTCTATTTTATACAGGTAGCAAGTATCCTTGTCCCATGCCCACAAAGTCCAGGTGTCGGGGCTGCACTGGAGCCACAGCTTATAGGGTGGAGGTGCTAGGATTTCTTGATTACCAGGGATAATTACAGATCTGCAACTTGTTCATGATCCTCCGATCACTCAAGCCTTTGTTACTATCCTTACAGCAGCTAAGGGAAAATGGATTTTCTCAGCAGCAGTGAGCTGTCCCTGTTGTAATGCAAAGTCTTTTTGGAGTGACATGGTTTTGAATGGGCAATTAGAATCCATTAGCTTTTCAAAAAACCTGCTCCTGATGGAGCTGAACATTTCCAGAAGAGGCCTTTGGACTCTGAAGTAATGCCCTTCCCTGGTGTTGAGAGAAAAAAACTCCTAGAAAATTTTGAAACCGTAGATGTACATGTATATAATACTATATGCATTCATACACATACATATATGAATTCAGAGATAAACACACATGCATGCACTTGTATACATGCGTCCACAGGCATGGATCGACACAGCATCCTGTGTTTTTGAACTGCCCTTGGGGTCTAGCTATGCTGTCAGTCAGAAGGAATTTCTGCACCACAGCACTGTCTGTGATCCTGGCCAGTTCATAACGCACCATTTTTTCTCCGTCACGAGCAGGGCTGTGGGGTGCCAGGCGGGGTGTGGAATGACCGCTGCTGGGGGGAGAAGGGCTGGCCAGAGTGGAGCTGGTGACAGAGGGAGGAATGGAAGTGCCCGAGCGGTAGCGGCCCAGGGATCCATCCAAGCTGGCGCTGGTTACCCGGCTCTCAATTTCCTCTGCCCGCTGTTCTGTGGATTCTTTTTCCTCCTGGATCAGTCTTGCAAGAGCAGCAAAGAAAAAGCATGATAATTTGGGGAGATAAGCAGTGCAATGTGTTCTCCATACTCTCTGTTCTCCCTATTCCTCTGCCAGCAAAATGGAAAAGATCAAAATCTTGGCTTCATTTTGTGTTCACAGTTTAGCTTCTTAAATGAATTTGAAGTCGTGAGGGCTAGCAATGCATTGCCTGCCAAATTAAGTACCAGGTAGAAAATTCAATACCTGCCCTGAGTTACACAAGATTTATACAAAACCAAACACAACTGGGAAAGCAACCAAAGCTCTACCAAGCTCTGAAGGATAGTATGGTTTGCACTATGTTAGCAAGCTAAACCAGGCTATTCTGAACAATGTGCATTTTAAGCAAAGCTCAAATTCCTAAGTTAGATCTGGAAAAAGTTACTTACATTTAATGCTGACTGAAAGCAATATAAAAAGTTAAAAGTAAAATAAAGTACCTAATATAACACAATGATTGTACACTGTAGGGAGGGGTCCACACACACAAAGGGCCAAGACACCTGCAAGATTTGCCAAGGGTGAGGGCACCACCTCTGGTACAATTCTCACTTCCCCATTGTGTAAACAACCTATGCTTGGCTATTGGTAAGTTGTGAGCATGCTGCATGAACCTGGAGCACTGGGGTTGTTTAGAGGCTTAACAACCCAGCAGTTTCTCTTACAACAAACTATGGGTTAATCATTGGGCTGTTTAGTCCCTAAACAACCCAGTACTTCATGTGTGAACAGCATGCACACAACTTGCAGGTGAACCAATTATACCTGATATGCAGAAAGCAGAAGTAAGAAACTCTCTGAAGGCAGCATGCTCATTTGCTCCCGTTTGTGCCTACCAAACCATGGGCTTCTTAACTGGGTCACTGGCAAGGAGACCAATACAATACCCTCAGATTGGGCTAAGGAAAGACTTTGGGATGTTTTCAGGAGAAACCATCATGCAGGCCCAAGAAAGTCTGTGGCAGCCTGACAGGAATAGAGAGAGGCATCCTGGGAAAATGTTAATGCAGGCCCACTGCAAAGGGGATGCTCTAGGCCTGGCCAGGACAACTCACTTGATCTCTTTGTTGATGGCTTCCAGCTGCTCTTGTAGCATAATGGCCAAGGTCTGCACATCAGCCTGCCCGCTGGGTGACAGCAGGTCGGCCGAGCTGAACAGGGGGTCGTGCTCGTCTTCATCCGAGCCGTCCAACCCACCCTCGAAAGGGCCCCCAGCTGCCTGTTGGGCTCGCTCCCATTCCTGAGAAGATAACACCTGCCAGGAAAGAGAGCAAAACTAAGAGAAAAGGAAGTGTACGTTCCACCGCCCCTTTGACTCTTGCAGTAGTAACCACAGAGGAAAAGGGAAACCTCTCCTACATGCAGGAGGGCAGGGAGAGGTTCACAGCAAATGCTGCTATTTGTTACTCAATTTCCTTCCCACCTTTTCTCCAAACAGCAAAAGCACTCAAGGTGACTAACAATAACATCAAGATTAACAACATTGTTATAAAAGCCATAGCATAAAAACAAAACAATAAGCACACAACAAAAGAAACAAAGAGCATTGAGTGATTAAAAGCCTTTCACCATTAGAGCAGCTGATATGCCAAAGGTCAGCTGGCCTGCCTGAAACCATCTCTGCCTGCTTGTGGAAGGACACAGAGAGGGGGCCAACCTGGCCTCCCCAGCCAGGGAACACGAAGTGGATTCTGCCATAGAAGACAAGGCCACGCCTCTCTCCTGCCCCATCTTTGAACCCTAGTGTTATTCTATCCCAAGGGGAGCCCATCACCCCAGCCCCAATGTGACATTAAGAGAGACAAGACACTCACCAGGTGGGTGTCCAAAGGAAATTGGGGTGGGAAAAGAGAGAGAGAGAAAGGTAAAATTATTTTGGGCAAAAAGCAGAGAGGAACAGGTAGGGATAGAACCATGGCTAGTTTATATTCACCCTGCCATGAACACCAATCCTCGTCCTACAACCATGGTTCAGTGTCTAAGGAGTTTGCAGCCCCCTCTGTGGTGTCACCCCACTTTTGACTTGAATCTGTCCCTGCTCTTGAATATTATGAAGAATGCTCACTAACATCACAACCTCCTCCTTTTCTTGCACCCTGTGCTTTGTGTCCCCTTGACTAGTTTCAGCCCTCTCTTTTTCAGTCCTGTGGGCCTCCGTGCCCGTCATCGTTGCCTGATAAAACCATAACCCACCCACAGGGGAGAGTCACACTTTGTTGCCCCCCTCACTCGGGCCACTGCTCCCAACTCCACCATTTCCTTTCAACCCTCCAATCACGTCTTTACTTCCCACTGGCCTGATGACCCACGTGCTCTCACGCAGCTTCACAGCCGAGGCACCATCCTTATCAACTGTGGGCCCAAAATTCTGAAGTCAAAACAGAATATTAAATTCCATCATTTTCATATAATTGTACTTTGGTTTTCTTTGGCTTCAATGCCGTATTGTCGTTTCGTGGTTGCTTCATTTTAATTTCTCCGAAGCTAAGCAGGTGTAATTCTGGTCAATGTTCGGATAGGTTCCCTCCTGGGAAGGAATCCCATTGATACCCCCTTGGGTTCCATGAGGGAAGGAAGGCAGGTTATAAAAAGTTCACACAAAAGTTGATAAAAAAGGAAGTCTGTCTATCAGCACCACTGATTTCAGTGAGTATTGAGTGCAACTTACACCAGCAATCTTGAGTAGAGGAATGGGAATACTACGAGGTGGAGCTCTCGGCTCCTCTGCAGCCCTGCCATTCTCATTGACATCAATGAGTGGGGAGGTCCACATTGGTCTACATGAAATGTTAACACTATGCCATAGGGATAAAAGTTCTGAAAGTAGCTTTTAGGGATTGCGAAGGAAAAAGCAACAGGATACATGGAATGTGCAGGAAGCATGGCAGCTACAGAAATGATTTTGAATACATATCTAGATCTTCAGCAATAAACTGATGGCCCTACTTGGGAAAAAGGCTAGATTTGAAAACTTGCTATCCTTTAAGGCAGACTTCTTCAACCTAGTGCCCTCCAGATGTGTTGGACTATAAATACCAGCATTCCCATCCTGCTAGTACACTAGTCTCCTTTAGCATCAAGAATCATGAACTGGAAGAGGAAGTAGTTGCCAAGGAAGTACAACTCCCTGCCTGCCTGGGCCATTTTGGTTTCTAAGTCAGGGATATGGAACCTCACCCATTGAGACTCCTTGGAGTCCTCCAAGAGGAGGGCTTCATCTCCAAGCCCTTTCACCCAGGCAGCATAAATACTTGCTTTATTTGCATAAATACATATTTGCCCTCCCCGCCATCTAAGATCGGCGACAGAGGCCCTTCTCCAGGAACCCTCAGTGAAAGATATTAGGAGGGTAAGTACCTGGAGGAGGGCCTTCTCTGCGGTGGTGCCCCACTTGTGGAATGCGCTCCCCAGAGAGGTCTGCCTGGCGCCGTCATTATTTGTTTTTTGGTGCCAGGCCAAGACCTTTTTATTTAAACGTTATTTTAATTAATTGTTAATCTATTTATTGGTTTTTATTTATTGCCTGGATGTATCCAATTTTTATATTTTTATATTTTTTGTATTGTTATTTATTTGATGGAAGCCGCCCCGAGGCTTATGCGAATGGGGCGGCATACAAGTTTCCCAAATAAATAAATAAATAGCACAAAACAGTGATTAATAGTATTAATATACAGCCAAATGCACCAATCACAGCAAACAATTGAGATTTTTCAAAGTCCACTGCCTTTTGTTGTCACCAATTGTTCCAGGCCCTCCTCCCCAAAATTACTTCCTGGGTTTCTTGAAACCAGGAATTTTCATTCACCATTTGTGCCTCTGTCAGAATCCTTCCCTTTTAACACTGTAGACATTTCTAAAAGATGCTCTTATTTCCAATTTTTAGATTGCTAATATGCTGAATTTAGCTTGGCCACTGTTTTAAGCTGACTTTTTATTGTTCTGATTATTTCATATATTGGATAAGATGTATCATTTGACCATTTTTATTATGTTTTAACTTTTGAAAACCTGTGCATGTGTTTGTGTGTGTAATGTTTAAAATAAAAGCTAGTTAAAAAGCTAATATGCCAGGAGAGATTAAGCAGGATGCATGGCTGTGCCCAAAAGAGTTTCCCTGTTTTCACCATTGCCTTGAATAATAAAATACACATTACAGTGCATCACTGCAGCCAGAATTCCCCATCCATGCATTGACTGCCTTGGAGAATGCAGAGCGTGATGATGCCATATCCTGTGTTTTGTACAAGTAGAGCACGAGAAAGCAACTTTTGACCTTCCAGATGTTTGGGTTTACAACTCCCATCAGCCCCAGGTTGCATAGCTATTTGTGAGGGATGATTGGAGCTGTAGGCCTATTCCTGTATTATACAAACAGGAGAAAGAGATGCAGAGTTACTGATTCTGGCGGCTACTCTAGACTTCTCTGAAATTGCATGATGCAAGCCCTAGAATGCACCTGTACAGCAGTCTCTACTGACCCAGATGCTGAGTTTTAATCCCCTTCTGACCAGCCCAGCAATTCCATACCTTGGTGGCTTCATCCTTGACGGTCCAGCGGCCTTTCTTTGAACGTCTTGCCACGCCAGCACTGCTGTAATGGTCCACGTGGGCCCCCACGGGCAGCGTGGGTGCCTGTGAATAACGTAGCTCCAACGCGCTGCCCGGTAGAGACCTCCGTGGAGCAGGAAAAACAAGATGGTGAGCAAGGATGATCAGGAAGAGGGGAGGCAAGAACAGAAGGGCCCCTTTACCACCAGTCCTCCTCATGTCCAACAAGTGCTCCCATTTCTTGTTTAAGAACTCTGCGGTGAGGAAGCTTTCAAATACTCAGCATGTTTGGAATGCAACAGATTTCCTTGGAATCATGACGGACTTATCAACAGGGGAAGTGGTGGAGGCACCCTAGAAGAGTAAGGGCCAAAACATACCTAACTTTAAATGTAATGGCTGTCTACCAGTTGCACTTTTTAGGTTTTACTCTAGAGGAGACACAGGACCCCTGATCCAGGTTGGGATCTGAGCAGGGGAACATTTCATGATCCACACTGGGGGATGGGCATCCATGCAGGAGTAACAAAAACGCTGCTAGAAACACATTTCAAGTGATGTCTGTTTTGACTGGAAGGCAGGGGGTGTGCTATGATGGGAAGGGAATTACCTCTTCTTCCTCAAATAAAAGAAAATTATTCTGGGGGCACTACTGAATGGCTGGAGCTTTCTTACCGGGAGTAGGTGGAGACTGGACGTCCACGTAATTGATCTATCTCCATTTGCATCCTTTCAATTTCGGCAAGCAGTTGCTCCTGCAGAGCATTTTTATGTATTTATTCAACTTATATTCTGCTATTAAATTAGTCCCAAGGACTCTCTAAGTAGATTACAAAAATACCAATAAAAACAACATCTCATAAAACATAAACCTATTACAATCACAATACACAAGATGCCGCTGAGGAGTCAGATACAAATAGATTAAAATAGTATATTAAACGAAACAACAATATAAAGCAGTGCCATTAAAATTACACAATATAAAATCAGTTATTAAAATCAATTATTAAAACGTCTGGAGAATAGGATCGTTTTTGCCTGGTGTCAGACAAACTGCTCTTGGAAGGCCATCCTATAGATGGGGCGCAACCACTGAGAAGGGCCCTCTTCTACTGCCATCTTCCTTACCTCCTTGGAGGACGGCTCTCTCAGAAGGGCCTCTTCCCCAAACTGAGGGATGGGGTAGGTACATATGGGAGCAGGCAGTCCTTCAGGTATCCTGCTCCCAAGCCATTTAGTGCTTTACGTGTAAGCACAAGCACCTTAAATTGGGCCCAGAGTTCAATCGGTAACCAATGCAAATGATACAATATTGGGGTGAAATGGGCAAACTTTTCTGCTGGTGCCAGCACTTGTGCTGCCCTGTTTTGTACAAGCTGAAGTTTCCGGGCTGTCTTCAAGGGCAGCCCCACACAGAGAGTGTTACAGCAGCGAGGCGGATAGGCCACCAGACTGTGTGTGACTGTGGCACATCTGCAAAAAGGGTCATCTGTCCTGGAAAGTAATCTGGTTCCATCCTCCATGGTATCTTTCAGATGATTCTAGAAACTTTCCTAATTAACCCTTCCCCATGCCCTATGCCCACTCTAAATTTCGACTATCCCACACACACATTTCTGCAATTCATTGAACTTCTCCTTGCACATATTAATCATAATCAGTCTCACCTTGTTTGCCAGTAGCTCATCCTGGACTTTCTTCATGTTGGCAATTTCCTCACTCAAGGTGTTCTTGAGAGGGAAAAAGAGGAGTTTGATGAGATCAAGGGTGCCAAGAGGTCTCCTGATTTATTCAGGAACATAAGGAGTGCCCAAAAGGACACAGTTGCAGGATCCTGAGCAGCGGGTTTAGGTAGCTGCCACTAGTAGCACAGGTCCTACTATTAGCCTAATCAGACTGCTTCACTTCCTAATCTAAGACGTCGGTTGGACAACAGGGGACTTCATATAGAATCATCATTTTCGCCTGCAAGGCCCTATTAAAGCTGACTGACAGGCACACAGCAGCAGAACAAGAATTGCTTTAAAGCATCCTTTCCCATAACCAAGTGGTTGCCACCACCTACCACATTCGCCACACATTCACACATACACACACCTTCTCCTCCAGGGCCCCCATCCGTTCCTTAAGGTGCAACTGGAGCCGCTCGTTGGATTCAGACAGAAGTTTGTCAACAGTTTCCGAGAGGCGCTTATTGTGTTCATCGTTCATTTTCTCTCTCTGGCGTGCCTACATTTTTTTCCAAGGGAGAGAACAGAAATTGGGAAGATTACATGAGGATCCCTTCTCCCACCTGTTAGCCTTCATTAAAAGATCCCTCCCTGTTTGTTTCTCACGAACCCACCCCCAGGAAGCTTCTTCATTACTCCCAGCTCCCCCATCTCTTCTTGTTCATCACTAGTATCCCCCTTTCTCCATTCACTCTACACACAAAATTCTGATTAATTAAAAGCATGGAAAGCTGCCTGATGCTCAGGCACTTTCTACACTAGTGGAGTTAAACCTGAGGCCCATGAGTCAAGATCACCCCATATGGGATCCTAATATGGCCCTCCAGAGTTCCCCAAAAGTACACACTGCTTTCCCTGGGCCCCACTCCCTTTCCCCAGCCAACCATCATTTGGAGGTTTCCAAGGTTTTTTTTTGCATGCCACTTTTCTCTATTCTAAAATATGAAAATGCCTGTTCTGCAGGTTAATAACTGGAAGTAACTACTGTAAGTTGCAATAGGCTGGTATTTTTGGTTTTGCTCAATTTGCCTTCCAGTCTCACATAGCACTGGAATGAGTCCTCTGAGAGTTTGTCATAATTTGGCCCTGGGGCTGAACGAGGTTTTACATCCCTGGTCTACCCTGACTGGCTCTCTGGGGTTTCACACAAGGACGTGTCTTTTCCGGCCCTAGCCAGAGATGCTGGGAATTGAACCTGTTTGTTGAGCATGTGTAGGCCACCACTGAGCTGATTTCTTATAATCCCTGGCATATGAACCCATTTAACCCCACCCCTATTTCTGATCATGCCCTCACCCTCTGGAGCTCTTGGTTTTTCTCTTCCAACTGTGCCTCAAGTTGACGCAAACGCTCCTCGAAATTCCCATGGCGTTCCTCTGCCTAGAAAAGGGGATGAAAGGAAGAGTTAAAGCATGCTTTCTTCTTCTGGCCTTCCAGATAGGCTGGATAACCACCATCCTGTGTCTTACTTTACACAAGCCAGTCCTATATTTGGAGGGCCACCAGAGGATAGTTCTCTGTCTGAAAACATCCTCTATTTGAAGGTCTGTCCAGTCCAAGCCTGGTTTAAGGATAAAACCTTGGAGTTATCCAGTAAGTACCAAGAAAGCAGACTGAGCAGACAGCTAGGTCACTTCAACATAGTCTTTCCCACTAGGTTTATCTTGATGTATTGCCCTTCTATTTAAATTACAGTAATTATTTCTAAATTTGCACCCATACATATAAATTAGCATGCACAGATGCCATGCACTTCCTCCGCCTTCTTGCTCAGCACACTCCATCCCTGCCCTGCTTCACACAGTACCTTGTTGAGGGCAGCCACTCGCTGGGCCAGCTGAGCCTCTATCTCAGGTAAGGTCTCGGCTTTCTGCAGGGTCTGCTGAAGTTTCTGCTTGGCATCTTCCAGCCAGTCTTGCAGCTGCCTGTTCTTCTCTTCACTCTGCAGAGGGGAAACAGCTACAGTCTAGGGCTTCATCAAGGAAGAGGGCTCCAAGCAGTAACCCCAAACAAACAAGCAGTAACAATTCACACAAGGCACTCTAGGAAAGTGCCTAGGAAATCGGATGCCTTGTGGTGCTAAGGGGAAAGGCAAGTCAGTCCCAGCAGTCTGTTCTGCTTTGGAACGTGAGATCTCCCATGTCCACATACCTGAGGATTAGAGAAGGAAGCTCTGGGAAGAACCAGCATAAAAGTGGAAGGTGCTATAGCTATTAGAGAATCTCAGTCATCTTGACCTAGATACTAGCACCAGGGGTGGGATGAGTCCTAGCAGAAACCATCCGTCTAGTATTCATGTATTTCCTCATGGGCTCAGCACCATCTTGCAAAGTGAGACAGGCTGAGAAAAAGCCAGCAAAGGATGACAGAATGAAGGCTGCACGACCAGCAAACCTCCTCCGTGTCAGGTGCAGCAGCACAAAGGTTGCTGCAGGTGGCGCAGAGGAGGGATGCGGCTTGTGCAGTGGTTTCAGGGGGTTCCATTCCTGGCAAGCTGTGCATGATCAACCCCTTTCTGCCTCCCGTGCAGCAGCCCAAGCAGCTGCCACCTGTGGTGTGGAAGAGGGACACTGCTGCTGGCCACACGGGGCTCTCTTGCTGGAAACCCTGCATGGCAAGTCCTCTTGCACGTCATGTGCAGAGGCCCAAATGGCTGCTGCACATGGTGTGGAGCTCTGCAGGAATGCAGCCAGGGTCCCACTTCCATCTGGGCTGCTGCAGGGGGCATGGAAGAGGGGCATAACTTGTGGTGAGACCCCCATGAATGCTGGGCACACTTACCAGGAAGTGCCAGGGCTGCTCTACAGTGGAACGGAGTCTGGGGAGTTAATCTCGGGGAATCCAACAGATTCCTCACACATCCCTAGCTAGCACTGTGTAAAGGTTCAGGGAACATACTAGAAAGGGAGCGGGCTAACTTCCCAACCACTCACATGTATAAAAACACTCAGAGGGAGGATGGAAAGGACAGCCAGGCAGTAGCAGGGAGGTACCTGGAACAGCCTAGTTTAATTGATCAGGGGAGGGCAGGCAGGCAGGAAGTGGGGACTCACTTGTCTGTACAGGGATTCCTTACTGGCCAGCTCATTCTCCAGCTTGTCATTGACGTCATGAAGAGAGGTTGCCTCCCTCTGCGCACTCAGGTAGCGTTTCTCAAGAGTGGTGATCCGCTCCTCCATGTCCTCCCGCTGGGCCAGCGCCTGTCACCCCCAGCACACAAGAGGAGGGAATAATGGGAGAAGTAAAACAGACGGTGCCTAAGAGGCTGCCCTCCCACCCACGACTCTGAAGCATAAGCAAACTCTGGCCCAGATCCTTCAGCTCCGAGTTGTGGAAGAAAGAATACATGAGATTCTCTGCGTGTACAAATATACATATTTTAGGGATATAAAGATGTGGCATTCTTTCATTTTTCCAGATTGTACTGTTGGTCAATCTTATTGCACTAAATTAAGAGTTTTAGCATTTGAGAAAATAATTGATCTCTATCCATTGTCCATAAAGGATTCTTTGTTGTCTTTTTCCTATAAACAATAAAAGCCCCGATCACTGAAAGCTCAAATTCTACGTTTTGAGGGGCCAGTCTATTTTCTAGGTAGTGTCTTGGGATCCAAGACTGTCTCACAGACAGTCCCCCTTGAGTAGACAGACTCCACAACAACACAATTGCTGTTAATAAGAAAGGGCTTCTTATGTGAGCTCTGCAACAAAGGAAGTATTAATGTTACATCTCAGTGCTGGACCCCTCCATCCCCAGTAGATTCCCTTGGAGAGATATAGGGCTGGTCCCATTAGTAGCTGTTTTATTTATTTCACCAGTGCATAGCTCACTTGATTTTACCTAAAAAGATATATCAAAGAGGTTTGTAAGATAAAATCTTAAAATAGGAAACAAAGTAAAAATGTTTAAAAACATATCACATAAAACATATCAGTTGAAAATATTCAAAAATCACATGATAAACCTTCTCAATTCAAATGTCAAATTTTGGGAGGGTTTAAAAAACTCATTTGTTCTCCCTGGATTTTAATACAAAGTGTTTATGGTATTTGCTGCTGGTACTACCTTAGATCTTGAAAAACAGCTAAAATATTTATTTATAATAATTATATCCCACCTTTTTTCCTTTCAAGGAACTCGGCAGTTTACATAATTCTCCTCTTCCTCTCAGTCTTATCCCTACAACAACAACCCTGCGGGGTAGGTTTGGGCAGAGAGTCTGTGACTGACTCAAAGTCACCCAGTGAGCTCATGGCTGAGTGGGACTAGAACCCAGGTCTCCTAAGTCCCAGTCCCACACTCTTAACCACTATACCACATTGGCTGTCAAACGACTCCTTTTGCATTTTGTACCCAAAGTACAAAATTATGTTTCTTTCAACCTGATTTTTTTCAGGATGAAAGAAATAAAGCAATATCCTGATTGAAAAGTGATGCTACTGCAAGAAGCCAGATAAAACTGGCTCAGCAGATCCAGCCTGCCAATTGGCCCTCCCTGTTTTAAACTTTTCTTCAACAATGGTCCAAGTCTCTGTTTATTTTACTTTCAGTGTCTCTGTACCATATAAAAACTCCAGAATATTCCTGTTCACATGTCAGAAATGCATACAGTATACCACATATGGGTGCCACACAGTGTCATTACATTATTTATAGGTATATTTATTTATATAGTGCCATTACATTACTTGCTCCTCTTTACATTATTCCTCCTCAATGAATCCTAATATTGAATTAGTTTCTGTCAGAATACACTGCTGCCACATGAACCTGTCCATCAATTAAAGCCCATCCTTGACCCTGCTCTGAGTGGTCCCACCTTCAGAGATTAAGAAGGCAATTTTGGTAATGACATACAACATTACAGTTGATAAACCGTGTGTTTGGCAAGAGTACAAAACCTTAGGTCCAGGGGCCTAATCCTGACCCCTGTGTCTGCTAAATAACCTTTCCCTATTCCACTGGCCCCATACCTTCCTCTCAACCACTGATGGTTTCCTAGCTTTATCGTCATTTCCACTGCACCCTAAAAGGTTGAAATGACTTTCCTAAGGTTCAGTAAAGCCTTAGCTAAAATATGCTGGCACCTTTGGCCCCACCCCTTTTGCTTTGGGCTCCACCCCCACCCAGGAATACAGCTTCCAAAATGGAGTCCAGCCCCCAGATTGAAAGCACTTCAAAACTCCTGCAGTATGGAGCAGGGAGCTGGGGTGTCAGGTACTGCCGTTTACCTCCTTAAGGTCGCGTTGCAGCTTGGCATTGATTTCCTCAGACTTGATGAGGTCCCGCTGGGCTGTGGCCAACTCCTCCTCAAGCTCTGCCATCTGCCGGCAGAGCATCGTCAGTCGCTCCTTCAGCTGGGACAGCTCTCCTCGCTGGCGCTCCAGGACCTCTTCTAGCTCAGTTTCCCGACCACCACGCCCCAAGTCGAGAGAGCCCGATCCATTGGCCTGTAGAGCAAAGGCAGAGAAGAGTGGCTGTTATATGACACTAATGTTGACCTTGCCCACCTACCCAACCCACATCCAGATAACACCCAACCACCCTCCCTCCCTCCCTCCCTCCCTCCCTCCCTCACAACCCCATACAAAAGAACCCAATGCTCAGTGGTAGGGCACAGGCTCTGCACACAAAAGATCCTGAATTATGTCCTTGCTAGTTCCATTTTTATTTTTTAAGAGTAGGAATTGGGCTGATTGCTCCTGAAAAACAGCCTTCAGTAGATGTGGGAACAGTTTCTGAGTCAGAAGAGGAGGAGGAGCCGCATCCACAGCTGCGATGTCAAGGCTGAGGGACTCTGAGATAAGCCAGGCATTAGTTGGGAGTCAATCGGCTTCAGATACCATGGGAAAGGCAAAATGAGCATGCTAATAAGGAGGGTGGATTAGGCATCACTAATTCCAGTCAGCTGAGGAAACAGCCCAGTTGAAAAGTGCCAGATGCTCCAAGTGACTGGCTTGTAAGCAAGAGGACCTGCCTTCAGGGCAAAATGTTGGTAATCTGAATTGGAACGGAAGGGAGGGATTCAGTTTGGAATCCATTTCTCACCAATGCAGCAAACTTCTTTAATGGCTAGTATTCTAACCATGCTTATTGTTTTTGTTGTTGACTTTTGCAATATCCTTCATTTGTACCTTCAAGCCAGTCTGACTGGCTTGTATTAACATAATAAAGCTTTTCGTTAGAATAACTCAAACTTTGTCAGGAGAGGACAAAAAAGACCTCAGGTACAAGGCTGGAAGAGGCATCAGCCTAGACTCTGGAGAGCCACTGCCAGCCTGAATAACAATACTGGTCAAGCTCAGCCAATGGTCTGACTCAGAGCATCAGGTTTACACATTCTTCTTAACATCTTCAAACTTTTCCTGTGTGAACTACAATTTTGTCCAGCTATCTGGGTCTTTTCCAGAAGCATACAAACACAGAGGCATTATTCAGCACACCTGCTTGCATTTTTTAACTCTCTGTGGAGATGTAGCTAAGGGGACTTTCAGAAGGAGGAAATGCACTTTAAAATCTACCAGAACACACCGTGAGAACAAAAAAGGAACCATGAAGAAGAAATCTGGAATACAAAATGCAAAAGGGGAAGCCTGATGTAGTTGGAGCCATCCAAGATTAAACAACAGAGGCTGAGTACAGAAGACATTTCCACGAGCCAACATATGTGAGCCATGATGTGTTCCTGCTTCCACACAGGAGCTACTTGGATGTGCACAGATGCTTCCATGTCCTTCTGATCTGGACCAGACCTTCTCTGCAGTTACATCCCCCTGCCCTCAAATTTCCCTTCCTAGCCCACTTACACAAATCTGGACATCTCCCTCTTTGCTGGGATCATCTAGGCCAGATCTGTGTCGGGCAAGCTGCTCTCGAAGGGAAAGAGACTGCAAGCAGGAAAGAGATGAGAGAGAAAAGGGACACATACATTGTTAAAAATGAAATTTACATTAATGAAAGAACGGCAAGTGGGCATTGACTCAGCACAAGGCAACCTTTTCAGTTTGTGGAATATATGGCTCATATATGGCCCCACTATCCCCAGCCCAGCCAGGATGATAGTGGTTGTAGTGCAATACATCTAGGGAGCATCAGATTGGAGAAGGTTGGCCTAGACATAAAAACTGCTATGGTTCAACAGGTGGGATTTTGAGTTCCTTGCTGATCACCCAGAGATCTAGTGACAGATCCTGCTCTACCTTCCATCTCCTTCTGCAGTAGTTCACACTGTCCGATACCTAATCCAAGACGTTACTATACTAATCCCACAACACAAGCCTTTTTCCCTTAAAAAAGACCACTCAGATGCATATACTATTTTAAAAGCATGTATCGTGTACTACTTAGAAGAATATGCCATCACTGCAGGAGGGAGAAAAGCCTCCTCCATACCTCCTGATTGGACATTTCCAGCTCCTCCTCCAATACGGCAACTCGCTCTAATGCCACTCGCAGCCGTTCCCGAACCTGCCATACACCAGACAGAGATAAAGTGGTATTATTTATTATTTATTTATTTAGTAAACTTCTATGCCGCCCCATTAAGCCTTGGGGTGGCTTACAACCTCGGGGCGGTATTAAGCACCAGTGCAGCAGAACAGAAACAGCCAAGCTTTTCCTATTCTCCTTTGTCCCCCAATCCCTGCCTCATCCCATAAGTAGCCCTGCTAACTGTTCATCCAGGATTTTAACCCAACAAAGCACCACTTTTACCCAAGTTTATCCTGCTTCTTGCCACCCAATGGACCATGAGGTGACTCCTTCACTTTCCTCTGGTCAGCAAAACTATGGGATCATGTTAGAGCAGGTGCAACTCAGCTTCAGTATAGTACAGGTGAAGCTCTCCCTTGAGGTTTGGAAACCAGGACAAATTCCCATCTGTCTCCCAACCCCTCTGTTGCCAACAGACTTAAGTCCTGTGTTCACCTTCTCATCCAGGGCCTTGTGGTGTTCAAAGAGAGACTTGAGGGCCTTTAGAACCTCCACCTCACTGGAGACCCCAGCTGGCGACTGGGCCTGGCGCTTCACCACCGTCATGCGGAGGGAGCGTTCATGTCGCGATACAAGGCATTCCAGGTGTTCTAGCAGCAGCTAGGAATAGAGGCAGGCAGATAAGACAGTTCAGGGATGGACAAAGAGATCACATGAACATGGCTGGACAAAGAAATCCAAATATCCACAGCACCAAAATACCAGGCAAGTATTTATTTGCTTTTCAAAAATAGCCTTCTCTTCCTTCTTTAGAAATGGCCACCTACACTAAATAGATAATTTGGGGTGGAGGCCAGGGATTCCTAAAGCAGGCACGACATGAAGTTTTATTTTCACATGCAGTGGTAGGGTCTACTGCAAAGGTAGAAAGTCAGTGGCTGTCCAGATGTTCTAATATTACAGTTCTCATCATCCCTGACCATTTTATTCACACCACTTTCCATTTTTAAAGAAATACCAAAGCATTTCACAAAATAAATTAATTTTAAAAGGAAACCAACCAACAAACAAAAGCCATTAAAACAATAAAACAGCTAGCAAAACTAGCAGTCAGGGAAACACTGGGCAAAGAAATGCATCTTAAGTTATCAGCAGAAGCACTCCATGATGGAAGCCCACCTGATCCAACAAGGAGATCATTCTGCATAAATGGGTACCATAGTTGAGAAGGTCCTCCTCTACACCATGACCAAACATGGATCAGGAGGTCATGGCATGGTAAATAAGGCCTTCCACTCAGAATCTGGAGAATGGAACAGCCTATAAGGAGAAGGCAGTCCCTCAAATAACCTGATCCTGAGTTGTTGGCCACATCAGTTGGAGCTAATGGAAGTTGGAGTCCAACAATATCTGGATGTCTATCAGGAAAAACAACAGAAGGTGGAGGGAACAAGTGCTCCTATTACAACAGGAAAACAAACAGCAAGAGTAATGAATGAATACTCTAATGAATACCCTTATGAATATTAAAATTAAAATATTAATGAACAACTAATGAAATGGTCATACACAAACAACACAGTAATAAGTACATGAATGTATGGTATAATTCAAGTGGCAGAATATATCACCAAAGTGAATGACAAAATGCTAATAAGAACAAGCTGAGCATGAATTTACCCATGCCTGCACGAAGAGTCTTTTCCTGTGATGTTTTACCAATGCATATACACATGCTACAAAAAAAGGCAAAGTGTGCATACTGCTTTCTCAGGAATGTTTTGCTTATTTATTTCATTTTTATACCACCTGTGAACCAAGGCTATTTAGTGAGTTGTTTGGCAAATACGTGTAAAAGACATATCTCAGCCTTCCCACCCTATCCCAAAATCAAGTTTAGCATCAACCATCCCTTAAAATTTCAGCTTTCTCTTATCCTCTTGCATTGGTCCCTCAAGACCTTTCAGGCTGAATGAATGTCAGCACAAACCAGTTTCCCCCAGCCTGGGTTCCTCTAGATGGTTTAGTCTACAGCTGCCAGCATCACTGGCCACGCCAGATGGGGCAGATGGAATGCAAATCTGTAACACCTTGACGGCACCAAGTTGGGGAAGGCAGGCATAGACTCTGTAGGGGTTATCTTCCTCAATCTGCCACTCTCTCAAAGTGATGGACTACAACTCCCATAATCCCCAGCCAGAGTGGTCTTTCTTTGGAGAGCACCAGGTTGAGGAACCATAACATTAAAACTCAAAATATCAGTATCCAGTAAGTTCTAGATTCCTCAAGTAAGCTGGAACACCACCCCGCCAACTCCAAGTTACTTCTCTTACTCACCCGTGTGTTATTACGTTCTGCCTTCAGTTCTGATATTTCCTCCTCACGTTCTGACAGTTGCTCCCGACACAAGTTCAGTTCCTTAGTAAGTGCTGCAAATTCCTAGTGGAGAGGACAAGGCAGGACAGTTAAAGGTTCTCGTCGTCCTTCAGTGACCATACCCTCTGTTGCAGGGATGTGGAACATTAGGCCTGTGAGCAAAATCTCAATCCAGGCCCGCGAGGGCTCCCAGGATAGCCACATCCCTTCCCCTGCCTCTACCCCCATTTCCACTGCCTACTAATCATTTGGTGGTTTCAAGGCTTTTGCATGTGTTTTCCCTCTTCTAAAAGGCTGGAATGTCCTATCCTAAGACTTAGCAGCAGTAAGAATTTTAAACTAAAATATGCAGACCATTTAGCTACTGTCTTTTGCCTTCAGTCCTTTTCCACTGCTGGAATGTAGTCCCCCAGAGCTTCTCCAAAATTGAAACTGTTCCCCATTCTGCAGTTCATCAACATTCCCACTGGGCTGCATACTTGTGGGATAAATTAATATCCCTGTGTAAGTCATTAGGATATTAATTGTGGGGAAAGTTACCCCAGTTCCAAGTCACAAGATCAGTGTTCTCCAATATGGTCCCCTCTTAGCATCTCTTAGCTCACGCATCTGGAGGACCCCAAGTTGACTTCTGCAAAGCATTATCTACAATGCTTTGCAGAAGTCTTCACACACCCCTTTGACTTTCTACACTTAGTTGTTTTACAACCTGGAATTGAAGTGGATTTATTTGGCACTCTTAGCACTTAATATACATATTTTTATTGTGACACAGAAGTTAAGTAAACAAAACAAAAACTAATTGGCACTTGTTGGTTGCATAATTATCCACTCCCCTGAGTCAATACTTGGTAAAAGCACCTTTGGCAGCAGGTACAACTACATATTTTCTTGGAAAAATCTCTATCTGCTTTGTCCATCTGGATTCTGCAGTGTTCATCCATTCTTCCTGGAAAAAACTGTTCCAGTTCTGTCGGGCTGGATTGGGACCACTGGTAAACAACAATGTTCATGTCTTGCCATAAATTGGAACAAATTATCCTTTCATAAACAACTGTACTTAATCTGAAATAGCATGACACCAGAACAGGTGGACTCCATTCAATGATTTATATGACCTCTGGCAGCACAGTCCCTCCAATGTGGAAAAGTCAAAGAGGGACATTAATACTTCTGCAAGGTATTGTAGATACTATGAACCAAGAATGGGGGTTGAGAAACAGTGCACACAATGCTAGAGCAGCAGAAGGGAAGCTTAAAGCGCAGCCTTGATGTGGTTTGGCTGTGCCATGTCACCTGGACCAATGGTTTAAAAAATTATCCTAACCACAGATTTAAGTTGTGCATTGCTAGACTAAAGCAATAGCCATTCATTTGAGGACTTCCATATCTAAATTTAGATACCTGCATAGAATGATTGTGGGGTTTTTGTTTCATCATCTTGAAATGCTAGGTTCTGTGCTTTCAAATAATAGGGACAGGAGGAAATGTGGCGATCTTTAAAAGTATCCTGGCAAACCCAGTTCTTTGCTTCAATGGAATTACCATTTGGAACATTACACAATTCAGCCACTAGATGGAAACAGCCTATGGATCTACGTTTCTGTTTCATAATACCCAAGGATGGTTTAGGGAAAGATGCCTATTGTGCAGGGATCAGCAGACTTTAGTCTTGTCAATTAAAAAAAACCCAAAAACTAGAAACCCAAGCATCATCACCTGGAATCAAGGTGTGAAAGAAATTTAAAATACAAGTGCCTCTGAACACATCCTGGGAATTTGTTTTCATTACCAAGTCTGTACTGGGCTCATCCTCCTTTCACACAGAAGCCTAGTCCTGACTTTTCTCATTTCAGCAGGCAAATTTAGGTGAAGGAAAAAGCATTTTTCTTGCTACTGTTCAACTACTAGGAGTCAGAAACCCTTGATGATCTACAACAAATCACACCGAAATCTACAAATATATTTTAAACTACCTTCGCCCACATTTTCAGGACCCATTTTTAATAAGAACATAAGAAAAGCCACGCTGGATCAGACCAATGGTCCATCTAGTCCAGCACTCCATACAAGTGATGGAAAACCAACTGCCCACAGGATCCCTCCAGCAGCTGGGGTGCAAGACCTCTGCCTGCCCAAGCTCCTCAGCAACCGGAAAAGGGGGTAGCATACAGCCAGCAAGGCTAGTAGCCATGGATAACCACCACCTCCTCCATTAATTGTCTAATCCCCTTCCTTTAATATGTCTTAAACCTCCCACCAATCAGCTTCATGGGAAGACCCTGGATTCGAGTGTTATGGGAGAGGGAGAAAAATTTCTCCCTCTGCACTTTCTCCACACCATGCATTATTTTAAACACATCTATCATCCCAACCTGCAGTACCACTCACACATCTTTTCAACTATTTTTTTAAATAGGCTTCCGCTGTCCCTGAGATCGGCAGCAGAAGCCCTCTTCCGGGAACCCTCTGTGAAAGATCAGAAGGCAGAGCACCCGAAAGAGGACCTTCTCTGCACTGGTGCCCCATCTATAGAATGCGCTCCCCAGAGAGGTCTGCCTGGCGCCATCATTACGTTTTTCAGCACCAGGTTAAGACCTTTTTATTTCATCAATATTTTAATAAGTTTTAATATGGTATTTTAATATATTTTTAACTGCAGCCAGAGTGGGTCGATTTGTTTATGTTGATTTTTATGTTGGCATTTTGTTGTAATTTATTTATATAGATATTTGTATTTTATTATGTAAGCTGTCCTGAGGCTGTTGCAATAGGATGGCATATAAATATCACAAATAAATAATAAATAAAATCTCTTGAGCAAAAGAGCTGTGACATAGGATGTGATTGCCTAGCAATCATTCTTGAAAATTTGCTGCTGAAGGAGAGCAGACAAGAGAGAAAGCCAATCAGCTTGGGGCAGCAGCACAGAGCAGATACTTAACACTTTTTATTTTCCCAATATTTTAACAGTTAATTGGTTTTAGTTTTGATTTTACCATTATTTATCGGGTGCAATGTGTTCTGTGTTGTTTGTTGTATGTGGTTGTTTTGTTTTTGTTTCTTGTTTTCTTTTGTAAGCCTTCCAGAGACTTTTAGTATTGGATGACATATAAAAACTTTAAATAAATAAATGATAGCCCTACTCTTTCCACTGCCCCATATTACATTGTAATATTACATTTGCATTACTAACAGGATATCATGGGACACCCTCCACCCCAACCAAGAATAGCTTTGTGTCAGGCAGAGATCAAGAAAACAGCACCAGGGGAAAAGGTAAAGCATGCCTTTCCCTGTGTTCTTCAAATCAAAACTGGGTATGGGTTGGTACTGCTTGCTTTAAAAAAAATGATCATGGATTTCTTGTTTAATAACTGCTCTGGCTCTTTAATTGAGCCTCCCCAATTTAATGCCCTACAGATGTTTTGGATGTCAGCTCTCATCAGCCTCAGCCAGCATAGACAAAATCCAGGTATGCTGGAAGTTATGGTCCGAAATATCTGAAAGGCATAAGCTGGAGAAGGCTAATTAGTAAAGGTAAAAACAGAGTGCCAGATGACATGTTCCTTCTTCCCTTTCCTTCTCCAAAATTTAGGACTGCACCTTGAGACAGGTCAGCTGACAACCACTGGCTCAGAACCTGGTAGGCAGCCTGGTGCCCTCCAAATATTTTGCTCCAGGCCTTCACATCTCTAATAACAACCCAAATAAGACAGAAACGTTGGCATCAAAATTGGCATGTTATCATTTATTGGGCCATCTTCATTGAATGAATAGTTGAAAGAGGCCCAATATATCACTGGGGAGCAGATTTCAAGCTTGTGAGATCTACAACCTGTTAGGACCTGAGTCCGCAACCTGAAGCCCGAAGTAAAATGATGGCTCAGAGTGTCAGCAACAATTACCCATCAAATCCAGTGAGCTGTACAATGGGATGATGAGCATACACAAGTACAAATCCAGGTGTGTTGGACTAGTACTCCCCAGTCGAGCATCGCTGACTAGGAGGCTCTGGGTGTTGCAGTCCAACACATATGAGGGACACCAGGTTGACCAAGGCTAGTCTTAGATCTGGAAATGGCTACCGTTAAATAATTTGGAGTCCTTGCTGATCTACTGTCAACCACCAGGAGATCCTGATCTACCTTCTCCCCAGCCCTGCTGGATCACCTTATCCAGCACCTAGCACAAGACACTGCTATCACAGTTCCACAATAGATGCCTTTTGGACAACTCCGGCTTATCCTATACAAATCTCTAGAACTGGCCTTCTACAAGCTTTCTGGGCAGCTATTTACATGTGTTGCTGAAGATCCTTGGTTGCACACCAATATTCCTAAAAACTGAACTGTTCCTTCTCTTCTGCAGGGTGTATCCAGCTCCCCAGACTTTGCATGCCTTTGTAATACATTTGAGCCAGTGTGGTGTAGTGGTTAAGAGCATGGGACTGGGACTCAGACGATCTGGGTTCTAGTCCCCGCTCGGCCATGGAGCCAACTGGGTGACTTTGGGCCAGTCACAGACTCTCAGCCCAACCTACCTCACAGGGTTGTTGTTGTGGGGATAAGATGGAGGAGGAGAATGATGTAAGCTGCCTTGAGCCCTTTGTAGGAAAAAGGCAGGATATAAATAGCAATATAAATATAAATATGTATTTATCAGCAATTTATATCCCCATTAAGTCATCAGTCTTGTACTTCCACACATACTCCAGGTAGACTGTCTGCTTTTTAAAAGGTTCCCTTGCCAATTTATTCAATTCACCCTTCACCATTGTTTCTTTTTCTTCTTAATCCAATTTTAAAAGGTAGAAAACCTGCCTGGGCCGGGGTGGTTTGTGATGCCACAGGTGCTGGCTGATCAGAACTATACACAGCAAACTCTCGATGCAAAGACACAGGACTAGTTTCCTCTGAGCTTGATTGCTATCATCTTTTCTAGCCTCCCTAACTCTGATACTTAGCTTCACTGGCACCCTCCTGGGCTTGTTTGTACCTTTTCTAATCTAAGTATATGTTTTGAGACTCTATTACACAGTGGTTTTAAATAGCCTCCAAGCTTCCTGAAGGGAGATGAGACTTCTAATTGCACTTCCAGCTTCCTTTTAACCAATCCTCTCTCTTGAGAAATTTCTTCCTTTTGAAATTAAGTGACTATTGGACACTCTTGGCAATTTCCCACTCTCGTATGTTTAATTGGATGGCATTGTGGTCACAATTTCCAAGCAATTCAGCAACAGTGACTACGTGTGCTAGATCTGTAGCTCCTTCATCTCATGACTAAACTATTCTGAGGCACAATAACTCTCATCTAGAAATTGTCTTTTGTCATGTCGTGAATTTACATTTATCCAATCAATTTTGAGGGTAGCTGGAAGTCATCCATTATTACTCTTCAGGTTTTTCTCTGATTGTTTTTGTTCTTTACCTTAAAAACACTTCAGTTTTTAATGCTGTTTATTCCTTGTTATGTGCTGCCTATGATGGTTTATGTTTGTTATGGCTGAATTTTTATTCTGCTGCTACCAACCAATTCTCAAGTTCATGAATATCTTTTTATATTACTCTGGCTTGCCTTCCTTAATCAGTTCTGATACAGCTGCATAGTATTTAATATCACACAGAACCCCTCATCTGGAAAGATGGCTGATTCTCAGGAATCCAAAGTAAGGTTCACATCCCTTTCATTGATAAAGAACAGAGTGTTTTCAAGAGAATGTAAACATTTTAAGGTTGCAGTCCCTGAGTTATGAACATCTGAGTTACGAACAACCCATACTAATGAATGAACTGCCATACAGCCTATTGATTTTTTAAAAATTACTGTAGAAAACTGTCATCACCCCAGAGAGAGAAGCAGTAAAAGGGGAGAGAAGGAGACGTCCAATGCATGCCCTCCTGCCCTGCCCATCCAGACAGGGAAATCTCCCTGACATTTCCTTTCTGCGAAAAGGAGGCACTGGTGTGCTTGGGCACGGGGTACCTTGAAATATTCTCAGTTTTTCCACTTTCATGGGGGTCCTGGGCCCCTAAGCCCTGCAAATGTGGAGGGCTGACTATACATGATCTGACTTGCATACAAATTCGGCTTAAGGACAAATTTGTGTTTTCCCAGGAATAGAACTCATTCATAACCCAGGAACTGTCTGTACTTTTATCAGTACAGAATATTTTATCAGAATATTATCAGTTATGAACTCAATGGGACTTAATTCCAAGTAGAATTACATCGGATTGTACTGCAAGCCCCTGTACAACAGGTCTAACAAGTCTTCCTGCTCTAGCTCACCCCTTTTTGGAAATACATTGGCTCAGTATATTTTATGCCATTCAACCAGTTTATTTGGGCTATAGAAAATTTTGAACTCTTCACAGAGATAATGTGAAAATGCCTTGCCTTGCCTATATGTAAAACACAGCTGTCCAAATACATCAATCCAGAAAATGTGGAAAAGTAGATGTATTTTACATTTGCTTTTGTATGTTTTAATACGTTTGGAACCTTTTTTTAAAGCCCGGAGACTTTTATTTAGTTGCTGCAATCCTAGCTATCCAGCTTTTTTTTGGGGGGGGGGGGGAGCAAAAAGTGCCAATACATTTTCAGGAACTTTTCAATATTTTGGGGGTTGAGATTCTTCAAAGTGGGTGTGGGGGGGGGGGCAGTTAAGAGGCAACCTGGTATTCTCAGAATTCTAATCAAGCTGTCGGCTGTTATTATTTATTTATTTATTTATTTAAAACATTTTTATGCCACCCCCATTGCAACAAAGTTATGATCCATGGCACTATCACAGCTAGACAGATCTTGTGGATGCTATAATTAATAAGGTCTGCCGTTCCCTTTCCTTAAATTAAGATTTCGAAGGCATCCTAGAACTGAAGGCAAAGCCTTCCCTGAGGTATTTCCATGCTATTTTACGATTAGCCATCTCTGCCTCCAGGTCTAGCACTGAACTGACAAGGCAAATGCCAAGAGTATTCACTTTGCTAATCTACTTGTGATTTTCAAAAAGCAATAATAGGACAAGTAGTGCTACTGCTACTTACTCAACAACTTCTGACTAAAATCCTTGTTTTTACAGCACTTGCACATGCACACAAACACATGTGGACAGGCACATGCACGCGGGGCCCTTATAAATCATCCATTTTCCTTGAGGAAGAAATATGAAGTCTTTGCTCCAATGGGGATAAGGCCTGTTTTCCACTGAAAGCTGCATTTCGTTTAAGAGTACATGAACAGTTATGTGCTTAAAAACAGGGAGGAAGGGTTTACCTGCACTAAGTTAATGCATAAAAAGGATTAGAGCTGCTAACAATTTGATGATCTGTTGGGAGAGTAATCATCTATTCTTTAACTGTTGGGTAGGGTGATCTTAACCTCTTTGGACAACTGTCTGGGCTGGGGGACATGCTCTCTGGCGCAAGGGAATGCTGGCAGAAAGCTCCACGGGTACAACAGTATCACCAGCATGAAGCCCTAAACAGGCTGTTTTGGGAACAGCCTTGAAGCCAAAGCCTTCCCACCAGGGAAGTAGAGGTAAATTCTGAAGCCAAAGCCCCTCAAAAGCCCCAAAATGTAGGCTGCTGTGTTGATCCACATCAGCAAACCAGTTCTAGCAGTTTTCATCTCTCCTAGGAATAAGTATTTTGTAAAGCTGTTGTTGTGTTGGTATGTAACATTAAATCATCTTCAACCTATGGCAACCCTATGAATGAAATCCCTCCAAAATATCCTGTCATTCAGCTCTTCCAGGTTCAAGGCTATGCCTTCCCTTATGGATTCAGTCCATCTCTTATTTCATCTTCTGCCTTCAACTTTCTGTAACATGAGTGTCTTCTCCAGTGAGTCTTGCCTTTTCATGATGTGTCCAAAATGACAGTCTCAGTTTTGTCATTTTTGCTTCTAGGGAAAGCTCAATTTGATCAAGGACCTACTCGTTTGTCTTTCTGTCGCTTCAGGAAATTCACAAAGCTCCCCTCCAGCACCATAGCTCAAACGCATCAATTTTCTTCCTATTAGCTTTATTCCCTGTCCAAATTTCTCACTTATACATTGTGATTTGGAATACAATAGTTTGGATGATCTTGGTCTCCAGTAAAATGTCCTTACTCTTGGTGATCTTTTCTAGTTTCTTCATTGCTGCCCTTCCAAGCCTCAGTTTTCTTTGAATTTCTTGGCTGCAGTCTCCCTTTGAATTGATGACTGAGTTGAGGTATGTGAAATCTTTCACAATTTCAATTTCTTCATTATTAACTGTGAAGTTCTGTAACTCTTCTGTAAACAAGATTTTTGTTTTTTTAATATTCAGCTGCCATTCTGCTTTTGTACTTTCTTCTTTCACTTTTATCAGGAGTTGTTTCAAGTCATAGGGTACCATCAGCATATCTTAAATTAGCTATGTTTCTTCCACCAATCTTCATTCCTTACTCTGATTCTAATCTGACTTTCCTTATGATATGTTCTGCTTACAGATTGAACAGATAGGAAGATAAAATACATCATTGTCTGATGCCTTGGCCTATGGGAAACCATTCCATTTCTCCATATTCTGTCCTAACAGTAGCTCCTTGTCCACAATACAGATTATGCCTCAGGCATAATCAACCCATTTCTTTCAGGATCATCCATAGCTTCCCATGATCCACACAGTCAAAGGCTTGTCTGTGGTCCCTAAAGCATAGACCAGTGATGGCAAACCTTGTAGAGACCAAGTGCCCAAACTGCAACCCAAAACCCACTTATTTATCGCAAAGTGCCAACACTGCAATAAAACTTGAATACTGAGGTTTTAGTTTAGAAAAAACTACTCACGGCCAGTTCAAGCAAATGCAGTGCACTGACTGGCCATGCGAAAGCTTGGATGAGTCGTGGCCCAGGACGTCATCACCTGGTGCTGCTAGTCCTTTCTGAGCATGCGCATGGCCCCTATGTGCACTGTTATTCGATGCTCAGCTGCTGGAGTGATGCTGGGGCGGCGTGGCTCATGTGCTGACAGAGAGGGCTCTGCGTGCCCCTGTGGCATGCGTGTCATATGTTCGCCACCACTGGCATAGACCAATATTTTTCTGAAATTCTTTGGTGTCCTCCAGTAACCAATGCATATCATCATCATCAACAGCAGCAGCAGCAGCAGCATCTGTTTGCAATATGACCCTTAGTGCCTCTTCCTTTTCAGCTTGGACAGCCATCATTTCTTGCTCCCTATAAGGTAGTATTCTTTGCTGCAACACTTTAAGCATCACTTTGCTTATGTGTGAGACTAATCCAATAGTCCTACGGCTGCTGCACTCTTCCGCATCTGCTTTCCTGGGGACTGGAATGTACCTTGAATGTTTCCAGACTGTGGGCTCTTATTTTGTTTTCCATATTTGTTGGCACATTTTTACTAGGATTTGGACTGATTCATTTTCTGTAGCTTGGAATAGTTCTATTGGTACCCTACCTACTCCAGGTGCTTTATTCTTTGTAAGTACTTTCCGAGCAGCTTTCACTTCACTAATATTGCAGGCTTTGCCACACAGGATTCTGCTTTGAAGAAGTATGTTATTTTCTCATTTCTTCTGCAGAATTCTTCTGTATATTCTTCCCATCTTCTTTTTCTTGGTCAGATAGTATGTTCCCTTGTTTGTCTTTTAACACTCCTACACTAGGGTTTGATTTTCCCTTCAATTTTTGGATCTTCTGGAAGAGGTCTCTTGTTTTTCCCTCTTTGTTACTCTCTTCTATTTCTTTGCACTGATCATTGTAATAGTTCTTTTTGTCTCTATGTGATGGTCACTGAAAAGTTGCATTCAAATTTCTCACCCTATTTCAGTTATCTTTTATTTTTATTTCTCGCCTGTCTTTTGCAACTGCAAGTGCTTCTTCTGTCATCCACACAGGCTTTTTCTTTCTTGTTACTACAGGAACTGCCTTTTGGCATTCTTCTCTGATAATGTCTCTGGTTTCAGTCCAGTTCTTTTGGCTCATGGTCAATTAATCTGAGCAATGCAAATCTTTATGTCGACTTTAAATCCTTAAAGTTACTTAAGTTATATTTTGGCACTATGTTTCTGTTGGTGATCTTTAGCCTGACTCTGATTTTTTGAAATTAAGAGCTGATGCTCACTACCACAGTCTGCTCCTAGTCGTGTTTTGGCAGCAAGGAAACAGCTTCTCCACTTTCTCCTTCCAGTTACATAATCTATTTGATATCTGAATTGGTCATCTGAGGAAGCTCATGTATATAATCATCACAGCAGTTGCCTGAAGTATGTGTTTACAATGAACAGGTTACTGGCTTCACAAAATTCTGTGTGTTGCTCTCCTGCTTCACTCCTTACCCCTAGGCCAGGGGTCGGCAACCCATGGCTCTGGAGCCGCACGTGGCTCTTGAACCCTGCTGCTGCGGCTCCGTCGCTCAAAACACGCACCGGCACAGCCACTGATCTGCTGGAAGCTCCACTCAGGAACACAGTGCTAGCTAGTTAAGCAAATCAGCTAGTTAAATAAATCGCTACATTCCTCTGCTAAACAAGCTTCCTGCAGGCTCTCATGTTACACGAAACGCTGCTGAAAAGATTCTCTTCGTCCCAATGTAAACTCCTTGATCTGAAGGTTAAAAGCTGTGCTTGGGACCTGTCACAATTCACAGCACTTGACTATTTATCTGCTAATCAGTCACTAAACACACCTATATCTCCGGCACAGCCACCAATCTGTGGACCCGTACCGATTTACTGAGCTCCCCCTCACCCACCCTTGTAGGCCAGCCATGGATAAATCGAAGAAAAGTTTCTGAAGAAAACCAAACGTTTAATGATAAGTGGGTAGATTCATTTGCTTTTACTGCTGATGAACTTATGGGGTTTGCTGTTTAATGCACTGACTTTGACTCTGCAGGAAGCTGTTCTCCTATTCAAAATATATGAAAGGAGTCCTACTAGTTTATAACGTAAGATTAAAAATAACAGTTTTTAGTGACTGAACACGAACTGCAGCTAAATCATAATGAAGATATACATAGCATTAAGGTAAAAAACGATATATGCAGTGTTACCTTCATTTCAGATGTCAAAAGGGTTTTGCGGCTCCCGGTGTTTGCTTTTGTGTGGGAAATGGGTCCAAATGGCTCTTTGAGTGTTAAAGGTTGCCGACCCTGCCCTAGTCGACGCGTTCCTGCAACATTTGCTTTTGCTTTGCTTCTTACTTTTACATTCCAGTCACCTAGGACTGGCAGCATGTCTGGTTTTGGTGCATAAAAGTTCTCAATTTAAACACCTGCATAAAAGTCTTCAATTTCTTATTCTTTAGCATCTGTTGTTGGAGTGTAGATTTGAATAATGGTTATGTTGATAGGTTTTCCATTAATTCTGATTGATCTTATTTGGTCAGCCTCTTACTGTCTGAGCTACAACTTGCCTCAGTAATAGAGTCACTCTATTCCTTCTGAGTTTGTCATTTCCAGAGAAAACCCTTTTGTGTTTGTCCGTTCGGAAATGTTCCATTTCATTCCACTTTATTTCCTTCACAGCAAGGTCTGCAATGTTCATTCTTTCCAGGTTTTGCTTTACGATGTCCAGTTTGCCTTGATTCATACTTCTCACGTTCCATGACCCAGTTGAATGCGTTGTGCGGCATCAGACTTTTCTTTTATCTCTGCGCATGTCAGCCGCTAGACTTCTTTTCAGCTTTGATCTAGTAGTCTCACTCACAACAGTGCTACTTGTATTTGCCCTTCCCCAGTAGCTCATAAAGTGCCTTCCAACACCGGGGTCTCATCTTCTGGCAGTATCACCGCCCCAAATACTTTGCATCACAACAGGGACAGCCATATGCTGCCCATGGGAAAATCATCAGCAGGGTTACAGCTAACCTCAGAGGAAAGGGGGTGGGTGACAGATAAAACCACTGCAAATGAAAAGTTCCCCGTGTGTCTTGGCTGTACTGCACCACTGCTCTTTACCCACACAGAGAGTTCAGGATTAATTCCCCACCCTCCCTCTGAAATTAATTTTAAAAACAAAAACAAATTCTGAAATAGGCACCCCCTTCTGCCCTGACCAGAATGAGCCAACAGTGCTTTAGAAGTAATGGATCAGTCATGACCTTGACCCCCCCCCCCCATTCCCACCCCTTAGGATTGCTCTCTAAAGTTGCCACTTCCAAAATTATATGGGGAAAGGTCTGGAGCTCTGTGAGCAGTCGGATGAAATACAGGTCTGCAGTGGATGAGGTTGTACTCCCTCTGCAGTTTGGTAGAAAGTAGATTTCCAACTGTCTTGGACCAAGCCCCAGCATTCCTGACCATTGGTTATGATGACAAGGGATTCTGTGTGTTGAACTCCAAAATATCTGGAGAGCTGTCTTCTGCCCATGCCTGCTCTCATAAACCAGGTTATGGTGCTCTTAAATCTCACACAGTTCATGGCTATTTAAGTGGCAGCTGCAGGCAGAAGTCTGGCCCATTTTGACTAGTGTGCCAGCTGGGTCTCTTTCTGAAGACTGTTATCTGGCCAAGTTGCCAAGTCCCTGGTCATCTCCAGATTAGGATATTGTATTGCATTTGATCTGGGGCTGTCCTTGCAAGGTGTTTGGAAACTGCAGCAGGGGCAAAACGCACCACCCAGAATGCTTTTGGGTATCTACTTTTCAGATGATATTGCACTGATTCTGTTTCATCTGTGCTGGCTTCCTATTTGATTGTAGGGCTCAGCTTGTATAGATAAAGGCCTACCTAAATGGTTTGGGGCCAGGAAAACTGAAGGACCACTTCTTCCCACATCAAACCTGCTCATCAGTTATTGTGATAATCAGAGGTTGTGCTTTGTTGTACATCACTAAGATCGGTGCAGCTGGAGATCAGGTGAGACAAGGCTTCCTTGGTGATGCCATATCCACTCCTGGCATAGAAAGTTATTGGGGTCCAACCCCAAGCTCGCTCAACAGCAGGATCTCCATTTCTTCCCTCCACCTATAAGTCCCAGTCCAGAGGCCAAGACCAGGAGCAACCCAGGGTGGCCTCATCAAAGGTACTGCGGAGCAAGGCATTAGTATGTGATGCAAGGAAGTTATTTACTTCAGATGCAGCAGAAGGACTGTAGCACAGAACTAAGCAACCTGATCCTTTGCAAGTGTTTTGAAATACAGTTCCCATCAGCCCCAGCCCACATGGTCAATCATAAGGTGTAGTGGGAGTTGTTTAGCCTTGTTCTAGCCAAACTGAACAGAAGATGAAGGAATGCCACTCCTTCGAGACAAACAAATTGTCTTTTGAGACAAACAACATGTTCATTCAACATGTTGATCATGAACACAAACAGGAATAATTTGCAGGATGGGGACGGGCTGGGGGAATCAGATGCATTACTTCCCCTTCCAACCAGTTTTTACAAACTGCCTGATTGCTGGTTTTGTGGCCTGGACTGCTACCCACATGCCTACATCTGACTGCTGCAGACAAAGCAATCTATGCCAGTGGTCAATGTAAGGGGAAGAGATAGGAAGCAGAAGGACCTTAAAGAAATCCACAAACTCCACCCGCTGGTTTCCACCTGTTGATACTTAATCCCTCCAGCCGCCTTCTAAAAACAGCTGCTGATGGGGCCTCCACCAAAAAGGAAAGGAGGAACTGTGATCGGAACACTAATATATAATATTCAAGCAGTAACTCTACTACATAGTACAGAACTTTTTAGTCTGAGGGCCAAATTCAGTTTTGGATAAGCTGCTGAAAGCTTCATTCCAGTGGGCTTCCAAGGGGAGCAAGGCCAAAGGCAAAGAGGAAATGCCAGACCACCCAACATCCCAGCATATTTTAGCTTAAACCCCTTACTGCCAGTAACTAAGTCTCAGGAGAAGTATTTCAAGCTCTCAGCGTGGAGAAAGATCTGTGCAAACGTTGGGAGGCACCTACCAGTGGCTGGAGGAAACAGAGTGGGGCCAGTGAAGAGGGCATGGTCTGGCAGGAGCACAGCATTAGACCTCCTTGCCAACATCATGGCACCAGAGCAGAGATCCACCCCTCCCCTGAAGCCATGCACTCAGCATGACCCACCTGTCACCAGGACTTCACGGCCGATTCAACTCTGAGCTTCTGACCAGCAGCTCATCCGCCTCGTTCTTCTCCCAGCCAGTCCCGAAACCTCCCACCTTTCCCCATTCCTCACCTGTGGCAGGGCAATGTTGAGCTGGCGCTGCAGGGACTCTTTCTCATGGCCCAGTTCGCGCAGGCGGAGCTGTGAGGTGGCCAAACTCTCCTGAGTGTCCCGCAAGGTCTCCAGCAGCCGCTCGCGTTCATTCAGCATGTTGACCATGAGCTGCTCGAAGTTGGCATCGTCGGCCCCGTAGGCCGAGCCGCGACGGTTGTCCTCATTGATGGTTGGCATCACTTCGCACATCATCATGCCAAGTGGAGTGGGGAGGATGCCCTGGGGGCTCCTCAGGAAGGAACAGAAATGGAGCCCTGGATCCTACAGTGGAGGAAACAAAAGAGATTCTTCAAGCGCCACAGAACTGAGAAGCGAGAATCAAAGAGGAGAGGCAAGGGAAAGGAAGACTGAACTGTTTCCAAGATGTCACAGCACCTCCTTCACATTAGGGCACTGAGCACCTGCTTCACCTATAGGGGGCCCTCGGTTCAATTCCTGACAACTCCACTTGAAAAGCCCAGATTCCAACAGTTGGAAAAGTCCTCCACCTGTAGCAGCTTTCCCTATCCAGATTCCTTCTAGATGCTCTGGACTATAAATCCCATTTGTCCCAGTCAGCATGGCTAATGGTCAGGGATTATTTCATTTTTCATTTATTACATTTCTATAATGCCCAATGACCAAAGATCTCTGGGCAGTTTACAAAGATTAAAACCTTAACATATATGTTATAACAACCACATACATACAAAATATAAACATACAACAGAAAGAGAGAGAGACTTCATTTTGAATAATCAATAGCAAGAAAGAAGTCACTACCTGATTCAAACCTCGCCATACCTTGCCAAATGCCTAAATGAAGAAGGTATTAATTGGTGCCAAAAAGATAACAATGTTTGCACTAGGCAGAGAAATTATTCCATAACTGGGGGCCATCTTTGAGAAGGCCATTTCCACAAAGCCACTTTCTAGGGTCCCTCAGAGGAAACCCTTGGAGGAGGGTCTTAGGTGACAAACATGGAGGAAGACTCATGCTGGGAGAGGCACCCTATCAGATATTGTGGTCACAAGCCATGGAAGCCTTTATAGGTCAAAATCTGCACTTTGAATTATAGCAGTTGTGGCCAAAACAACTTGAGGTCACCAAGGCTGGGGGACACTGGAGAGTTGCCACCAGTCAAAATACACGGTACTCAGCTGGCTGGATGGTGAATTAGTCTGACCTAGTATCTCAGAACTTTACATGGAAAGTAAGATTTCAGAACTTTGTTGGAAGAGCAGAGTAGCCTAAAGGCAGATGGCTGATACAGAGAGTTTGGATCCACCAGACTTTCAAGTAGTGGGATGTGACGAGAATGTATGGAGAACTCAGACTGCTGTGATCTCTGGTACAAAAGAACTACTCTGGAGAAGAAAGGCTCGGAGTCATGAGCCCTGGAATTGGTCGAAACGACCACACATACATCTTTGCTAATTTATTTATTCAATTTATATTCTGCCTTTTTTCTTACAAAGAACTCAAAGCGACTTACATCTTTCTCCTCCTGCTGCTCTCAGTCTTGTCCCCACAAGAACAGCCCTGTGAGGTAGGTTGGGCTGAGAGTCCGTGACTGGCCCAAAGTCACCCAGGGGCTCCGTGGCTGAGCAGGGACTGGAACCCAGTTCCCATACTCCTAACCACTGTGCCACACTGGTTACAAATGGAGATTATTACAAACAATGACAAAAGGAGCAGAGATTTCACTATAGTAAAGAAACCATCCTTGTCGCTGCCTGCCAAGCAGAGCCAGCTGGAAAGGGAGGAAGGGAGGTTGGGAAGAAGCGCCAAAGGAGTCAGAAGTTGAGATTAACTTTGTGGGCAGATGAGGAGAATGAGCACAGTCACAGGGCGGGCATGAGGTTTAGCCGGTTGGAGAAGTGGAGCTGCCAGAAACCAGCCCAGCCCCACCCTAGCCTTGAGTTCCCTCCCCATGTTGGGGCAACTACCTCCCTGGGGCAACACCGTCTCTCCTGCCTCAGAGTAGGGTCAGTGGCCAAGGCAGCCTGACTCCTCTGCTGGAACAATGCCTGGCCTTGGACCCGCCCCACACATGCCACAGAAGATCCTATCAGGCAATGAAATCCATGCCCGATGCTGCCCCATCTCACGCACACCATGGCCCAGATGCCACAGATCTGTGGGGATCTAAACCGCTATTGCAGCTCAACCACAACAAGCATCACTGGATGTCCTTGGATGACATGAACGTCCTAGTCATACTTCTCCAATCTGTAAAATGGGTGTAACATTTATTATTTACTTATTAAAATAATAAGTCCTCCTCTCCATTTTATCTGTACAACAACCCAGTGGTGGGTCAATGACTGGCCTGAACCTTTGAGCTTCATGCCCGAGTCCCAGTCCAGCACTGCAACCATTACACCCCATATGGATAACTCCTTTTTGAATGTTCAAAGCACGTTACATCATACATGGTGAAAGAAACAATCTGTGACTTTCCTTATAGTTCAGAAGAGCCAGTGAGATGAGGAAAGGGCAGCAGTGTCGGCATGTTCAAACAACTACAAGCTTTTTTAAAAAAAAAAAAAATCACACTGGGTTATGATTGATGCAAATGTGCTTACTCGGTATCCGACTGATGGTATCGGTGCTCTTTTTGACTCAGCATTCATTTTGCTCTGAAGGGATAGGTGATGTATGCAATATTAAAATAAGGTGGACTCCGATCGGGGGGCTTCCATTCTTCATTGCAAGCTAGAGGCTGGACACATGGCAGGGGTGGGAAGCAGCAACTGGCAGCTGCAAGAGCAGGAGGCAAGGAAAGCAAGAATGAGCATTGCTGAAGGTTCCAGGGGTCCCTAGAAGGGGACCAAGGAACCAGAAAACCTCTTGTTTGACCTTGCCTGGCTCGGTAACCTCCAGAGAGCTGAAGCCTGAAACACCTGACTGGCACCAGCTCGGGGGAGATGGCTGCTTTGCTGGCCCTGTTTGCAGGGCAGGCAAAATCCGGTCCGGGTCAAATGTGTGCAGTTTAACACAGAATGGATGGGCTCCCCATGTGATTGGAGCCTGTCGCATCTGTTCTTTGGAAAGTGCCAGGCACACAGAAAGTACAAAGCCTGTATTAGTACATGAAGTATAGAAGGTAAATTATATTAGTGCAGCTTTCCCCAGCTTGGTCCTTCCATACATGCTGGCCACATTGGCCAACCTGATCAATGGGGATGATGGAGTAGTCCGACACATCTGGAGGGCACCAGGTTGGTGAAGGTTGATCCAGTGCATGGCCAATAAGGCCCAACTGTTGCCATAAACCTCAAGGCCCATCCCTACCAATTTCTCTACCAATGCAGGAGGGGGAGGAGAAAATACTGTCATCCTTCTTCCTCTGCCACACCGTTACTCATACTTCTGCCAGTCTCCCGCTCTGCATCTTACTTTTCCTTCCCCCTGCTATTGATCTGCACACCAGAGAACCCAGCTTTATGTGTTACGTTTACATCCCACTTGTTCCCTGCAAAGAACCCAAAGCAGCTTACAGAAACCTCCTCTTCCTTCTCCTTTCTATTTTATCCTCACAACAACCCCATAAGGTAGGTCAGGCTGACAATGAGTGACTGGGACAAGGCTTCATGGCTGAGAGGGGACTAGACCCTGCATCTCCTGGTCCCAGTCCAGCACTCCGGCCCCTGCACCCCCTCGGCGTTCCCTTTATCTGCGCAACAGGAACTCTCTGAATAAACTGTAGCCACTGCCTTTACTCATTCCACACATCTGTGTCTGAAAATGCTACCCAGTCTAGTCCATTCGCACATTTCCCCCATCACCAGTACCGTCCCTCCGGAGGCTTGTCACTCTTGCCTCGTCACCTTCCTCCAGGCTGAAGCCTGTGCCAGGAATGGCTTCTATATGCCAGGCCTTCTTCAAAACCCTGGTTGTTCTCACCACCAAACCACATCTGGACCAATAGAAACATACTACTACTTTTTCCTCGCACTGCCCACTGGAAATCATGGGTTCAAACTTTACTTTAGCCATGGGCTCGCTAAGTAACCTCACGCAAGACCCCACAGCTGTTTATAAGCAGGTAAGGGTAAAGGTAAAGGTTCCCCCATGACATTAAGTCCAGATGTGTCTGACTCTAGAGGGTGGTGCTCACCTCTGTTTCTTAGCCGAGGGAGCCAATGTTTGACCCTGGACAGTTTCCATGGTCATGCGGCCGGCATGACTAAATGCTGAAGCACATGGAATGCAGTTGCCTTCCCACCCAAGTAGTACCTATTTATCTACTCGCATTTGCATGCTTTCAAACTGCGAGGTTTGCAGAAGCTGGGACAAAGCAATAAAAGCAGACAAGCACCCAAATAGACCCACACTCTGCACAAGGGCCAGGATTACACAGGCTTCTCTCGCCGGCACATGTGTGTACACACGGAGATGCTGACCCCAAGCGTTCTCTTTAGCTTCTCTGACCCTTCAACTTTTGCATGTGTGTCCCAAACAAAATAAAGAAGCAAGCAAGTAAGCAGCTGTTCCAGGAGGAGCAGAGCCCATGACTCTCTTTCCACAGCTTGCCGAGCCATTTCCACAGCTTAGGACCAGCTTGAGGACTGTATGAATTTCAAGCAACCAGTTCTTAGTTGTGCTGTTTGCTTGAAAGTTCATGCTGCATTGAGTACTAGAGGTTTTGCCATGGTGGCCCTTAAACTAGCTAGTTTTTCTCAGTTTTCAAGCTAAAGGAGTGAGAAAAAGCAGTATAGAGGACATGGTCCCAAAGACTGCTGGTTACTTGAGCCTGCCTTTGCCAAGCCAGTGCCTTCAGATGTTTTGTTCTTTAACTTCCATCAGTTCCAGTTGCATAGCTAATGATCACTACTTCTAGAAGTGATGGTCTGAAACACCTGGATAGTAACAGCTTGGAGAAGGCTGCTTTAAGTCTTTTCAAGTGGCCTGTGAAGAAAGCCAGGGATTTGTAACTGTACTCCTCTGAAACAGTAAGCCGGGACTGTGGATAATTTGGCTGTTTCTGTTAGCATAATAAACTGAACACACCTGCAACACTTTATTTAGTTTGTCCCACCCAAACAAGCCAAGCAAGGATCCTTGGTTTAGATGACATGGTAATTAAGAGTTCCTGGTTTGTTTATCCAGTTGTAGTAGTGGGAGGAACCAAATAGGAATTAACAGACTGCATGTAACAGCATCCAACTCATTCATGATACACTGGGATTCTCCAGAATCCTGGATTATCATTCTGTACAAATGCATCCATCTTTTCACTCATTCATTTTCACCAACACCATCCCCCCTGAGGCTACTCTCTTCTCAACAGAATTCTTCCCTTTCCTTTTCCAGTACTGCATAATTCTAGAAACCAAAGTACCTATCTGTCTAAGAATGTTCTGAGGTCCTGTTCAGAGCATCCCAACCTCCAGGTGGTAAGAGGATAACAACCAAGGATCTTTTCAGTCCCTGGGTCTTTTCATAAGTGGCGCCCCAAATGTGGAATGCCCTTCTTGAGAACAGCTAGTTGCACCAGCCTCACTGTCTTTTTTGCAGAGGGGAGAAATTAGATTTTTTTAAATTTTTGCAGGCAACTTTTGTTGTTCTTTGTTCCTATTATTTTAAATTGTGTTTTCTACTTGCTTTTTGTTGTTTTATCACTAACAATATGATTACTGAATGTTGCCCTGAATAGTTAAGAAAAAATCTTGGAAAGGCAGGATTTAAAAAGTTAAATATATAGATATATGTTCCCCAGTTCACACTGGAATAAGCACTAAGAGTTCATAAGCACCCAAAGGCAGAACCATAGGGCAGTTCACATCTTCCAAAAACACTTTATTATTCCATCTCACATCTTCCCAAATGATTAGGAAAGTTTTGCTAGTATGCAACACACATCTACTTCCCTAAAATTTGAAGTCACAAACTCATGATATTCAATACATCCTCCTACCTCATAAATTTTACAGGCGCACACACACGCCAAGCAAGTTAAAAATTAGATCCCTGCACGGGTAGATAGGGATTTGTGTTCCTCTCTTCTAGAACAAGACTAACACAGGCAAAGAGTTCTTTTATTTTTAAAGAGGGGTACCATGGAATCAACAGGGCAGCCTCAAACACTTGGCTCCCTGAGGCAACAGACAAGATGGCCTCTCTCCACCCTCACCCATGTACAAAAGCTGACAAGGCCAGCGGCTGAACTTTATTTCAGCACAGGTGACAGGAAAACACCATGCCTGGGGGAAACAGGGTAACTTGGGGGATGCAAGCAAGTCAACACACCACATGCAGCTCCATCCATTCTGTGCCACTCAGTGATTACTGCCTGAGGGAATCGCCTCACTCTGTCTCACAGCAGAGCCGGCCCTGGGAATCAAGCTGTCTAGCAGCTGCACCCCAGGACCTAAAGGCCTCGTGCATGAATTGCAGGTGCCTGGAGATCCCTCCGTGGTGAGCGAAGCGTGTGCTGCATCCAGGGGCACATCTCTCGTTCTGCCAGCCCGAAGGGGAAGGCTGGCACTTTGACTCCAGTTACACTCAACCCTGGCTTCTCAGGCAACTGCCAGAGCCAATCACTTGCAAACCCAGCCCTTCTTTTGGTGTAGTTTGCATGTACTACAGTAGGAGGTATCTTGCTTCTCAGGAACAAGGAGGTGGACAGATTCTCTGGAATGCTGTGATCAGGCCTTGGGAGAAGGACATGCTTTTGGATGGATGAAGAGCAGCCCTCTCCCTTATTTCAAGGCCAAGTCCCTGTCCCTGGTAACATATACTGAAGATTAGCCTTCAGGAACTCTGGCTAAATAAAGCCCTATATTTAGAGATAACTCCATACAAGTCAGCACACATAGAATCATCTGTATCTGAAATTTCTGACATATTACCTGTAAGCACCAATGCATCCGCAGACATCTGTCGATGCCCATCAGGCTTCCTGCCCCTGATTTAAATTTTATTTCTCAGTTTTTAGGAGGCTGGTTTGCTGCAAGTACTTCTCCCCAGTGACATCTTTACTTGGGATCAAAAAAGTGGTTTTGTAAGTTACGCTCAGGCCCCACCTCTGCCTTGCACTCAGGTTCTTCAACAAGTTACTTTTCTTTTAGTTTCACCAGATTGCCTTCTGGGATGTAAGTGTTTTGCAATCAGCCATGTACACCATGGGAGCCATGTTATGGATAAACACCCTCGTGTCAGCCATATTTTGAGCGTACCCACAATGCACGACCGACATTCCCAAAGTGCCCCCTCTAACCCTAGAAGGTTGGAGAACTCTAGTATAAGTCAAGGGTGGGCAACCTGTGGCAAAAGAGCCGCATGTGGCTCACCGCCTAATTCCAAAAGCTCTCTGCATGCAATTAACTCAAACCTCGGACAAGCGCAATCTGCACCTTCCCCGTCAGCCCATTGCAAGGGGTGGGTGGGAGAAAAAGAAAAAGAAGGGGTTGCCATACTCACTTTTGGTTTTGGCTCTGGGCAACTTTGGCTTTTCCTCCTGCCGTGCCCCCACCCGCCACTGACATATGGCTTCCAATAGTTTACCATGAAGAAATGTGACCATTAACAGAAAAAAGATTGCCTACCCCGGTATATGTATTTCTTGGTGTGTCATGCACCCCCTTCCCTCCCTTTCCCAAGCTGTACAAATTGAAGCAAAGAACCCCCCAAACAGGGCTGGGAATAGCTGAGGATACATAATCTCTTGCACATTGAAAAAGTACCGGATCTGAGGCTCATGAAGGCCCACTCATACAGTCACTCTTACGCCCTCAAAAGATTTGAAGAACCCATGCAGCAGCTGGCATGGAAATACTTAGTACGTTTAAGGCACAAGAGAGGGCTACATGAAATGATTAGGCTTGTGGAACCGCAGAACACAAGTGCCATATTGCTTTGCTCTTTCACGCACATCACAGACTAGCAGCCAGTAACTCCAGCACTTGCATTTATACTTCTGGGGGAGTGACTAAAGAATGCATGCACAGAACTATGGATATTGAGAATGATGTGCGTTTGTGTGTGAGAGAGAGGAAGACAGAGGGATTGTAGCTTGAACACTCATATTCTCCTTTTGCCTCTCCAGACTCACAGACAAAAGAACTGTGCACGAATGCCTCAGAGAAGCCTTCCACAAACTGATGCCTTCTAGATGTGTTGGATTACAATTCCCATGACCCATACTGGTTGGGGATAATAGTCCAGAACATCAGCAGGCTGTCCAGTTGGGAAAGGCTATCCTAGGACCAAAACCATACACACTCATACCAAAGGTTTATGCACACTATACAGACACATTAAACAAGTTCAGAATGCAACTTCAGGCACAAGGTAGACATTCTAACTCCTCCCACACTTTAAAAAACACACACAAAAAAAAAAACACCTGCATGTTTCTAATATTTATCACTAGAGAAACTAGTGAAGGTTCAGAAACCAGAGGAGGGAAAGGCTATCTAGTGCCATTTACCCATAGTGCTCACAAAATGACAACACCTTCCTTTCTACTGTCAAATATTCTAAGTTATTTGAAGAATTTACTTCCCTGTAGAAGCAAAATAATGGAGAGGAGTCAAATTTGCCTAAATTAAGCTTGACATTACATTATGGTCATTGTTCTTGAGTTTATTCTGAGGGAAGAACTTGCATGCCTTGGGAACGGAATATATATTATCACTGATATTATATTGATACTGCACACATCTAGGCAATTGTACATGCCTTTGCACAGTGCTAGGATTGGGACCTGGATGACGATGCCTATCATGTGGTGTGCAGTGGTGCTGCTCTCTGCTTGCGTGCCCATGGACATCTTACCAAGCCACAGCGGAAGATGAATATACAATACAGGCATGTAGCAAATTTAAGTACCTGGAACATTCACACATACTTGTCTACCACTAGTAGTGATGTCCAGGTGCCTACAAACAAAAGTCAGCCTCATCACACATTCACAGCATGAGAAGCATTCTGCTGTTCCAGTCCTCTTCATGTGCACCAAATGGCTATAGGATACATAAGATGTCATGCTTATACTGAGATATGCAAACAAACAAACAAAAATAACTGTGAGTACACGTTGGTGCAAGTAAAACTACATTTGTTCTTATCCATGTCTCTTATCTCTTAGAGGCCAAACCTGTAAATGCACTGCAACCTCTACCTAGTACAGGTGTGTTCACCTTGACATAGTGGATATCTGTTCCATATAGCACACACCTGGACATGCATATTCCAGGATAACTTTGCATTAAGACAGCTTGCAACACTGGCCTACCTAATGCAGCCAACGACATTTGCCTCTCCTCTAACATTTCTGCATGCAGAACGAAGGCGGCCACAATCAGCGACAAGACCGTGTCACTTCCACGAGTGCATTTTTTAAGTAGCCATGCACATTATGTTGGCACGGGTGTGAAGGGCTAACACTCATGTTCATAAATGCCCACCCAAGCATTTGTGCAAAGTGACAAATGAACTTTGGAGTGATGGACTTGGAATCACTGATGGACTGGGGAGCGTGGTGCTGGGGACCAGGAGACTGCGAACCCATCTCCAGCTCCTCCAGTAGGCGGCCACAGTTCCGTTTCACTCAACAGGAGCATGAAGACAGGAAATGTAACCCTGAAAATCTACAAAATTACTTTTAATCTTCATATAAAGAACTCTCCTTCTTTTGTGTGCAGGTCTATAAAGCAAGCAGTTTGGCTTTGATGTAACCCTTAGTATCTTGTGCCATCAAGGAATATATGTGCATCGTATGCTTCCACTCCCTTAACCCCTCAGCAGCATGGCCAATGTCAGGAATGCTGGAACTATAATCAGAAACATCTGGTAGGCAGCAGGTTGGGGAAGGCTGTCCCAGTCCATTGACACACTGGCCAAATATTTTGCTGAGCAGGACTTGACAAAAACAGGGTGAATAGGTTGGCAGATGCCTGGTATGGGCGGGGTGAGGAGGGCTTTCAGGTGGAGATCCCAGGGAGGAGCACATGTGAAGGATATTGCAAGCAGGCAATTGGCAGACAGGAATCCATGCACACTAAGAAAATGAGCTGAAATGTTGGTTCAATAAAAATGGAGGAGACGAGAGTGACAAACCACTGGCCTGCCCAGTGGAGCATAATGGGGAGAAATCAGAGATGGTGAAAGAATTATCAGAGAATGTGGAGCCAGGCTAAGCTGGAGGAAAAGGCTGCTTTCAGAGAGAGGGGTAGCAAGGCACCATGGATCTAGATCTTCCAGGGATACGACAGGGATCTAGATCTCCCATAGAAATAGAAGCAACAAGGGATCCAATCACAGGTCAATGGATACAGACAGCAAAACAGGAAAAGGCAACAGAATTGCAGATTTGAGCCAGGTGGGTAAAGTGGCGTCCTTTGCGGGTAGAAAAGCAAATGGGGTAAAATGGGTGAGGTGACAAATTAGAGCAAAAGATGGGCCCCGTGCCATCAAAGGAAAGGCCACTGGCCAACAGTGGCCAAGACTGACCCGGTCAGAAACCTGTAAGCAGGACACAAGTCCAACAGCACTCTGGAGAAATGGAATGCAGAGGCATATTGCTCTTGATACTGGATGCAAAATATAGCCATTATTATTTGTAACCATCAATACCCTTAATCCTGGTGGGTGTGAGGTGGGACTCCTAGACAATGAGCAGTGAGACTGCCTAGAGATCCAGTGTGTGTTGCCATCGCTGAGTAGTAGTGGAGGCAAAGAGATGGGGAGTGAAAAATGGCTTCACAAGGGGCTGGTGGAGCAAAGGAGAAAACTGGCACAGCTTATGGTGGACTGAGGTTTGGGGGGCTTGGAGGGCACAGCTGGAATGAAAGGGAGCATGCTGCAAGATCGGGGCGAAATGCACTACAAGAGGTGTACTGGAGAATCAGTGAGGTTAAGCTTCATGATGTTTTGGACTACAGCTCCCAGCATTCCTGACCATTGACCCTGCTAGTTCAGGTTCATGAGACCTGAAATCCCACACTGGCTTGGCCTTTGCAGGCTGTAAGGGCATTCAAGGCTCGAAGGGGAAATGGGGACAGCTGAGCAGAGTACAGGCGAAGCTGGCTAGAGGAACTAGTAAGGAAAAGAAATGGATACACTGAGAGGGATCAGGCAGACTGCAGGGCCATGGCAAAGAGCATTTTTTCTTTAGGAACTGGGATGCATGGATTCTGAATGAGCCCTTGTTTTGGGGATGGAACCTAGGAGGAGACAGGCGAAAGACCCCTGGAAAAAGGCACGGGTGTGCACAGAGAGCCCTGGGCAAGCTACTGACATGGGACAGATGAGCAGGGCTGCGAGTGCCGCTCCGCAGGGCTGTTCAGGGCTTGTGGCAAGACTCTTCCTTCTGCTGCTCTAAGTTGTAGGGCAGCCTGCCGGGCATCTGCGCTTCAGACGCTGGGCAGGTCACCACTACCGTGCTGGAGACGACAGGGCCTCGGTGGATGAGCAGATGGAGGGGATTGGAAGGTGGGTCTGAGTTGGGCGGAGGAGGTTTAGAAGGTTCCAGGAGGAAGGGAGCCGGGAGCAGGTTGCGGGCTTTTCTCTCTCTCCCTCTCTCTTGGAGGGGGGTCGAGGAAGGAAGGGGGCGGCAGACTGCGTGGTTGGCGTTCCTGGGATAAAGAACAGGCAGGGCGAGATCTCGTGGGAAGGCACCAGGCTGCGCGGGGAGACGGGCTCGGGTGGAGGAGTTGACTTGGAGGGAGCGTGTCGGAGCATCGGGGTGGCTGAGCGGGGAAGGAAAGGCGGCGGATGCTGTGGCGGAGACCTGGGCGGCGGCGGCGGCGGCGCTGGCTCGTGATGAAGATCGGTGCAGAGCGCGTGGGGAAGGTGCGGGCGCTGTGGGTGCTAAGCGAAGAAAAGTGGGCGCTCGAAGAGTCGAGAGCCGCCCCGGCTGGCAGCAGCGCAGTGGGAGAGCGGGGGACCTGGGGATGCGGGAGCCAGAGGTGCATTGGGGAAAGGCCGGCGGGGAGGGAGGGATGCAGAGCCGCTGGGAGATTTTGGGCAGCACTGGGGCGAGAGGAAGACGGAGTCAAGGCTCCAGACGGACATCGGGAAGAGGTGGCCCTGGGGAGACGAGTCGTCCTGGAGAGGGACTTGAGGAGGATCGGCTGCCACAGGGAGCGGCGCGAGGTTGCCGGGGAGGAGACGGGGGCTCCCAAACCCGGTTCTTACCTGTCTTTGCAGCAGGCGGGGGAGGCGGCGCTGCTGCTCCTACTGCTGATGCAGGAGGGATGCAGGAGGGAGCCTGGATGTTGCTGTTGCCTGGCTCCCTCCCCCGGCCTTCAGGGATGATTCTTGTCCCCCAGGGGGACCCCTCTCCCCAACCCCGGCATCCCTCCCTCCCGGCCGGCCGGTCGGCCACCGCCTGGCGCCCCCCCTCCAGCCCGCCTAGGCAGATCCACAGAACGAGAGGAGGAGAAAATCCCGCCCCTTCACTCCGCGCAAACCTTGGGCGCGCCTGCCTCTTTAAGAGATACCTGATTGACAGGAGTCCTCTCCAACGAGCGTTTGGCATGATCTGGGGCAGCCCCTTAGGCACCGCCCACGCGTGGAGAAGGGAGGGGACACCGGACTCCGACTGGCAAGGAGGCCAGGCCAATGAGTGGAAGGGCTGGTGGGCGGAGGGGGGCCATGGGAAGCCAATGGGGGAAGCCGGTGGGCAGGGCTGAATTTGAGGATGATGTCATCCGGTGGTTCTTTAGGGAAAAAGGGGGGAAGGAAGAGGAGGAGAAGTAGGGGGAAAATTCAATGCATCGCAGGTAAAAACGGCGGGTGGGGAGTAACAAAAATGCACGAATTCCATGCAGCGGCCCAAGAAGACGGCCTGACCCGTGTTAACTCAGGAAATGCAACAGTCTGGTGAAACGAATGAGACGTTGCACCAAGGGAGGAAAAATGCACCAAATGCGTGCAAAGCGAGAGGCAGCTCTGATGCACTGATTCATGCAGCTCAGAGCGGATCTCTGCCTATGCATGTACCACCTGGAGATACACCTGAACCTGGGAAAATGCAGCAGTCCGGGGAAAAGCACCTGCTACAACCCCTTCCCCCGAGATGCACAGCTCCGCGCGGAAGGATCGGTCCGCAGGCTACCAAGGAGAGGAGTTTCTAGGGAAATGCACCAGTCCATGCGACAGAGAAAAATTAAGGAAGCCACCCGCTGCAAGGAGATGCATCGGTCCATTTCATTCGCGGGGGTGGGGAAAGACCCATACATATATCTTAAGGGAAACTTAAGGGGGACGGGTGTTGTCACAGCCACGCACGTGCTACTGAAAAATGCACCAATTCGTTCACTGGAGTGCAAAAAATAAATAAATAAAATATGTGTCAGCCAGCCAGCTTAAAGAAATGCATCCATCGAACATCCTGAGGAAATGTGCATTCAGTAGCCTAGGAAAACACATCTGTGCGAAAGAGAGACATGAATCAATGTCTTGCAAGGTAAGGTGTGTGTTGTTGGCACTATGAAAGAAACAAACTAGCTTGGGGAATCTAGTCCTGAAGAGGTGGGAATACATCAAGAAATGCAGTAGGGGAAGGTGCAAAAATCGATGCATGAAGCCAAAGAGCTGCACATCAGTGCAACACGGAAGGGAGTGGCAAGCCATGCCTCATTAAGGGCCTTTCCAGATGGCGGGGGGGGGGGGGGCGCAACACATTTGTGGTTCTATATAAGTGCCAGCTCTGAATTAATACTGTCCCCTGTAAATGCATTGGAGGAGGAGCGGGCAAAGTCTTTCTGATGCTTTCATTAAAAATGGGGCAGTGTGTGTTTCCTTGTTAGCCAGGCAAGGAGGATCCATGGTGATAAAAGCATACATAATGAAATAAAACTAATGAGGGAAAGGAATGGGGAAAAACATGAAATGGCAGGGAGGAGTTGCAGGAAGAGGAGTAGATGTCCTAGGCCTAGTCCAGTTTCTTTTGATCTTTAAAATGATGAATAGATGCCTTGTATGCATTTGTTTGTTTGCTTGAAAGTTTAGCATTCTGTGACTTAAAACATATTGGCACACAGAAACTAGCCAATAGGGACTTGTGCAGCCATTCTCATTGAGTGCAAGAATGTACTATCTGGAAAGGGGGTTGGGGATTTTCCAAGTGAGAAAATTGCAGGATTGTCAGCAAAAGGAAGCCACCAGGGATGCTGGTTGTGAGCTGCACAACATGCCCTGTGGGGTTCTGGAGTGGTTGAGAAGCTGTCCCTTGCTGTGCGTTTCACCATGTTCAGACGACACAGCAACCCACACACTGCAAGTTTAATTAGGCTTGTGACTGGCACATGCAGGTTAGAGAAAAGAAGACACTGTGCCTTCCCTTTCCCCAGGGATTGTGCAAACCTGGCCATTTTCAATCAGAAAAACGTTGCTTCCTTTGAGGGAGGGATGCTTCTTTTGTATACCCATGTACCCATTTACTTGAGTAGCAAACTTCAGACAAATGCACAGAAAGGACAATTAAGAAAAATAGCCTTGCCAAGGAAGTTAGAACTCTGAAAGTGCATCCCAGTATGCATGAGAGAAATGTCAAATTACAGGGAAGTTCCCTTTTCTGTCATCAAGAGAATATAGCTAGATGCAAGGAAGCAGCAGAAAAGGAAAATGGAACCCTGCGTTTAATAACAGGAGTGGAAGAACCAAGGAAATACATTCATGTGAGTTTAGGAAGCGGCAGCAAGGCTGTCCCATCCGTTTGCAGGTGGCAACAATGGAATGGGTAGGGAGGAGATTCATTTCTAATATGTTAGTGTTTCCACAGATTGAATCCAACACTTAACCAAATGGACCAACCAAAATCAATGTCATTTAAGTTAGTCATCAACTAATGTAACTTGCACTGATTTTGGTTGGACGAAGTAGGATTTAGGCTGGATCCAATGACTTATCATACAGGAGAGTGGGGCCCAACAGAGAGATGTAATTGCAAAGGGATTTTATTACAGTGAACCTTTTCCCAAATTTTTGCATTTAATCAATAAAGAGAAGCATACTAATATGGAAGTATGGAACCCATAAGAAGATAAGAATTGCCTTCCTAAATGAAACCAAAGATCTGTCTAATCCATGAGTGAGGAGCTTCCAGCCCTTGGGCCAAGTATGGACCTCTACTCCTAACAATCCAGATCTCTGGAATCTTCCCTGAGGCATGTCTCCTTCCATAGTTAAACCTTGGAATTCACTGCCATGGGATGTAGTGATGGCCTTTTATCATGTTGTAAGCCGCCCCGAGGTTTCGGCAAGAGGCGGCATAGAAATGTTATAATAATAATAATAATAATAATAATAATAATAATAATAGGGGATTGGGATAATTCATGGAGGAGCAGGCTATCTCTGGCTACTAGCTGTGAGCTATGGGGCAGCCTGCCTGCATATACCATTTGCTGAGGAGCTGAGGCAGTGGAATTCTTGAACCGATCCTGCCTCAGGGATCCTGTGGACAGCTGATTTGTCTCTCTAGGAATGGAATGCTGGACTGGATGGAGCATTGATCTGATCCAGCATGAATTTACCTATGTCCTTATGCAGGAAGACTACCTGGATGCAAATTGATTTTTCCCAGTTGCCTGTTGAACAAAAGCAAAAGACATATAGGTAGCACCACCTGCTTTTGTTCTGTCTACACCCCTTTCTGGAATGTGGACCCTGACAGGTTCCAATTCTTGCAATACAGACTTTGACAGGAAAGGCTTCTCCACCCTCAATGTAGTCCAGCATTGTTCTAAACAGCTGATAAGTCTAGAGACTCACAAGAAGGGTGTAGAGGTCATGGCTATCACCCCTCCTTCCACCCACACAGAGAACATTAAAGGAATGCCTAAATATGACATAGCAGCTGTTCATAGAATAACTGTTTGTTGATTTATTTTTTTAAATTTATTTTCCGATTTATATCCTGCCTTTTTCCTACAAAGGGCTCAAGGCAGCTTACACCATTCTCCTCCTCCATCTTATCCCCACAACAACAACCCTGTGAGGTAGGTTGGGCTGAGAATCTGTGACTGGCCCAAAGTCACCCAGTTGGCTCCATGGCTGAGCAGGGACTAGAACCCAGGTCGCCTGAGTCCCGGTTCCATGCTATGTCTAAAACCTTTGATATGTCTAAAACTTTGTTGGTAAACCTATAAGGCAGAGGTGAGACTTTTGTAGCTCTTCAGACATTTTTGGGCTTCACCTCCTATCAACCTCAGCAAGCATGACTAATTGCCAGTGATAGTAGGAACTGAAGTCCGACATAATCCAGAGGGCCAAAGGTCCTCCATCCCAGATCTATGACAATTGCCATTGTCATATCTTACATGTGGGCCAAACTACATGCTTAGATAACCAGGCTCTGCCATTAAAGGCTTGAAAAGTGAAAATAGTGAATTGAGCCATGAAAGCAAGTGGTAACCAGCCTAGGTCTTTCAGTATGATCTTGGTACTGTGCATCTTTTAGCAGCCAGGCAGCCGCACTGTACGCCAATTACAGATCCCAAATGCCGTGAAATGGTAGCCCTACACAGAACATATTGCAATTGTCCCCAGGCAATATGATCATGGGAGGAAAAACTGTTGCCAAATTAGTTAAAGTTAGGAAAGGTGGCTGCAGGCACCCTGATCCTAATCGTGCATACACAGAACTTGCTGCTGCTGCCGCCACCACTCAGGCATGGCTTCAGACTGTGAAGATTCCTCCAGAAGGCCTGCATTGCTGACCGACCAATGGAGGGCATGTTTACATGAAAGCTTTAAAAGGGGTGCTGGGGGATTCTGGTTCTGCCAGGGAGCCTTCTCACCTCATCTTACCAAGCTATAACTCCGTGGTTTATTTCAGGCGAGATGTATCAGTTCAAGATAACAGGTTCGTGATACAGATGTACACTGTACTTTTAAGTGACAAAAGCAGGCAGTGTACACAGCATGGGTGCTAAAGGCATACATTTCTAAAGGGATAGTTATTAGGCTACAGATAATAACGTGTAATGAGGCAAGAATGTTTGAGCCTGAGGCTTGTAGAACCCAGCAACAGAGCTTTTCTGGTGGTGGCCCCATCTTTGTGGAAATCCCTCCCAAGGGATATGCATTTAGCTTCTTAAGTAAAAAAGGAAACAAAATGACAAATGTTTTTAAAAGTGAGTGCGTCTGTTCAGCTAAATCCATTTACGAGCGGTCCTTTGGGGGAGCATCTGACAGTCAGTGGCAGAACACAGGTGGCCCTAGTTTCAGTCCCCAGCATTTCCCGTTGGAAGGATGGGAGAGCAGATGATGGGAAAAATCTCAGCCTGAGACTCCAGAGGACCTGCTGCTATTCAGAACAGACCCAGGATAGGAAATCTGTGGCCTTCCAGATGTTGTTGGTCTAGAACACCATCATCACTCAGAACTTCTAACAGCAGCCTGAGGCCTATGCTCTCCTTACCCATGGAGTAGATAAGACTGCCTAAATGGGAAAAAAATAACCTGACCTGGGCCACAGCAGCATCTTTTGATCCTTGCTATGAAACTTGCTGGTGTGATCCTTGCTCTTATCACTGACATCTCTGTCACTGCCCCCAGATCTCAACGAATGCCCTTCTGCTAGGTTTGCCCTTAACCAATTCCCTGACCACTCCTCCTCCTCCAACACTCATTTCCTCCTTCAAACCCTTTCTTGCGTGGCTCTGTTTGTCTGTGTGTGGAGCCTGTTTTTTAAATGTCCCTTCTATCTATCTATCTATCTATCTATCTATCTATCTATCTATCTGGTGAACTTCTATGCCGCCCCATTTGCCGAAGCCTCGGGGCAGCTTACAACAATAAATAAATACATAATAACCATAAAAAGAATATAATTGGAGACGTCTTGGCCAAAGATATAAAATCAATAAATAATATTAACAATTAAAATGACGTTTAAATAAAAAGGTCTTGGCCTGGCGCCGAAAAGCAAATAACGACAGTGCCAGGTGGACCTCTCTGGGGAGCGCATTCCATAGATTGGGCGCCACCACAGAGAAAGCCCTCCTCTGGGTACTTACCCTCCTAATATCCTTCACAGAGGGTTCCCGGAGAAGGGCCTCTGCCGCTGATCTCAAGGAGCGGGAGGGCACGTATGGACGTAAGCGCTCCTTTAGGTACCCAGGGCCCAAGCCGTTTAGGGCTTTATAGGTCATCACCAACACCTTGAATTGGGCCCGGACTTCAATGGGAAGCCACTGAAGCTGACGGAGGACTGGAGTCATGTGAACATAATGCCCAGTCCCCATCAGCAGCCTGGCAGCTCTATTTTGAACCAATTGAAGTATCCGGACCGTTGAACCAATTGAACTATTCCACACCCAATCTCCATAGCAGCACCAATAGGTTTATTTTAGACCATGCTCACTGACAGTTTTGTAATGCGGAGATCTCTCTTTCTCTTGATCTCTCTTCTGTGTGATGATGGGGACCCTCTTGGGTCTGAAGTGGATAGAAGGCAGACGGATACAAAAGACGGGCTTCTTTATGACTTGACTTGAGCTAGTTTATTCCCTGAAACCTCTTCTTCTTTCTGGAGTTCAGGAACCAAGTCACAAAATGTGATTGAGATATAACTGTTCTTTCTGCTTAAGGTCAAAATAGGTATCTAGGTTATAGAATCATAGAATAGCAGTGCTTGAATGGTCTAATTAGGCCATCAGGTCCAACCTCCTGCCCAGTGCAGGCCTCCCAAGTTAAAGACAGGTGGCTGCCCGTCTGCGTCCTGAATCTCTCCAGTGTGGGAGACTCCACAACCTCCACAGGTAAAGATTAGGCTGTTAGAAGAGGGAACATCACAGTCATAGCTATAATAGGACATTTCTAGAAGGGATAGAGCTCCAATTTTTACCAACACCTTAGCGAGCCTCTGATGTTACCAGATGGAAATACAGAATAAAATTCTATTCATTAGTCTCCATCCTGGGAACAGAACAAGTATTTATCTAGAGATTGCAAACCTGCCCTTAGTTATTCATGAACTAGTAGACTGGATTACTGTAATGCATTCTACATGCACTGCCTTTGAAGGTGTTTTGGAAATTTCAGCTGGTGGAAGTTTTTTTGTGGGGGAAGGTGGTTGAAGCATATTACACCGATGGTCTACCCTTTGTACTGGGTGTTGGTTTGCTTCCAGGCCCACTTTAAAATATTGCCATTTACTTTTGAATTCCCAAAGGGTTTAAAGGCAGCTTAGCTGAAAGAGCTTGCCTGAGCCTTGAGATCAGCACTGGAGGTCCTCCTCATGGCCTGCTCTTAAAATCTATAAGATTGGTGAGTGCTAGAGAAAGGCTCTTTTTGGTGGTGATCCCTTATCTGCGGGACTCTTTTTCAGGGGACAGGCATTTGGCCCCTTCAGAGTTGACATTGAAAAGAACTTTGAACACCCCCATTCATTCTGAGCTGATTTCAATAAAGATGCTAAACTTACCCATGTTTGAGATTTTTGCTGGATTAAAAATGTGGTTCCAAATTATAGCAAGCTGTGTCAACTAATGCAATACTGGCTTTTGAAGTATTCAGTAATTGCTTCTGTGATTACTGTTTATCTAACTAGAATTATAGTTATTTTTTAAATGCTGACTTTGGCCTAAAAGTATTTAAAGTAAGGAGTATCCCCCTGTAAATCATTTGCAATAGGTTCATAGATTCCCAGAAGGTACGATCACCCTCCTGTCCTGCTTGTGAGTTTCACACAGGCAACTAGTTCGCCTCCATGCAAACAAAACATTGGGTAAGAAAAGCTTTTAGTCTAGCCAGCAGAGATCTCCTCAGGATCTTAAATAAATATAATGTAGCAAGTCAGTACATTATAGCTAGATAAAACAGGAAACCAACCAAGGTGAGTTCCAGTGTTTCATTTCACAGTCTGGCTTGGCACACACTGACACAGAAAAATGTTTCAGAAGCTAGTAGTGAGCTCCAAGGTGTTTTATGAAAAACTGGGGCCATTTTCATGGCAATCGTAGGCAGTCTAAAATGCAGGGCAGGTAACAAGTCCTTCTGCAGAAACCCCAGCTCCCTCAGCATGGGGTTGGGTGACATGATTTCTGGACCATGGAGCAGTTTTGTTTTATTTTATGGTTGAAGCTCTGGATTTATCAAAGGACATGCTTGTCTTGATTAGTCAGTCTGTCTCATAATCCATCAATAGCTCTAAAGCTCTTTTTATGGAATAGGTGGTGGGAGTCCCTGCAGTCCTAAAGTGCCCTCAGTCAACTTGGCAAACTCCAGACCTATTGGACTGCAATTCCCATCATCCTCCAGCCTTTGTTGGCTGGCGTGTGTCTGATGGGATAACCCAACATATCTGGAGGGTGTCAGGTTTGAGTAGGTTCTAGAAGGCATAGAATACTACAACTCCCATCAATTCAAGCCAGAATTGCCAGTAGTATGAGCTGATGAGCATTGCAATCCAGTTACATGTGGAGGGCTCTGCATTTCCAAGTCTGCCTTATACATTGGGATGCTGTCAGTGAATTCCAGATTATTGTCATTGTTGCTTGGCCCATTGATTCCTCACCTTTCCAAGAAGCTCAGTGCTGCACATGTGATTCTTCAGCCTGTCCATCTTAGCTCCACCCCAATCTTGCATGGTAGGTTGGTGTAAGTGACTGGCCAAAGCTCATCCACTAAGTTTCAAGGGTGAGCAGAAACTTAACAGGCTGCATACTCTTGCTCAAATTTAAAGGTCTTCCATGGAGGCCCTTCCCTAAGTCTAGCCAACGCTGGAGCCGTGGTTGGTAGGGGGACCGTCTCTGTGGCTCCCAGGAGTTGGAACTCCCTGATGGGGAGAGTTGTGCTCTTTGCACCTTGGTTGTTTTTCCCATGGCAGACAAAGACTTTTTTCATCGAGGAAGGACATTGGCATGAAAACTGGACTGTTGCTGAAGGGGGTTCTGTTGGGTTGGGTGCTGTTTATTTCTGTTATTTCATTTTTAATTGTGCTTTGGATGATTAAGGTTATGTTTTCATATTTACTGCTAGCAGGCCTAAATGCCATTTTTGGTGGAAAGGGAAATATAAATAAATATAGACGCACATTAGAATCTAGCAGCGAGAAGCCCTTTTTCATTTCTAAGGATTGTCATTGATCCAAGGAAGAAAATCAATGCGAGGAACGGTTGGTGACGGGTGGAGCGACAGCCAGTCGGGGGTAGAGCCATGGCCATACACAGGCAGAGCTGCAGCATCACAGCCCTCCACTAGTCTGCATTGGCCTGCCAAATGCTGCAGAGGATCATACCACTCTTGCTTTCCCGGGGTCCTGATCCAAGGACTGAAGTGCCAGAAGACTTTCTTCACCACTCGACAGGACAATAAGGATCGTTCCTGCTGGTTATAGCCAAACTGGGACTATTCATGGAGGCAACAGGGCCAGCTACATTGGGCACCGAAACCTGGAGTTGCCAGCGTGACCCCCTGAAGGTGGTGCACTCCAGCTCCTCTCCCATGCAGCCCATCCACGCCACCTCGGAAAGCCACGGGCTGCGCTTGTTCGCTGATCTCCAGACCAGCTCACCCAGAATGCCTCGCTTTAAGGAAGGGCCCCTCAGTGTGCCGCACACAGGAGAAGGCAGGTGGTAGGGAGAGTAAAGAGGAGGAGGAGGTCAGAGCCAAGGGATGTGGGGGCGGGGGGAGAAGTGAGCAGAACGGCTGTGGGGAAAGACGAGCGGACAGTGATGGCAACGCATCCAGTAGGGCAATCAGTCCAATACCTAGAAATTGTGCTGATGAGCAATGGGATTGATGACCACTCAGGAAGACTGCCCTGAAGTTACTTTATTTATTGAAGGCATTTTTATACTATGCATCAATCACGTCCCTAGGGCAGTTTACAAAAAAAATTAAAATGGAAATGCAGGGAGAAAAAATGCCAAAGACATAAAATTATAAAAGCAACATATAACTGTGGGATTGCACTTGCATTCGAAACTGGGAAAGGTCTTTTCACCCCACCTCAAATATCTACCGAGGAGGAAAATATGAAATAGTTGCACGATGCTTTTGGACTGATAGTGCCAGGAGCCAGGCAACCTCTCTGAGGAGAGGTTCCACACCATGAGTGCTGTGGCCAAGCAGAAGTCCTCTTGGCTAGTCTCCCATCTCATCTCTGTTGGCCAGGGCACCTGCAGGAGGTACCAAACCAGCCCTGTGGAACATACATGGAGCTAGCAGGTGTGAGATGAACCTAGCACAAAGTGCCACCCCCTAGCATTCATTTAACAACATTTCTGGGCTACTCTGAAGGGTAAAACCCTGCCAAGGAAGCGTATGAGATAAAAGCCACACTATTCACCTGAAGGAAAGCAAGGTCTTTGTTCAAGCAGAGCAGGGGTGTTGAATCTCAGCCCTGGGGCCGACTTAGGTTTTGGAGAAACTCTCAGTGCCACATTCCAGCACTGGGTGGGTCCAAAAATACCAGTATCCGTTAGTTTAAGCTTTTGCTGCCAGTAACTTGCCTTTGGAGAACGCTTTTAAGGTTTTTAGAACTGTGGTGGTGCTGGGGAGCCCATGCAAAAGTTAGGAAAGCACCAAATAAAGAGGGCTTGGGAAGGGGGTCTGGCCATCTGGAGAGCCAGACTGAGAGCAAAGCTGGTCAGATTTGGCTTCATTAAAGGAATAGGAAAGTTTTCCGTTCCTGATGGACGACCCTGTATGTTGCTCCATAGGACCTTTTGGAGACACTGAGAATCAAAAGCAAAAAGTGTTGGCAAAAGATGGGTTACGAAAGGATCATCATATATCACCCTAACTCATCAAAACTCCAGTGCCTTTCCAGCATTTCAGTCATATTTGAAATTGGACAGCTTTTCAAAGTTTGACTTTTGGTGTTTCAAACTCATTTTAAACCCCATTGAAGGCATAAGGTCCTTTAAGTGACATGGTGTCACTTACTTTTTAGACAATTGTCTTAAGCATTCGGTCACTAATTAGAACACAATTTAGATGTCTCCTTTTAATCCTCACATTTAATTTAACTAGAATTCTGGATTCAAGTTAACGTTGCAAAAATTAAATTTGTTGTGATTAAATTGGTTCCAGCCACTGTTTTACTGCAACTTTTTATGTTGTATTTATCTAGAAAATTTATATTCCACACTATATCTAACAAGATTCCTGAGCAGTGAACTATAAAAGAAAGAAAAGAACTAAAACAAAGAAGTAAACTATTTAAAATCTTATATCATTACAAGTAGCTGGTAAATCAGGGAAGGCTTGATTAAATTACACACAATCTTTCATCAGACACTAAAAGTCAAACAACATCAAGCCAGTTTGAAATCAACAAGCAGCGAGTTCCACAGAGAGAGATCAGGAAGGCTGTGCTCACAGCAGACTCTAAACAGAGGTCCATGTGGAACCACCAAGAGCATCTCATCTCATGACCCAGACACTCAGCAGGCTGGTAGGGAGAAGGTGCTCTTTCCTGAACATTGCTTTAGTTTATTGTACACTGCTGCAATATGTCCTGACCTGGAGTAGATTGTACATTTTTAATTAAATGAATACACTTTCATGGGGATTCTCCCTTTCCCACCCACTCCCTTTTGACCCACCAGGACTTGCTTTAGTTCTACTCCTGTACGGAGACGTTGCAGTGTGTTAGAAATCAACCCCCTGCACCACCACCACCACCGCAAAGGCCTGGCTCTGCTAAACTGCAGAGAACAAGGCACTGCTGGCTTGCAGTCCCTTCTCCCCACCCCTCCCCTGGGAGAGTAGTCTCCAAAGGGCAACCCAACCAGTAAAACCGACTTGGGGAGAGTAGTGCAGGTGACTCACACACCCGTTAGGCAGGGAGAAGCATCCTCCTCATCATCTTCATTATTTTTTCCTGGAACAAAGTGAGACTTCAATCTGTAGGTGGCAAGTGCAGGATGAAAACAGAACTGTGACTCCCACAGTGTCCTCTCTGGGCTAACAAAGGAGCAAGCCAGGGGTGTGGTACGGGGCGTCCGGATCCGTGGGTTCTCTTGGTGGCTCTTCTCAAATGGCGCAGGTTCCATCATGCAAGCTTGGACCTGTCTGTTTTCTGTGACCTTTTGGTTGTGTGGAGAGTAGGGAGTGGTTGGGGGGAGGGCAGAAAGATTTGGAGGGTGTCCTAGGAATGTGCCATTAAAAGCTTTGTTGGAACCTGAAATCTGATGAGCCTAAAAGGCACCTCTCTTCTTTGGGCAATAAGGAGTGGCAGGTGACTTGTAGGGGGAGGACAGGTTGGAGAAAGGAGGTGGGACTGGGAGAAAGAGGCCTTCCGGAGAGCCCTAGTCCAGGAGTACAGAAACTCTATCAAAGGGCCAAAGAGATGTATGTATTTTTCTATTGATTATATTTATAGCCTGCCTTTTTTCCTTTCAAGGAACTCTAAGTGATTCCTCCTCTCAATCTTAGCCTTACAACAACCACCCTGTGAGATAGGTTGGGCTGAGAGTTTGTGAAAGCCACCCTGGGAAAGCCACCCAGTTGGCTCCATAGCTGAAATGAGATTAGAACCCGGATCGCCTGAGTCCCAGTCCAGGGCGTGGGAGCAGGAGAAAGAGATGTACCTTTGGCAAACCACAAAGGGCCAGATTTGGCCTTGCAACCTGAAGTTCTGCACCTCTGCTGTAGTCCATGAACCCTTTTACATTCCAGCAGATAATCCATATGAAACAGCTGAAGAGGGCCTTCCATTTGTTTATTTGGACAGCTATCCAGTTACTCTGGGTGCTTTGCCTTCTTAATTCTTTATTATTTCCTCCCTGAAGGGTCTTATCAATATTTTGGGAACATAACCCTGCACAGCAAGCCCAGCATCACTGTCCAGCATCGTCGGGCAGGTGCCAGGACTGCAGAACCTTGGTGGGAGTCCCACATATGGCTGCCACTGCCCTTCCTTTAAAGCCATTTTGCTGCTCCTGAGTGGAAGGTGACTGCCATTTAATTTCCCATAATACCCCTGGGCAGCTGCCTAATGCTACTTCGAGTGCACTGGAAAAGTGCCCTGGGGAGCGCTCCCCGGAAGCCGGGATTCACAGGACACTGGGTATGTTCCAAATCTTCCCAAACTGAGCAGGCAATTTCCCAGTTTGGGGGTGCCAGCTAGAGTCGACTGCTCTCACCCACTTCCCACTTTTAGACCGTACGTGATTAGGGGAGACTCATAAGAAGCAACAGAGCCTAGGTTAGTCATGACCACCCTAACTCCCATGGATTCTTATGGGTTTAAGTATGACTGGACCGGGATCCAAACTATTATAAGTCTTGGTATCCCATCATAACAGTAGCAAGTCCTTCTCCCTGCCTCTTAAAAAAAATAAAGCAAAGGAATTTCTGTTAGTACACACGGGTCTGCATGCAATATATTTGATCTTCCAACTTTTTTTATGTTCCAGCCAATTTTTCTATGTTTACTGAAGTTCCTTAAATGTTACAGGAATGAAACAAAATGAAATTTCCGTACCCCCAGCTGGCAAAATCAAAGCCAAGTGTTTTCAGATCAGCTTGCTTAAATAGCACATTGCAGATCTCAGGCTGTTTATCATGGGCTTTGTTTTAGCAAACAAATATCAAGCACACAAGTGTTACCATCGTTGAAGTAATTCAGAACATATGGCTGACCATTCCTTTAAATTGAGTTTTGTTTAATAGACAGGATGGACAACTAATGTTGTATCTAGTTGATGGAATGAAATTTCCTGGTAGCTGGAAATTTCTGTTTCTGAATTAACTAACCATTCCACTTTGGAGATGGCCATCATCCAGCAGAAGGGAGGAAATGGGTACAAAGTTGGCAGCCTGAAAACACTGAGACAGCCCACAGAATTTTGAGCTGGGTGTCACTTTAATGGGTTGTCCCCAAGTTGCTATCTCAGCTACATTCCACCTTGTAGGAGTGCCTGTTTCCTCTACTTCTGCTCTGCTTGCGTATTTATAAATAAATTTTATTATGCATGTTCCAGGAATTTCTTCACTTCTCAAGGAAGTAAGAAATGATCAATCTTTGGGAAAGGTGACCAGCAGCTAGCAGAAACAGGGCCTTCTCATGGTTGACACCTTCTCTATGAAATCTCTTCTAAGAAAGACTAGCTATCCCCTACCCATCAGAAGTGGGATTGCGCCTTGATTCTCACATGCTGCTTATATTCTTTTAGAATGCTGCACTAGCTGCTTTTTTCAGTGAATACTGATTATGTGCCATGTTTCTGTGATTTTTTTGTTTCCCATACTATCTTTTATTGTTTCGATGTGACAATCTGGTATGTGTGTGTCTGTGTGTGTTTAAACACAAATACATTTTGCTCCCCCCCCCACACTCTAAATTGTATGTTTTTCTTATTATCCTACCATTATTATCTTATCAATGATGATTCCAAGCTCCAACTGCCCAAATGAGACATATTTCTGGCAAAACTAATGGAACAAACGAATGAACAGGCTTTCTTTCTAGAGGAATAAAGAGGAATAGGCGTGGGCAACTTATGCCCCTTCAGACATTTTGATCTACAACTCTCATCAAGCTTAGCCAGCATAGTTAACCCAAAAGAATTATGGGAATTGTAGGACCAAACTTCTGGAGGACCACAAGTTCTTCAGCCCTGCTTTGTACATACCCTAGTTAGAACAACACCCAATGGGCATGCATACCATAAAAACTTTCCGTGCACATGCATAGACTTCTGTGCCAGGATACTAAAGAAGCTGCAAGTGCATTTAGGACTAATCAGGAGGTACTCTGGCTTTAGAAAGCTTAATCCAGGAAGATGCATTGGGCAGAGTGTTTGGACTCACACTAGACCCACATTGGACCAAGGGTCCATTCAGTAGTCTGGAAACAAATCTTCCAACATTTGCCCAATGTCTATAATAAGCATTCTAGTATTCCATGTACTTGGGTGAGGGAAGGCCCTTGAGAATGAACTACCCCTTTGAATAAAAAATGGTATGTTGACATCATCAGAATCCAGTTGAGATCCAAACACCTGCTTGGTCCTCACTGCAACCATTTTAAAGAGTGAAGAGATGCTAAGGAGAGTGTAACACGATTTCTCAAGTGAAGATTCTGGGACACTGTGCTTTACTAGTTTATTGGTGGATTACACTCGTATCACACTCATCTTTCACCAAGCTCAGAACAGCCAACACAATTCCCTGGTACTTCCTCCTCCCAGTGGGGAGCCACTAATGCGATCAGATGACATCCACACATCAAGTAGCTGGCAAAAAGCCCATGGAAGTTTGGGCTCCGGCAGAGGAAGACCCATCTCTCTAAAGAGAACTGATAACTATTAGGGAACAACACGATCCCCTTACTAATCCTTTATCCAGCCACGGCATTGGGCAGCCTTACTGATCCCAGGGCCCAAGTTTCTATTGCAAACCTGAGGTTAGGGACTGCCATGATCTTTGTAAGCTACTCCAGCAGCCTTTTTGGCTGAAGGGTAAAGTCCTACAGCCCTCATCTTCCCTTGTCAGCATAACCGATGGAGATGGAGGATGAAACCTGTGTGCCAAAATATCCCGAGGGCCACAAGTTGCCCATCACTTCCAAGGAGTAATCATAGCAATCCTGACCACATATGGAAAGAGCTCCACCTGCTGGTAGAAAGATAAAGATCAGCACAGTGTTCCCTCTGGCTTTTTGGCTGCCCCTACTCCAGCCTTCTTCAACCTGGTGACCTCCAGATGCTTAGGACTTCATCAAGCTCCGGCCAGCATGGCCAACAATCAGGAATTCTAGGAGCTGGGGACCCAAATATCTGATGGGCAGTAGCTGCCTAATGAAGCTGAAAGGGTGAACAGCACAGCCACTTCGAACTAGGGTTCACAACCTCCGGCAAGAACAATCTGTCCCTTCCCTGCCAGCTATGTGAGAAGGGAGGAAAAAGAGGGTGGCTGAAAGAAAGAGGGAAAGGGGCCACCTCACCCACCTCTGGGTTTGGGCTCCTAACATGGCCAAGCTAATGCCAGCCTTTAACAGAAAAGGATTGAGAGCCCTGTCGAGAGAAAGTGAGAACAAAGGTCCATATAATCCACAGACACATTATTCACACACCAGCGTATTCACAATTCCTATAGTGCTCGTTGTCCAGGGCTTTGCAGTGTGTATCTCATGGAGCCTCATCGCAACTCGGAGGTAGGTCAGTCTAGCTCCCATTTTCGAAACTGGGGACCAAGGATGAATGAGCACAAGCCACCCAGGGATAGACTGCGAGTTCTGAGGCTGAAGCTGGGGCCTCACTCACACAAGCTCAACGTGTTTGTTGCTGCTTCACATTCTAACAAGTTTGCTATGGAAAAACTGGATTTGGATTAGGAAAGTTGCCACTTTAAGAATCCTGAGACCATCCTTTTTTCTCCCTCCCATCCATATTTTGTAGTTGTTGTTGTTGTTGCTCTTGTTTCTCATTGCACTGTTAGTCCACCCTTGGCCCCTAAAGCTTGGGCCACCGTACTGTAGGGCTCACTATTTTTTCTTGACTGCAACCTTGTTGAGGTAGGTGAGGCTGAAAGGATCAAATAGCAAGACTCGAATCTAGGTCCAGATCCCAACACTTTATAAGGTGGTTCTGGCCCCCTTTCAGTAGGGCTGCTTGTCTAAAACGGCGACCCCCTTCCTGGGCTACTAGTGCAGCAACCTCAAGGTTGAGAAAGGAAACTGGTTAAACAGGGACCGCTCACACCCACAGTGGAGATACGCTCTGGTGTTTTGTGTACAACCGTCTCCATTTTCCTCTTTGATGCCTTATACGTCACAAGCAAGGTAATTCTGTGGTGATCTCCCCGTAGTTTCACAAAGGGTATGGATTTGCACAGACACAGAAGTCATTCACACAGAACATCTTTAAATAAGAGGAATGTGGAGAATAAATACTGTACATAGAGGCCCACCTCCCAAACAAAGGGGAGGAAGGTAGATAAATATGTCTCCTGCTATACAGATAAAACCATTGTGGAAAGGAAGGGAGGGTGTGGCAGGAAAGTCACAGACGGAGTGGACCAAGTAACCAGGTTATGAGGCAAATTATCCTCGTGACTCCAGGGATCTGCGGAAACAAGAGAGAGAAAAGGGGAGAGGAAGCGCCAACAATGGGAAAAGTCAGATAAGACGTCCCCCTCAACCCCCCACCAGAAGCCCCATAGGGAGGGCTCATTTTGGTAAATCTGACAGACTCCAAGATGTTGTGTTTAGAATGAGTCTTTTTCCTGGTCCATGCTGCCCACCAGCTATACCTCCAGCTACATGCATCTATTTCAAGATAATCAAAGGTTGGTTTCAAGAATCTCTGTGTAGGAGCACGCAATCAAAAGGAACGCTCATTCATTTCTCAAGTTTTGCATTTGCACATGTGATAATGGGAAGGCTGCAAAATAAGAATTTCAGATTTGGAGCTGGGCAACCAGAGATGCGTTTTTCTGCCCGCTGAGGTCCAGGCTATTGCCACATTTCAGTTCTGGGCACAGCTTCATCTCCGCCCCAGCCTGATGACTGGCTGATGACTCAGCTGGAGCCCCGGCTGGATACAATGCCCTTCACTCAATTAGCAGTTGCATGAAAGGCTTTTTTTAAATGGTAAATTGCAGCTGTGGGGAGTGGGGGGAGGGAGGACACTCCAGACTGGGACTGTGGTTCAGCAGGAAGAGAGGAGCTCAGACTCCTGACAGAGCCCTGGGCAGTTCGCAGCTGAGTGACAAGGACTTCAGCTTCCCAGTTCTTGGAGAGCAGCAGTGGCCAAATGGCTCTCCTTCCCCTGGCCTTAGATCACAGAATCACAGTAGAGCTGGAAGGGAGCACGAAGGGGCATCAGGTCCAAACCTCTTTCAGGCCTCCTTTTGACACCTCTTTTTGGCTGTCAAACCTCTTCTAGCCCAAGGGGTAAATTCTATTTCAGAGAAGATCTCAGGAGCTACCTTCAAAAGGGCACCAGCAATAGTGGATTTCTGTGCAGAAGGACTAAGTGTGGAATTCCTGGGCTTGGCAGGTTCAGGTGTTACGCCGGGACACAGTATGTCACTGTGTGTAAGAGACATGGGACCAGGTGCATTAGCTCCACTCCAAGCATCCCACTGCAGGCCACCCTCTGCTCCTCTGTCCTTGAACTTCCTGCACTGAGGCCTCTGCTTGCAGGCACTTAAACACAAAAGCCCTCATCCACATGCAGTCAGGAGCCCTGTAAAGCTGGGTTCTAAATCACTCAGTAATGCAAGCTGAAGCCCCTTCAGAAAGCCCTCTGAGGAAATTGTTGGGACATTAGAGCTGGATCCGGCATGTGCTCTCTTTTGTCACTTAGAATTTTTTCAGCGCAAAGACCCAAACAGTACTGAACAGATAAGGGTTTTTTGCACTAGGATCTATGGGGGAATGCAACTGCCTTTCTGGACTGATGGACCCAAAGCTCCATTGTGCTCGGCCTACTCTTTTCAATTGATGAAAAGGTGTTCACAAAACAGGACATCCTCTCTGCTCTTCCCTCGTACGTTGTCTCCATCCCGAGGGACAAAGCAGTTCCCTTTCTAAGCAGATGGGAGGGATCAGTATTTTCACTGGCATGGAGTTTAGGAATATCCTTGAACACGGCCAGTTCCTTTTCTGCCCTCAAGGGGATTCAGATGAGGCGTCTCCGTTTTGTGGCTTGTGCTTACGAGTAGCTGTTGTGCTGCTGCCGGCGCCGTGCTGTCCGCATCTTCTCGAAACGCGCCTCCATCTCTTCAAGTACTTTGGGCGTGTAGCGCACCACCAGCTTCACGGTGCCCTGTGCGGCTTTCAGAAGCTCCACTGCTCGTTCATGTTGCTCACCCTCCACACTCTGTAGAAAACAAGTGCAACAGGATCATGCCAGAAGGCCTTGTCCTGTCGCAAACCTCCTGACCCTGCTCTTCATCTCCTGTCATCACAGTTACTGTCCATGCGAAACAGTAGCTCCTCTGCCTTGAAGCGGGACCTGCTGCAAAACATTGCATTGTGAAGTGCTCCTATTCAGGGTGCCAGCCAGGCCCACTTCTAGGCTGTTCCATTCCATTCCATTCCCCTTCCTCTGCTTGTCCTTCCAACACTCAGCCTGCATTCTGTGGCCACTCACCATCCCCACTGAAATGATTTCGGTTCCCCTTCCTTTAAGGCATTTCCCCAAACAGATTTTTGTTTGTTTGTCTGTTTACTTTTGCAAACCTTGAGGCCCTCCAAGCCTCCCAAAGCCTGCTTCTTATGCACAATTAGTGCTATTTTGACCATGTGAGGAATGAACTTGCTATCAGTACAAAAGATCCCCCCAGTAGTATAATCAGCCCCCAAACTAGCTGTGCTAGCATAGAATAGCCACCACCTCCAAGGGTCATCACTTCCCATTTAGTAAATTACATATCCCTTCACTAAACAAAGCCTTCTGATAATAATAACTGCTGAAGAGTTTGGCTCTGTTAGCTACCATATTCAGAAACAGCTCTTGTTGACATTGTGCTCCTGCTGGCCACCCATCCAGGCAATGACCAGGCTGACAGCTGTGGCTCCTAAACCACAGGACACCCCTGCTAAATTCCAAACTCAGCATCAGTGTCACACGTCCTCATCCTGGAGGGCCCTCCATCTATCTGCCCCATGAGCCCCCATTTCAATATGTGTTCCCCAGCACTAAGAGAAGGGAGGCTGTGTCCATGCGAAGTGCCATTTAATTTCCCATAGTATTCCAATGTAGCGTCACTATTAAGGCCCTGTGGGAAATTTAAATGCCCCTCCCCTGATTATGCCCTGGAATGACACTAAGAATGGAAGAAGAGCCCGGCTGAATCACACCAAAGGCTTCTAGTCAAGTATCCCATTTATACAGCGGCTAGCCAGATGCCTTTGGGAACCTGCAAGTAGGATGGGAGTCCAATAGGGCAGGACTCTCCTGATCCCCCAGCAATTGCCATACAGAAGCCATCTGACATGGGATGTAATATCCAGCTGTCATTGCTAGCAGCCCTTGATAGCTTTTAACTTCTGTGAGTTCATCGAATCTCCTTTTAAAGGTGACCAGGTGGGTGGCTCTTTGCCCAGGTGATCTGCTGCTGACTGGCACACAGCCACTTGCCGCTTCTGCTTTGCAAGGGACCAGGACCCACAGAGGTAAGAGGGCGCCCCTCAGACTTGGAGCTGCTCCTGCTTTGACAAGCCCCATCTGGGTTAAACTGGCTCAAGGACAGGTGGCACTTACCCATGACCCTCAGCCAGAGCACAGATTTGAACAAGGAACTGGAACAAACACTGGACAGGTTTGCATGATCAGAAAAGGAAAATAAGACACCCAGGGTTGCTTTTCTGCCCTGTGTGTGCTGCTAACTTGCTGCCAAAATATCATAATTTATCTCATTCTGCACAATTTGTGCATGTGGTTGTCAAACTGCCCAACAATCCTAGAACAAGCCATGAATTCTGGGGTGGTTTGAAAACCTCCCTGTCTTCCGGCCTTGCCGGGTTCAGACAACAAGACAAACCCTACCCAACAAACATCATGTTAGTAATTGGGCCGTGAGCAACCACTGTGCATGGGACAGGAAAATGAACCATAGTGGCTTGTTTTCTTTCCTGGATCCATACAAACATAGTCGTTCTGTCCTGAGTCAGATCCCCCAACTCTCCATCCAAACAGAGTAGACTTCCTCAACCTTGTGACCTCCAGTTATGTTGAACTACAATTCTCATCATACCCATCTACAGGCTAGGGGTGATGGAAATTGCAGTGCCAGGTTGGGGTAGGCCAAAAGAGAGTCTTGGACTAAAACTACGATACACACTCCCTTCCTCACCACAAAGCCTCCCATATTTCCTGCCAGCGAATACACACCACACCGTTAACTGACAGCAACTGATCTCCGCGCTTGAGCCCTCCGTGGCGGTCGGCCACACCTCCCGGGATGATGCGGGAAATGTAGATAGGAGAGTTTTGCTCTTTGCCCCCCATGATGTTGAAGCCCAGGCCTTCATCCGTCTTGGGGAGCTCCACCACACGGGGATGCGCGTGACCCTCGCTTGCAGCGAAGGCAGCCACTGTCGCCTGGAGAGGGGAAGGAGGGCGGACCGGAGTCCAGGTCAGTACTTATGGCAGCTGCAATGGCACAGACACTTGTTTTCAAAGCCACCCGTTTTCCTTTTAAGGACTGTTCCCCTTGGGCAGCCATTTCACTGACTTGTATTTAATTTGGCTCATCCTCATTTTATCACTCATGTATTTGTTAGAAATATTTCTGTACCTTCCTTTTAAGAAATCAGGATATTACAAAATATGCCCTAATATGATAGACAAGAAAAATAACAGCAATACTAAAAAAAACAACAAAAATTAAAAATAAGAAAATTAAAATTAAAACTAAAAAAACAACAACAACTAAGGCTGCAGCCTTTGACCACCCCCACAAATGGAATCTAGCTACTGAGAGTGTCTCCAAAATGCAGTTTGGCCCTCAGGCTGACATCTCTATGCTTTACTGTAGTTACACAACATGTGAACAGAAACAAAACAGACACAGTGGGGGTGAATGTGGCACATGGTATGGAACTCTAGCCCCCCCCTCCTCCCCCTCTTTCCTTTTGTATCTTTTCAAGTGAAAGCTTGCAGCCCCGGGCTGCCTTGTTTACTACTGTTACAATCAATCTTACGTAAGCCACCCTGAGAGCCTTTTGGGCTCCAGAATAGAGGAAACATGTTATTAATAAATGGGTAAATAGAAATTGGATACAATCTCAGCTTGTTTCTAGCAAAGATCCATTTTGTCTGGCAGCCGGAGGTCATAAAAGGTGCACAGGAAGAGCATGAGCGCACTGCCTCCAACAGTGAGCAGCCTAATGCCACCAGGAAGACTGGAGGCAGGACGTGAGGTCAACAGCTTTCCCTGGTCATTGCTTCCCGGAGCTGGCATTCTGTGGCTTCTCGCCTCTGAACCAAGAAGGTACACAGCACTATGGGACATCCTATCCTTCACACGTTTGTGTAGTCTTAAAAAAAAAAAGCATTTAAGCTGGTGATTGTCACTATGCTTTCCTGCCAGAACTTCCATCCTTTTCATGTTAATATTGCTAAACCACCTTTCATCTAGATGGATTCCAGGGAGACTGGTTGTACCAAAATTTGAATAAAATTAATCATCCCAATATAAACAAAATAATTGTGTCAGAATCAATGCACCCTAACAAAGCATCAACCACTTCTTAGAATAAACTTAGGGTAGATAAAATGATTTAAAAATGCACCAAGTTAGTTAGAAGAAACATGACTATCTAAAATATCTTGATGGAAAACAATAAAGCGTTTAATCAAGGCAGGAAAAAAAAGTAATGTTGGCTCCAAACCTACTCTTTTGGGAGGAAGTTCCAAAGACATGGTGCTACCACAAAAAGACCTTCTTATACATTCATAAAGGACCTCTGGAGAAGGTTGTAAGGCACCATGTATAGTACTGTGACACATATAACATATGCACACATGTACGCATCATATGGACATATGTACTATATACATATAAGGAACTATATATAACTACAAACACCTGTTGGCTGTAGGAAAATGTAAATTGTAGCCCCACACATTTCAGGGGCACCACATTGGGGAAGGCTGATGCATAGAAAGTGGATATCCATACATTTTGGACTTAGGATCCAGTATTCCTGCAAATTGGCCATGTTGCCAGGGCTTCTGGAAGATGAAGTCCATAACATCCAGCAATCTACCTATGGCCTGCCTCTGATGCATAGCATGAGCAAATACGGGGAACAGGGGAGCCATGCCACAAGAAGCACAGGAACAGGGTTATTCTAGTACCTTCGCGGTGGCGTGTGCTCGGATCTCAGGGCTTCCCGATATGTCCAATGTGTCATACAACTGCTCATAGACCTACCCAAAAGAGACACAAGCAGGGTGAGGAGCACGTCCATGGAGCACAAGGGTGATGCCAGGCAGGACTCAGACGCTGACCAGCATCCCAGAAACGAGTGTCTGCTTCAGGCGCAGAACCACACGAGATCAAAAGGACAGTGGTGACACAAAGATGGGAAATGCTGGTTATGAGGGATGCAGAAATAGAAGCAAAGGCGATCGATCGTATGAGGGGATGAGGGCTAACTGAAAGGCTGAATATGATGAAAATACAGATGTTGAAGAATTATAGACCATTTGGCAGGGTGACATGGAGGTATATGGGGGTCAAAGGGAGAAAGGACGCAGAGGCTCTGGGAAACAAAAGGAGACAGGTGAGCTGGCAAAAAAAAACCTGCTAGATTATCTCAAAAGGATGTGGGGCGGGGGGGGGGGGACAGGCCAAGCATCCCTCACCTCACGAATGGCAGAGCAGAATTTGCTTTGTAGTACCCTCTGAAGGGCTTGCAATTTCTGGGGGGGGCACCTCCCCACTGCGCTGCAGCCGCTCCAGCAGTTCAACCGCCCGGGCCACATCTAAAAGAAGGGGAAGAGCGCAGGCATCACTCTGGATGCAGAGGAGTAAGAGGAGGAACCCTGAACGCCCCAGCACCTCCATCATGCCTCCGGCTGCTCCATTCTCGAGACTTCCCAGAGAGAAATACCGCGGGTGGGGATGGAGAGAGGAACGGGCAAGATCCAAACCAGCTTCTTTCCAGGAGAAGCTTAGATAACCTCCTCAGCAGCCATGCCTAGGAAGGAGGGGGGAGCCCACAGGCACCACCTCCATCTTCCCAGAAGGCGGTAACAAAAATCCTCACCTTGCCGTCAGCCACGCGCGTCTATAGGACGGGCTGATCCTTACTGCATCCCTCAAATATCCCCCTTACCTGTCAACATACTGGAAGGTGGTTGGGGGGGGGGGGCGGCAGCGAGCGGGGCGCTGTGATCGACTCACTCTGAGCAGCCCCTTTCTGGCTCGGTGCTGACGGATCATCAACCCCGATTCATCGCTATCTCCTCCCCTCACGACCTATGTCATGTCCTCCCCCCCCCCGCCCCGCGTGCATCTCTCCCACTCCAGGCATACTTGACACAACGCGTCCGCCTGGCGACGATTAAACCAGTCCTCCCTCCTCCGCGGTACTTACCCCTCTCCAGTCCCAGAGGCTCGGCCAGCGCTGCCATCTTCACGCCCCAAGCCCCACCGCCGCCGTCTCGCACGTCAACGCGTGGAGAGCGGAGGGGAGGGAAGAAGCGCTGCTGCGTACGCGATTTGCAACCTGACACGCCACCCGGGTGCGCGTCTCGGCCCGGGCACGTGCATCAGGCGCCCCACCCGGCCCGGCCCGCTCGCTTCCGTGCACGAGCGAGGCCAGGCGGGGGAGCCTCTGCCGTGTTGCAAAAGGAAGGCGCGGCGAGCGATCGCCCGCATGCCACAGGCTGCCCGGGAGGAAGGACTCCCCCTCTGCAGAACTGGTCCAGGCATACTTCCCCGCGCCCTTTCCCACTCATACTTTAACCCAACGGACTTCGGCCTGATGCGCTCCAGATATTTTGAACCTGCTGTAGTCCACCGGGGCAGGAATGCTGGGAGCTGTAGCCCAAAACATCTAGATGGCATCCCACTGGGGAAGGCTACTTTAGGGAGCTGTAGCCCAAAACATCTAGATGGCACCCCACTGGGGAAGGCTACTTTAGCGAGCTGTAGCCCAAAACATCTAGATGGCACCCCACTGGGGAAGGCTACTTTAACCCATGTGCCACGAGCAGTGCGACAAAACTTGCTATTCATTCAAGCAAGCAATAGCAGCAAGAGAAACTACACCCCACTTGCTCCTCCGTGGCAGGATAGGGAGCTCCGTTCTTTCTTGACTGAAGAGTTCTTTGCCCTAGCGAAGCCTACCAGCCTGCCTCAATGTGTATTACTAAGCTGGGCGGTGTCATGTTTTTCCCAATTTGAAGGAACAAATTCCAGGCTCCATTGAAGAATCAGATCTGGCCTGACCTCCTTATATAAAAGTCTGGTCTCTTATGCAAACATTTGTTACAGCTTTCAAAGGCCTAGAAAGGGAAAGAGATTTATATAAATAAATCTACATTGGAGATTTATTTAGATGATGATGCCAGGAAAGATGTGTTAAGAGCAGACATCAGCAACTGTTGAGAGAAACTTGCTGTGGCCTTCTCAACAAGTGATTGCGTGTCTTCTTGTTATTTTTGGTTTAATTATGCAACTAGTCTATTTTATGGTGGTTTCCAAAGTACTTCAAGTACACCTAGCAAATACACACATTGCACAAATGTAAGCCATCATCAGCCTTCTCTGAGTATGGCACATTGCAGTGTGTCAATAAAAGGTTCTGTTAAGATATAAGAGTAACACAGAAAAAGAAACGTTGTGCACGCCAGAGTTTTCGGATAGGAGCCAGTGTGGTACAATGGTTACAAGATTCAAATCTCCAGTGACCAATATAGAGCCTGCAGAGTGAAACTAACAGTGTCAGCCTAATCTCTCCCACAAAGCGGTTGTGAAGAAATAGCATAAGACCATTTCCCTGACCTGGCAAGTGCTGGACTACAAATCCCATTGTCCCAGTCAGTGCCCATGCTGGCAGAGGATGATGTAAGTTGTAGTCCAACACACCTGGCAGGCACCAGGTTGGGAAGGCTAGCATAGTGAACAGCTCGAACACAGACTAGCAGATGGCACTGCCAAGCAAAGCACAGTTCCTTCTTTTTATGCTCACAGCCTCCGTATGTTTCACCCACACAACCGCTGCCATCTCAGGCAGCAATACTCAATTTCCTCCTCCAGTCTCAGGTTTGAACCAGATGCATTTATCGGGCAAGCTTGTTCCTTTGTGAAATTTTGTTTGCAACAACTTGCTCTTCTATGAAATGAAGTCACACTGGAGGTGCAGCAGGGAAATGGGAAAATGAGCCATTAAAATGGCTTTAGCAGGGTAGCAGTGATGACTGTATCAAATGGAAGTGGGGTTATTAAGATTCTGGAAGAAAAGTAGGGTCCTAGTTAATTATTACAATCAAAAGTATTTCTACAGCCTTCATCTCAACCCAACCATTCTAAGATTTCTTGATTTTAAGGAGAAGTAATAACAAAAGCACTTACAAGCTTTGCTGCTGGTTAAAAAAAATCACTCACCCCCTACCGTTTCCACCTCTCTCCATTTCGTGCCAACTTTGGCTTTAGCTTTAGCTCTGAGCCACCAGCATTACCAAGGTTATATGTAAACTGTGATTTCCCAGGAGCCTTGAATGTGGTACTGAGGGCAATATTCAAATATTTCCCAAAGAATTTCTGCTTTCAAGTCTTATGCTTCTGAAGCCATACTTAAAATACATGAACAATACCTACAAAGATCTCAGAAGCTAGGAAGCTCTATATGCAAATACTTGATCTACACTCTTACCATAGCTTCAACAAATCTTCCACTTTTTAAAAAAATGTAGAAACAGGGAAATTAAGAAGAGTTCTGGAACTGTATTCAGTTTAGACAGGTTACAAGATTCAACTTTTCTTGGTATACAATTTGGATCAGCTGTGCACAGACAGTTTCTTTTAGCAATGAGTTATAGCTTTAATGCTTTGCTTCTATTGCTAAACACTCCATCTTGGCTGTTATCCCTTGTCCTCAATAATAATCCCACCTAAATATCTACCCTTGCCCCTAACCAACTTAATGCCATCATTAGGACAATTCCAGGTAAACTGAACTTACCTTCAGTGTGTTCAAATGATCTTCTGCTTACATTTTTTTGAGTAAATATAACCACTCACCAGAGCCACTCCCCTTTAAAGTAAGGCACTTCCTTCTAAGGTATTTGTAGCAATTAAGAAAACCTCCTATAATTGCAATGCACAGCCTGCAGTTTGCATGGGCTTTATGTCCATATCCAACCTTTGCTGCTTTGCAACCATTTCACCAAAAGCAAAAACCTACATCATTATTCAATTACCAGTAAAGATTCCAGCAACAGTACTTTCACATGTAAATGTGATCTTCTTTGTGGATCTTTGACCCACTTAAATGCTGGAATTTGGCACAGTATTTCTTCAAATATGTCAGTCTCAACACACTCCACATGAAGGAGAATACACTGAACACTTTATTCTTGTTTAAAGAAAAATATCCAAATACACAAGGAACTGCTGAAAGGTTACATGTTAAGAAGAAATGGGGGAGGACAAGTAGAAATGAAACACTTACCCTTCTAAATAAAACCAGTTAAAACCAGTTATCTCAACTGGCTGATGGGATCTTATTGGCTAGGCAGCCTGGGAGGCAGAGCCTCACCTTGCAGGGGCAAAGAAACGTCTCCATTCATCACTCCAGTGGAGGCTCCATCATGTATCCATTCTCAGTGGACAAGTAGCCATCAGCTGACTGCATGGATTCTTGGTCCAGGAACATATCCTGGCTGGTTTCCTCCAAGGCCTCTCCCATTCCATTGTCCTGCCCCCTGTCCTCCCGTTTCTCCCCACCCCGTTCACCCCTGTCACGCTTGTGCTCCCGGTCACGGTCCCTATCTCTGTCCCTATCCCTTCGGCGCTCTCTGTCACGCTCCCTATCTCGGTCTTTGTCACGATGACTGCGCCGCCGATCCCTCTCTCGATCCCTGTCTCTGTCCCTGTCCCTTTCTCTAGCCTTCTCTTCCCCTTCGGGCTTCACCTCCAGCCCATCTACACCCATCTCTCCAAGGGCAGCCTCATCAGGCGGGGCATCAGGTACTTCTGGCAGCTCCTCCTTCTTGTCTCTGTCACGGTCTCGTTCTCGCTTCCGGTCCCTGGAGCGACTACGGCGCTTGCGCTCCCGGTCTTTATCCTTGCTGCGTTCCCGGCTGCGTTTCCGTTCATCTTTCTCTCGACTCCGTGTCCGCCGCCGACGCTCCCGGGATCGGCTGCGACGGCGTTCCCGCTCCTTGTCCCGGTCTCGGCTGCGGTCTCGGCGATCTCGCTCCCGTTCACGGTCCCGATCTCTGTGAGAATTAAGAAAGAAAAAACATCCAAGGGAACTTTGTCAACAGAGAAAATAACCCTGTTTACCATGCCACAACATTGCATGAATGTAAGCCAATAAATGAATGTGGTGTCTATACAGGAATAAGAACACATCTAGGCTACAAAGTGGTTTGTAGTTATCCTAGCTTCTCTCAAAGTTCTGGGAATCCTAGTTCTGGTTAGAATTTTCCCTCAACTCTTAGAACAATAGCAGAACCCTTTGAGCCTTAATTTTACTAGACTGAACTGGTTTAAATCCAATTTAAATCTGCACCAAACTGCAGCCTAAATGTCTTCTGTGAAACGCCACAAAAATACACCTACGGCAAACCCTGCGAAAGGCTAGCCATCTGAGCTGCCATCACTAGTCAAAGAACATGGTTTCTTAATATCAGTTTCTTAACCTTATGATCAAGAGGTTTCCAAAACCATGAAGATAAAAAATGCAGCAATGGGTCAGAACTCCCTATCTCTTGCTCCCCTGACAGCCTATAAAATCAATTTTGTAAAAAACAAAAACAAAAACAAAAACAAAAACAAAACCACACACACAGGCAAATTATATAAGATGTTCAAATTCAATCATTCTTCAGCCTTTATGTGTAAAATTTAACAGCTGCTGCTGCAACTGATAAATGTCTAGTTTAATATATCTGGGTATCTGCTTTGGCTCTAAGTTCTCTTTACATTTTAGTATGCAGCAAGAACAACGATAAAACTTTGAATGAGAGTAGCCACCAGCAATTCTTCTGTTGCTCCCAGGATCAGAAATGAAGCCGCTGTACTGGTGCCAGAGGCACCCACTGCATTCTACTCCCCATACAGCTCAGCTCACCGTTCATCATAACGGGAAGTGTCATCCCGGCCTGAGTGTCTGATGTTGACGTCAGCCCCACCTCGCCGGGTACCACCGAGACCACCACCTGCAGAAGAGGTGAAAAAAAGGTTGGTTCTTTACAATTTCATTCACTCATTGTGAAAGCAAGAAGAAGAAATACCCTTCAGGAAGTTTTATATGCAGTGTACGCAGTTCTATTTAAAAATGGTATCTTGTGAGCTAAACTCATGTGAAGCCAGAGAGAGAGGAAGCAGACTCTCAAAAGTCCACCATCTCCAAGGATCTGAGTCACAAATGCTGTGGAAACTATTTTCCCCAGTGAACACACTTCCACTTTCCAAAAACGAGTTTCTGTCAAGCAAAGAGGGATCAACAGCATGGAATGTAAAGCTTGAGCCATCAGGTTAGATTCCAGGACTTGGGTAAGATTTCTTTGTTGTGTAACTGCACAGGATCCACAAGTAGTCCTCATCTAATCCAAAAGCCCCACAGAAAGCATCAACAGATGCCTGCCCAACATTACTGAGCTGAGAACAAGGTCCTTCCATCAGCCCTGCTAAAGTCCCCCCCACCCCCATGGAGATTCTCCTCCCTCAACTGTTATGAAAAGCTACCTTTTCCAGCAGGCTGTACTGAAGATAATGAGAAGGAAAAAGGAAGTCTATACCATCGGTCCTGCCAAAATAATTAATTTTCCCTCTTCTATCCCCATTCCTTTCTCCTTGAATGTCATGTCCTGTTAGACTGTAGGCCTGTGGGCAAGGACCATCTTGTTTGATTATATGTAAGCTCTTCTGAGAGACTTTGAGTAGTATCATAAAATAATAAAGAAATATTTCTAAGAAAGGAGGATGGATGAAGTTAAGGAAGCTTTCTCAAAAACTCAATTCATGAAATTCAATTCTTGGCTGGTGTGGTGATGAAAGAACCTGAAAGATTCAGGTTGTAGTCCCCATTCAATCATGAAACTCACTGGGTGATTTTGGGCCAGTCACTCTTAACCTAACCTACCTCACAGGCTTGCTGTTGTGAGAATAAAAAGCTGCCTTGGGTTCCTCACAAAAGAAAAGGTAGGATATAAATACAATGAAAGAATTAGAATTACTTGATTCTTAGCCTATCCATCCTTCATGACAGTGAACAGTGACAGTGAAATTGTTTCCCCTTCTTATATTAAAAAATTGACAATGTATATTTTCTCCTGACTTTAGGTTTCATTTTTTCTATTAGGCTCACTCAGATTCTTTCTGCCCATTTTCCTCTCCTCCTACTAAACACCACATTCTTCTAACAGTGAAGGCTGACACAAAATACAGCAGCCCAACAATTCTGCTGTGTTCAGAAAGCTCAGGCTAATGCAAGTATTCCAGCTTCAGGTAAGGACAGAAGTGGTCCAGAAGAGATGGCAACCTATTTGATCTAGTGCTTCCACACACACTTACCAAGTCTACGTGGACGCCATCCTTTCACCGTCCGGCCTCGCTCTACATCTACCAGCACCCGCCGGCCATCAATTTTTTTCCCATCGGCGTGCTTGTATGCCGCTGCAACAGATTAGGAGGGATATCCAGGGGAAAGGAAGGGCAAAGGGAATGGCCATTATCCACAGTGCACATAAATAAGCCCACCCTCCCCCAAGTACACATACCACACACGTAGTGGCCCCACTACCCTTTTGGCAAGGGATTGCTCCACATCTGTCTGGGAAGCACTGCCGCATCGAGCATTCTGCGAGAAAACCCGGACAGCACAGTGCTTGCCTTGCTTTAAGCAGCTAAATCCTCATGACCGTGGCAGTGATGGGTGGGGCTGGCAAACCCACCTCATGCGCTGCCTGAACACAGCTGCCACAGAGCCACAGGCCCCCTGAGCTGTGGAACAACCCCAGCTCCACCCCAAAAATACAGGCCCCCCAGCTTCCGCTGCAAAAAAAAGGAAGGTTATTGAGCAGTCAAGACATTCGCACTACATACATCACTTGCCCAGAGGGGAAAAGGGCTGGGTAGAAACAAGCAAGCCATCCACCCCAGCCCTCCCAGCTCACTTCAGAGTGGGCCAGGCTCTTCTGATCTTTCAGGAGCACCCCTAACCAGCCAGTCCCAAGATAGGCCATGCCAAAACCCCCACCAGAAGCAACAGCTCCTGCTGTTAAAACAAACAAATAATTGAAAAACAAACAGGTGAAGGGGAAAGGGGTGGAGAGAAGAGGGAGATAGTAATGTTGCATATGTTACGGAGGTAACAGAATGTTTGGCAGGGAAAAGAGAGGGTAGTACGCACAAAAAGGGTAAGAACACTCAGGGAACTGGCTGGCACCCACTTTCAACAACCCCAGCCCACTTCACCCCTCTACCCCACCCTTGCTGCTATCATCCCACTGCAAATCTCTAGGATGATTTTCAGGGAAGGGAAATGTTCTCAAGCCACTTGCTAGGGGTGGGGGTGGGGCGAGCACAGCTAACATGTAAAAAGGAAATAAAAGCATTTACCTGGAGAAACTACTTACAAAACCATTGCAACTTTTAACTCCTCAAACTCACTGCATCGGGCTGCTAGCGCTGGGGCCCGAGGCGCAGCTCCCCCCTGCCCGGGAGCCCCCGGCTGGGGCGGTATTTTGGGTTTGCATTTTAGCTGCTGAGCCGACCTTCCCTGCCTTACCTGTCTCAGCAGCGGAAGTCGGACACTCAGGCCCCCACCCCTGCCAGCCCCCAGCCCCCCCTCCTCACCCCACTCCCCAAACTAGGTAAAATTCTTAATTAAGAGCTTGAATTCCATTTATGCCTTTGGGGTCCTTACAAGCTTCATGGTCCCATATCCCACCAACTCTTAAAACCTACTAAAGCCATCCATTTGTGGCAATTAATCCAAGTGTAGCAAAAGGCCACACAATCAAGTACACTAGACACTACTAAATCTTCAACCCACACATTTTGGAAATATTTTCCTTTTAAGAATTTTCCTTCCAAATTCAAATAGCCAAATATTAGCTCTGTGTATGGGTAATTATAAAATGTTGGTGTCTTCAAAAAATGACTGTGTATTTATTTTGGGGATACTTTAAAAATCATTAAATGTATGGGGGAACAGTGTGCATACAGTTATTTTTAGAGGAAAAATGAAGTAAATATTTGTTTTTCAGAAAAATACATTTTAAAAACCAGCAAGGTTCACAAAGTCAACCATATGCATTTACTACATATTAAAAAGGGAAATCTTTCTCTTTGTGTAGACACATAAAAAAAGATAAATTCTGTCTTATCTCTTCAATATGTGCATATGAAGATAGATGTAAGGATCTTCTTCCCCCTTGCTCATATACTCACTGATAGAAGTGTAAATAGTAGTAGTGGCAAACCACCTTCTCAAGAGAAACAAATGGCAAAAATATTCCACTCTATGTAAGTGGGAAAAATATTCAGGCCAAAAAAATTAGATGATGATGATGATGATGACAATAATAGTAATAATATCATCCATTTCGAACAAAAGGCTTCATAAGAATAACGACTAACTGATCACCACAAAACATTTCCTGATTTACTCAGAAAAGCTTTGGCTTTTTTTTAAAAAGTCCAGAAATCAATCTCTTTGAGTGGAAGATGCATTTTTTCCAATTCTTTGTTATTCTCCCTGCCTCCATTTTTTAAACCATGGAGATACTTCAGCTCCTAAAAAGAGCCATGGAAGATGGTGATGATGATCTTGTCAAGCCCTAAAGTCAAACTCTGTCCAATGACCAATGGCAAAGACGTCATCCTGAGCTTTGAAGCGACCCATCATTGCTGAGAAACAGCAGCCAGTCTGTTTGGATGTTGGGGCATGATGACAGACCACCATCCCTTACAATAGAGCCTCCAAGTTAGTCTTATAGCTCATCTGCAGACAGGGCAATCGGCAGACCAAAGTCAGCAAGGGGCAGTCTCCCTGCATCATGTATTCACCACCATTTTATCGTAGGAAGGAGACGAAGCTGGGCCTTTTCCAATGAAGAGGTCAGTCCGTGGTTGGGAGAGTTGCAAAGTGCTTACCTGAAACCACCCTCAGTATTGCATCTTACCTTTTGGGGACATTTTACAATTAAGAACAATGGTCCTAGCATAAGACTCTCTTAACTTTTCTCAGGCCTTTCAAGGGCTTTTAGGAGATGTGGGGAATACCCCCTGGTATGATGGGAAAACTCACCTAGAACAATTCTGATATTACAATTAGGCTTGAAAGGTTACTATCCAAGCCTTTCCCCCATCTCTAAACTCCCAATTCAAAACTTTTAAATGCCAAGTTGGATCCTCTAACTCTTTTCATTTCTAGAAGAGGTCAACTACTGCAACCTCTAAAGATGAGCTGGTGCATTCATTTTTAATAAAGGAATCTTACTGCAAAGAGAAATTCCTATAATTCTTCATGCTTCAACATTATTACAAGGGACAGAGGCATGCCGACAGAAAGATATTTTGTTTGTTCTACTTCTGTCATTTTTATTGGACAGCTATACCTTTATAAGAACAAATACAAACACAAGAATGTATAGGAATAACTCATCTTGTAGCAAGATAGCTATGTAGAGAAGATGAACATGCAACTCTCTGAAAGTCACACCCACTTAACAGAGTTTAGTACAGCTAACACTCTGGACATTTTTTCTTATAGAACTGCAAGGCTGGGAAAGGACTTTTTGCATTTACAAAGTCCTTTGAGGAGCCAACAATGAAAGCTTGTCACCAACCACACAAGGCAGCTTACAGCTCCACTACTGAACACTTAGGTGCTGTTTGTTCCTGTTTGCTTACAGAAGATCCAAGGACAGATTTAACACTCCTTTGCTTGGATTCATAGGTCAGCAGTTATGCTTCAAGGGCAAAGGTGGATTGTTGCTTTAATTAACTTACAACCCAGCCAACTGTGCCCTACAACAAAGTACAGATACACACCAGCCTTTACAGTTTGTCAAAAGCAATAATATTAGGCTAAATTCCCAGAGGGTTAGCCACATTAATCTGCTGCAGCAAAAAACAAGTCTTGTGGCACCTTAAAAAACGAATTTATTCTGCCATAACCTTTTGTGATGACTGTCTAGTTCATCAGATGATATAAGATGCACTATTCACATCGTGAATTTGATGACTTGGACAGTGTCCATGAAAACTTATGCCAGAATAAAAGTATTTGACTTTAAGATATTGCAAGACTCTCAGTTGGTTAGGCTATAAGGTACTCTAGATCTTGTCTTGCAATAAAGGACAAGCTAAGTAAACACCTTTCAGAATGGCCCCTTCTAAAACCTTTAATGACATTAAAGCTCCTAAAGCCCAATGCTTAAAGACCTTTTCTAGAATGCATCCTTCCAACTACGAATTCAGGTTAGCAACAGAAGTCCTGAATTGTAATAACCCTCCCTCCTGGCATTCCTAGCTACTGACTGCATTGGGCAGTGTTGAAAACGCCAGATACTTCACAATTGAAAGAACTAAGCTAAAGGAGCCAGACAGAAAAGAAGATAACAAGAAAGAACAGCAAGGAATGTGTGATATCTGAACTGCCCTCTCTAGCAGTAATTAGAAACCCAGCAACATTGGTATAGTTGCCTGCTTGCATGTTAAAGCCCACATCAGGGAACTTACGATGTGGAACCTCTGTGGAGACAGACGTCCCAACCGTGTCCCACATGAAGGCCCATTATGGCCTTGGCAAGCCTTGCCAGGGGTAGCAAAAGGAATCCATCTACCCAGCTTTGTGCCCCAAGTCAGGCTAACTACCCAAACTGCCTCAACTTACTAACTGAAAGCAGAGCTCAAATATCCTCAGTCCCATTTCCTATCAATTGAAGGACCAAGAGCACAAGCAAAAATATGCACTCCCTCCTAAGAAACACACATCAGCCACTCAGGGCTTGTGCACACTTAATGTGTTTTAGAGGTGTTTACCAGAAATCATTCATCCCCAAGTTTGAGCAGAGGTAGGATGCAACTCTTCCTAGTAAATAATTTTAACCAATGCATTTCTGTACCTAGAAATAAAGAACTTCCCAGTACAGAAGTTAAAGGATAAAATGCAATGTGCCTGCCCAGCCCTTAGATGTCTCGACCTAACTGACATGCCCGCAATAATGGGGAAGAACTCTCCATCCCTAAGTACAATGTTTGCTCTATTTAAGCATCTCAGGGTATAAACTTGCTGTGCATTAGGTTAACATAGCTGTGCAACTAACTCAAAGGAAGGCTGCCTACGTCCTGAAGTCACCCACACCTCTTCAGTTCACACCTAAGTTGCCCAGTCACTTCCACACACCCCTCCTTGTCGAAGTGCTGCCTATTTTCAAAATAGAATTATGGAGGCTACATGCACAAATCTTTTTCAACTTAGGAGCTAGCAAACCTTGAGGTTTGGTAAGATACAAAAGAGCTGTGTATGTAGCGGGGTTATGTAAACACAAGCTGCCACACTGTGGCAACTGGCAAGCAGCTCTATCCCTCTAACACTGCAGATGCACTTGACAGTGCAATTGTTACTGGCCACAGATGACCAAGAAAGGCTACCTTTAAACAACCTGTTTTTACGTAAATTGGGAAGGTTAAGTGTTTCCCCACGCTTCTAAGGAGCACTAATCAAATTCAGTAGAAACTTTAATCTATGTTTATAAAAATATGCTGAGGCTCTCAGATTAACCTCAAGCCTTATTAACATTTGTTTCTACATAATTAGATTAACATTAAAATTATTCAATATGGTATAAACATTTTTACAAAGAATGGTTAAGTGATCCTCAAATATTGATTTATTCTAATTAGTAAGAAAAGAGGAAATACTTATTTTGACCTAGTCATTCTGAGGTGGTACCAGATGTGCCAATTTCCATCAGTTTCATCTGGGGCAAACAGAAAGGCATTAAGATACCCAACATCTTTCATCTCTCTGAACGTCACTTCAAGGTTGCCAACCTCAGTTCTATATACTGCAGGAACTATAAATGGCATATGTGTGGCTTGGAGAGGGAGGGTTAACTCAGGATATTTGAGCCCTACCAAAGAGGGCTGACCTATTCTTCCCTCCCTCCCCAGTGAATTCATGCTGCAAAATATAGGGCCAACAATATCGTATGAGGAACCATTTCTCCTTCTCCTTCCACACTGCAAGAGAGCACCACAGAAGCCAGAAGAGAAATACGTTCCCCAACCCCTTCCTTCCCTCCACCCCTAACTAAGCTATGTTACCTAGCATCTGCCTTTGACCTGGCTTGTGTATAGAAGTGTGTTGGGTACTGAGGTTTCTTACCAATTATACAAACCCTTATACCAACCATACAATGAGATGTTGTAAAGGGGAAGCATAAGGATCAGCTGCAAGCCAGCAGTGGCAATAGCCATCAGAAAGGTGGCTGCAGTGACAATAAGAACACAGAATTAATACACCCCGCTCACAACACGCCTCTCGACAACAGCATCTTTTCAAAACACAGCTTCAGGTCAAAGTTACACTTGCTTTAGCAGAACTTCTTCACAGCATTCATTCTCCCTCTTAAAAATAACAGAAAGGAGATGGGCAACAGTTCAGAGTGAGGGGGCAGCCCGTATGACCCTGCTGGGTCCCATAACGCAAACAGTAACTTTAGCCTGCTCAAAACAATATTAGCAGGACTAGCTGCTCACCCTCAGCCTACAAGATCCCCCCGCCCCCAAAAAACACAAGGGAATTATGGTGAGTCAAGAGGTGAACTGTTGCCTGTATTACTTTAGTACACACAATAAATTTGCAGCACCCCAGCTACGTTAATTTGCTTTCACAACAAGACAAAGAAATGGAAGTGACATGCCCAGCAGAGAGAGCTCACCTGTAGCAGCAAACTAAGATTTCCAACACCGAATCCACTTGAATTATAAAATCTATACAGAGAAGGGGGTAAAAAGTCTTCCCTTCTAAATGCAACTGTTAATATGATTTAAATGATCCCCTTGAAAAACTATCAGGGCCAGATTAACGGAACTTGGGTGCTCATTAAACCAAGCAAGGCTCCCCAGCTCTGTACTTACCTGTTGATGGGGAGCCCAAGCCCTCAAATAGCTCAAGGGCTTTGAAAAATTAAAGAACTTTTACAAAACACATGCTTTGTTAACAAGATTTAATTTATAAAACACATACACAAAAGACACAAAAGCACCCAAGAAAAGGACTGTACTTACAGTGCATGTCACGCTCATGTTCATATTCGATGAAGGCGTAACCACGTGGCTTGCCGGAGTGCTTATTGTACACCATGTAGATCTGAGAAGAAATCAGCAATGACAGGAAAAACTGAGATGAGGCCACCTCTAAGCAAATTAAATTAACACAGGAATTTCAACTGAGTCCCAAAAAAGTACCACCTTAGAAAACCCCATCACTTAAAAGTCAACCACTTGTATTAGCACCCTCTCACTTCCAAGTTCCGTTGCTAACCTTGCTCTCTGTGGTATCGTTGAAGGAACAATTCCATACAATACCTCTCTGATAGAGAAAAATATCATTCATTATACAATTCTTTTAAAAGAAACCTAGCAATTCCCACTTCCCCTTCTCTATAGTGACAGGGCTACAGAGAAAGGGAGGGGAAGGCACAGAGTTAAGTAAAGAAATGGATCTCAGGGAATAATATCTACCATGGATGAACAAGCTTCCAGGGGGGGAAAAAAAGAAAACTGCTGCATTATGGGACTTCTGGAGGCCCCCACAAAGCACTTCCACTTCCATTGCTCCCCACTAGCACTATGAATACAATGAGCTTGTAAAATGGAGAGAGAAAAATGACCCTTAAAAATCAGACTCAGCTTACATGAAATGAGAAAACCAAAGAGGAACAGACATGTGCAATACTTCTAGTAAATATATTTCAATGAAAATAACCGTTGATTTGAAAACTACCATATAAGGGGAAGAAGATTAAGACTCCTAATAGAAGAGGGAGAAGTTAAACAGGAATGTGTCTTCAATCTAGAAAATGGGTAAACCTCAACTCCTAAGTTCACCTAAGTGAATTCTCCATGAAATTAGGCAGGTTATAGGGTTAAACAAATGAATTCCACCCAACTGTGAAATACTGACCTGCAAAATTCAGGTCTTGGCCTGAGTTGCCCATCAAGAAACTTAAGGAAAATAAGCTAGGGTGTCTTCTTCTAAAGAGACTGAAAAATAATTTACCCACTTACTCTTTTTATAGGTCCATAGACTTCAAATTCCCGCCTCAGCTTGGATTCTGTTGTATCATAGTTCTGCAAAGGAAGTGGGATGCCAAATGAGAAGGCAGAAAGACCCTACTGGTTGAAAGCTGAAGACATAAGCCCACCTAAGGCTGTTGAAAAAGCCATTTAATTTAATTCATATCCCAGCCCCTCCTTAAAAAATTGTGAACAACATATTTGAAACTAAACATTGGGCAAAGGAAAAAAAAGAGGTTACTTACAACTCTGGCCACAAAGAGTGTCTTGAAGGCATCTCCTTGGGCATTGGGATCGTTGTGAGGGTCCCCTGGTTGGAAAAATAAGTCACCAAATATTATGTGAAGGAAAGAAAAATATATTGCTCTGTTTTTCCTCTTATATCTGCCAACACTAGGTCCTGTCACTATGAAACATTAGAGCCACTGCAGATATATTAAAACAGTGACATGACTTTCATTAATTTAATTCCTTCCCACAACTCCACAACTTACACATCTTCAGCTCACTCTCAACCTCTTGCTGCCGGCGCTCAATCTTCTCTCTTCTCTGCAAAGAAATGGGGAAAAATCAGTAACATCATATTACCCAGACCAGTTAAACACACATATCTTTTTGCACCCTACTGGGACCATCCATCTCAGCTGCTGCTTTTTCTTTCTTTTCGAGACTACCAGCACATAACCAGGCACAGAATTCAATGTATTCTCTCACACAATCTAGAATCATGCTTACATATAACACGGGTTTTTATACACAAATGAGAGAAAACAGACACACTGCCCCAGGCATGGCCACCACCTCTGCTTTTTATCAAAAATCTCTGATTCATTAATAGATCACATGGTATGCAAACCTGGAACTGGACTGCTAGCAGTAGGACAATCTAGCAGTTAACCAAACAAATCATGTTGTTTTAGCCCTTGAACGACTCAACACTGTGGGTGCACACATCACACTCAAAAATGCATGAACAGGTTGTTGATTAAAAGTGGAAGTAGCAAGTGTGGAGAAGGCAAGGCACCTGCTTTCTCCCACGACACTCTGATGGTCAACCTCTGGGCTGTTATTACATGTAAACTGGCGTAAGGAGTCCTGCATCAAAGCTAATGTTGCTCTAATCTACACACTAGTATGCATACCTTCCGTTCCATCCGTTCCTCCCGGGTCTCCGCACGAGTGGGTGGAGGAGCATCGCGTGGGTCCTGGAAGAGAGAGCTCATTTTTAATAACTGACTCTTAACATATAATAAAGGAGACACACACAAAGTATTGAGAAAGCGCTTACTGCTGTAACAGTCATTCTGATTCTGTAAGCACTAATCAATGTCCTAACAAATTACCACAAGCCTGAGACAGTCAGGCCAATCCTGAAGAACTCACCTCAAACTCTCGAATGTACGGAGCAATGCCACAGTAGGGCTGATTGTGGTGCTTCTCATGGGGCAGTTTCTCCAAAGGGGGCAGATAGGGTATAGGATCCCGAGGAGCAAATAGCGCCAATAGATTTGGGGGTAGAAACTGCGTCATTTTGGAAAACCTGCCATAAAGGAAAAAAAAAAAGAAAGAAAAAACTGGAGAATTTCAGATCAAAGCAAAGATGGCTGATGCAGCCATTGCCCTAACATTTTCATCATAGAAATGGAATAACTATTATGAATCCACATACACATGGAAAATTTAAATTTATAAAGCAAGGGAAATGTGCCCAAAAGGTCAATTCTGCCCCTAAGCTGGTGTTATATGGACTCTCATTACATCCCTATACAGCTTAACTCCAAAGTAAATCCCACCATTCTCACTTCAATATCTGCCATCTCTTACCTTCCTCTCTTCATATAAGCCTTTATATTCACCTGCTATTCCCACCATTTACCCCTCAAGTTAATTTGGTCTATAACTCTCAACACTGTTGACCATTGACCATGTTGGTTAGGGCCAATCAGAACTGTAGCCCAAGGTATCTGGAAAGCCCTGGTTTAGGAAAAACTGGCTCACACTATGCCTTCCTAGCAAACCTACAAACACTTGTGTTCATGGGGAAATCAACAGCACTTAATAATTGAGGTAAGGAGTGCACTGTACAATTCTGAGCTTTGAATAAGAAAATTTTCAGTATGAACAGAGACCTGGCCTGGCAGCAGGTAGTAGAATCTTGAGTTGGTAGAGAGGGCTATACCACTTCAGATGATGCATGGGGGACTTGCTATTTTGTAGTTCCGCCTCATGTACAAAATGATACTGTGTGTGAGTAGGTCAAGACTAGCAAAAAGAAGGCTTCTAGTCTTGATGCCTCTTTACAATGTCAGGTCTTTCCCCCACATTCTTTCAGGGATGAAGAGTATTCAAACATGTGATTCCCCCCAACTGCAATCACAGGAGGTACAGCCCACTTTATCACCTCAGGATTCCAACACCTGCCAGATGGACAGAGAGCTCACTTAGGTAAGCTTTAAGCACATCACACACTCAGCTTCAGCTCCATTTGCAATGGTGGGCGGAGGGAGTAATCATACAGCAATACCTACATTGCAGGGTTGTTGTCAGGTTCCCATAAGTGGGTGAAGAGGTTTGAATACTTGCACATATGCCTTTCCCTAAGCTGGTGCCTTCCACATAGTCTGGATTACAACTCCCCACATTCCCCGGTCAGTCAGGTTGATGGGGGGAGTTGGAAGTTATAACCAAAAAATCTAAAGCACCGGTTTGTGGAAAGGCAAATATGCGCGCGTGCATTATCACAATGTATTATTATTACTACCACCCAGCAGCTTCCTGGATCTTCCCTTCCCCCTTCCGATTCCTCGCCCACGATCTCAAGCTTACCTCTTCCTTCCTTCGTGCAGTGGTCAACCCCTGCCCCCGTCCCCAGGCCTCCTCCCAATCCAGATCAATGTATTTCTCCCTAGACTCGCACCAACCCAACACCCCCTCGTTATACGCAAGCCTCTCCCTCTGGCCCAACCACACGCGCGCGTGACAGACAAAAAGACAAGATTGTCCTTCCCCACACATGCACACGTAGCAACACCAGCCCCGGACCCACCCAGGCGGACCGCGTCCCCCCCCCCCCACACCCACACTCTCTCTCTCTCTCTCTCTCTCTCGCGCGCTCCCTCTCAGCCTCCCCCTTGCCGCAGTATTCACCCTCACTCTCCGACCGCTACTCGGCGACTCCCGCCGCCTCAGGCTGGGCCTACTCGGCGCTCCTTCTACGCATGCTCGGCTGGGGGTCTAGCCGTCGTGCCGAGATCCTTACGCACCGGCTCTTGTTTCTCTTGCTGTTCTTATTGATCCTTCCGCGCAAGGTATCCCGTTGGGAGAAAGTGCGTGGAAGAGCTGGGAAAGTAGTTCCTTTGACAAGGCAGGGCGAAAGTGGCCCAAAGTCTGGTTCCGAAACAGCGAGAACCTCTCAGCCTGAAAGAGGCATCAACTTTCTTTGGGTAAAGTTGGTAAATGACTGTCGTATGCTCTACAAGATTGTTAATTGACTCAACACAAGCCTATTGTGAACTTGGCTAGGAGCTTGATCTCTGGTTTAGCAGCAGCCTATTTGGTTTGGGACCAGTTAATGTATTACGCTAGTGAGCAAGTGAGGTAAAGGAGTGCCTTGTTCCGGATGAAGTTTTTATGGTGCAATCACAGTATGTCATTTGTGGACTACACATAACATTGATGCACAAATCAGTAGGTATAACCTACACAGATACAACCATGCAAATATCAACATATAGCTGGATCAGAAAAAAGAATCATTTTCTTTAGACATCAGCATGTGTGCATCCTTGAAATGCAGCTGACACAAACCAGTCACCATTCCGGAGACACCAAGCCGACACTTAACAGATAGCAGCCCAAACAAAGGGTAATTCACTCCACCCTTCCTCCTCCTCCTCAGAATAACAGCCCATCCTCCTTTCCTCCTTGAAAGAATCTTCTTTCTCTTTGCAATGCACGTTGGAAAGTTCATGTAACTTTTCACTTCTGTAACCTATTAGAAAGTGTTAGCTGTGTTACTATAACCCTTTAATGATCAATGTATAAAAGGACCAACTGAGGACTGTTCAGGTGCACCATCTGGAATGATTAGTTGGTAGCTGGTTATTCTCAATCATAAATCCTTTAAAGAAAACCTTCCCCTGTTATGTATTTTGGGCATCAACATCTTCCACTTGTAAAGGTACCCCATTGGCCAACAACTTTTTCCATTTTTCTTTCCACAAATACATTTAAAATAAAAGTGTTTCCAGTCCTAGTGCTAATGAGCAAAAGAGAATTTATTTATTTATTTATTTATTAAAACATTTTTATGCCGCCCCATTCGCCGAAGCCTCGGGGCGGCTTACAACATAAATAAAACAATAAGTTAAAATATCAATATAAAATAATCTTAATTAAAACACACATTATAAAATAAGCCGCCCTGGCCAGATAAAATTCAATTGTATTTAGCATTTAAAATGTTGCTTAAATAAAAAGGTCTTAGCCTGGCGCCGAAAAATAATGACGGCGCCAGGCGGACCTCTCTGGGGAGCGCATTCCATAACTTAGGCGCCACCGCTGAGAAAGCCCTTCTCCGAGTAGCCACCCTCCTAATTTCTCTCACGGAGGGCTCCTGGAGAAGGGCCTCTCCCGCCGATCTCAGGGGGCGACTGGGCAAATATGGATGTAAGCGCTCCTTCAGGTAACCAGGACCCAAGCCGTTTAGGGCTTTATAGGTCATTACCAACACCTTGAATTGGGCCCGGACTTCAATGGGGAGCCAGTGAAGCTGACGGAGAACTGGAGTCATGTGAACATAACGTCCAGTCCCCGTCAGCAGCCTGGCAGCTCTATTCTGAACCAATTGAAGTATCCGGACCGTCTTCAAGGGTAGCCCCACGTAGAGCGCGTTACAGAAGTCAAGACGGGAAGTCACCAGCGCATGAGTCACTGTTGCAAGAATGTGCCTTAAGGTTCAAAAGCACTCCAAACTCATCATATACTCAATGACAGTCAACCCCTGTGTGGATTAGGGAAAACGTTCTTTCCAAATACCAATATAAGCAAAGATGGCCCAGCTAAAGCTAGTCATAACCAGTCTAAACTGGAACTAGAAAGCTAGGACAATGGGAGGAGCAGAGATTGGGTGGGTGCTGCATAGGAACTTTGCTTTGCTTGTGTGTATGTAGTCTCCTTTATTCTGGAATAAAATGGCCTCCTTTTGAAGAAGTTGTCTTGACTGGTTTGTTATTGGTCAGGCATACCAGGCAAACTCACAGCCTTATGAGGCTTCCTAGATTTGGGTAACACATCTGAGAAGGGCTTTACCACAGGATTCTACCAATCTGACCTGGCTTATTTGGCAGTCGGTCTACAGCTTCAGTTCAGTGGCAAGTTGCATTACATTTGGCTTGAAGGAAAGCCAAGGTGGTTTCATTCTGAAAAAGCACTTTCTCTGAGAATGTTGGATATGGACATCAAGGAATATTTTTATTATTCATTAAATTTATACCCCACATTCCTCCAAAGAGCCCAAGATAATGTACCTGGCGGTCATCTTCTCCATTTTATCCTCACAACAACCCTGTGAGATAGGTTGAGAGTCAAGAACTCACCCAGAGTCACCCAGTGAGCATCATGACCAAACGGGGACTAAAACTTGGTTCTTCAGGCTCTCAGTCCAACACTGTAACCACTACACCATCCAGAATGTAAGAGCCATGATGGATAGGATTAAGGGTCCACCAGTCAAATATACTGCTTACACAGAGGCGGCCTACACATTCATGACATACTTGAATTCCTGATTCTAAAGGAAGCACAAGCCAAATGTAGCCAAACATGTACCCTGGACTTTAGGAAAGCCAATTTTAATAAAGGAACTGCAGGTGGCATAATGGTTTAAACTGCTGTGCTGCTGGGCTGGTTGATCAAAAGGTAGCCTTCTGTAACGTGCTCTATGTGGGGCTGCCCTTGAAGACGGTCCGGATACTTCAATTGGTTCAAAATAGAGCTGCCAGACTGCTGACGGGGACTGGGCATTATGTTCACATGACTCCAGTCCTCCGTCAGCTTCACTGTCTTCCCATTGAAGTCCAGGCCCAATTCAAGGTGTTGGTGATGACCTATAAAGCCCTAAACGGCTTGGGTCCTGGTTACCTGAAGGAGGGCTTACATCCATATATGCCCACCCGCCCCTTGAGATCTGCGGGAGATGCCCTTCTCCGGGAACCCTCCGTGAAAGAAATTAGGAGGGTAGGTACTCGGAGGAGGGCTTTCTCTGCGGTGGTGCCCAATCTATGGAATGCGCTCCCCAGAGAGGTCCGTCTGGTGCCGTCATTATTTGTTTTTCGGCGCCAGGTGAAGACCTTTTTATTTAAACGTCATTTTAATTGTTAATATTATTTGCTTATTTTATCTGGCCAGGGCGACTTATTTTATATTGTTAATTTGTTGTATATTTGAATGTTTTAGATTTTAATTTTATGTTGTGAGCCACCCCGAGGCTTCAGCAAATGGGGCGGCATAGAAATGTTTTAAATAAATAAATAGCCGGTTCAAATATGTACAACGGGGTGAGTACTCCGCCCCCTAGAGTCAGGCATGGCTGGGCTTAATGTCAAGGGGAAACCTTTACCTTTAATCTTAATAAACTCAGATCAAGGATAAGTAAAATCCCCTGGCAAGTTATTCTAATGAGAAAAGGAGACCTAGGTGGATAGATTTTTTAAAAAGAAATGTTAAAGACACAATGACAAACAATGCCAACAAGGAAAAGGGGCATAAGACAACACAAGAAGCCCATGTGGCTTCACAAAAAGCCTAGAGATGAAACAAAAAAGGACATGTATAGGAAGTGGAAGGAAGCCCAGCTTACAAAGGAAGAGTACAGGCACATAGCACAGAATTGCAAGGATGGTGTTAGGAAGGCTAAAACTAGGGATGAAGTGAGGCTATTGAGGGATGCTAAAAGCAACAAAAAGCCTTCTTCAGGTATGTCCAAAGTAAAAGACAGAGGAAAGAAATGGGGGTTTAACTACTCAGTGTGGATGGTAAAATAACAGATGACAAAAAAGGTAGAAGTGCTTACTTCCCACTCTGGCTCGATCTTCTCCCAAAAGAATATCTATGACCTTCCTGATGAAGTGGAAGTACAAGCTGAGGGAACCAGATGGAAGCTCAAGATTGATAGGCAAATGGTCAAGGATCATCTAATCAGGTTGAATGAATTCAAATCTCCAGGGCCCATTGAACTCCCCCCTAGACTCATAAAAGAGCTGGCAGAAGAACTATCAGAAACAATGTCTATTATCTTTGAGAAATTGTGGGGGAAGGCGGATGTGCCAAATGACTGGAGAAGGGCTAAAGTCTTCAAGAAAGGAAAAAGAACAACAACCTGGGAACTACCGGTCAGTCTGAAATCAATCCCTGGGAAAATTCTGGATTATAAAGCAGTCAGTCTGCAAACCCCTTGTGAACAATGCAGTGATTACTGGAAGCCAACATGAATTTCTCACAAACAAATCCTGCCAGAGTAAATTGATTTAATTTTTGATGGGGTAACCTCCCTGATGAACAATGGGAATGCTGTAGACATAGTATATCTTGACTTCAGCAAAGCTTTTGGCAAAGTGCCCCATGATATCCTGATTAGCAAACTAGCAAAAAGTGGGCTAGATGGAACAACTATCAGGTGAATCCACAGTTGGCTACAGAATCAGACTCAAAGAGTGCTCATCAATGGCATCTTCTCAACTGGGGAGAGGTAACAAGTGGGGTACCTCAGGGTTCAGTCCTGGCTCTTTAACATTTTTATTAATGATTTGAATGAGGAAGTTCAGGGAACAATTATCAAATTTGCAGATAACACCAAACTGGGTGGGATAGCTAATAATCTGGAAGACAAAATAAGATTTAAAGTGACCGTGCCAAGTTGGAGCCCAGAATGAAATTCAGTAGAGACAAATATGAAGTTCTGCACTTGGGAAATAGAAGCCAAATGCATCATTGCAAGATGAGGAATACTTGGTTCAACAATACAGCAATTGAGAAGGATATTGAAATCGTAGATGACGAGCTGAATATGAGTCAACGATGTAATGTGGCTCCAAAAAGGGAAAATGCTATTTTAGGTTGCATTAATAAAAGTATCACTTCTAAATTATGTGAAGTACTAGTTCCACACACAGGCACATATATGCGTATATAATATTCACTGATGCAGGTGAAGAAAAGGGATGGGAGCCCAAAGAGACTGGGAATGGAGCAGGTCAGAATACAATGGGGTAGGACAGTGGACACCATGCAAATATCCAAAATCACAGAATCCAAAGGAAACAGCACATACTCTTCCTCTAGCTTACACTGGCCTTCAACACACAGCAGCTGTCAGCCTTTGAACTGAATTAACTGGCAGCAGGTGGCACTGTTTGACAATGTTTCAGAAATACATCAGCAGTATCACTAGGATATCTGAGGATTTTGTGTTAGCGAATAATGGCAACATATCTTGTTTGCAATCCTGAATGCAAACACAAGCAGAAGTATTTTTTTGGAGGGAGAAATATTCACAGATTCCTAAATTTGTACTCCCATTTGAACAAGTAATTTTTGAGGTGCACTATGAAATGCTTATTTCTCTCCAAATACTCATGTTCATGCTGTAATCAAGCAGAAATAATGTAAGCACTTTTGGAAAATACACACTGGAATCCACACTTTTCATGCTCAAAATGCACACCTAGTCTGCTTGATTGATCCAAAAACTAGAATGAAAACAAAAATGGGAGCAAGCCAAAATGAGCTTCAAAGTGATTTTTGAAGTATTTAGGTAAGTTTGAAAATTCCTGGATCTCCCAGCCCTACTCATCAGAAGACTTTGTCGTCTAGAGTAAGGGGTAGCAGTAATAAAGCAGTGCACATGTTTCAAGGCCCCTGGACATATGATGAACCTGCTCTCTTTGCATTGCGTGCCTGTATGCGTAGACCAAGTTCCCAGAAAAGGTTTAGAACTAAACACTAGTATCTTTAGCAGTCTCCCCATAGTGGTAAATATGGGGAAGTGTCAACTCCGAATGCACCACTCCCAAGCCACCACAAAGCAACTGGCTGAGCATTAAGAGCTGAGAATGTGTGACAGCCAGAGTTTTGACTTGCCCTATATTTTTCTATGTGGGCTTCCAGAGGCTTTTATATAGTGCTGGAATTGTATGGCCAATCTAAATGATGACATCATCATCTCAAAGCCCTCTTCCATTTCCCCACCACTTGTCCCATCTTTTCCCTTAAAGCTGAAAAACCACTAAGGTAAGAAAGACAGAATGATATCTTCTGAGCAGTCATGCTAGAAGCCCTCCATCTGGAAGCTTCCTGTGTAAAGGGGAGCACAGAAGCAAGGAACAGTGCAAGGGAACCTGGAAGTGAGCTTAACCAAATCCTGTGCATTTGACCGTCACCAGTTAAAAAACCATTCCAGTTGTTCTACAAGTTACATCAAGAAGCAAAGGGAAAGCCAGGAAGGCCTTCCATGGTGGGTAGCTGGAAAAAAGCAAGAGAGCTCCATGTGGTATAAGAAGGGCATTCATGTGGTTGGAATTCATGTGATGAGCAGTAATTTGTAATGCACACTCTCTTTTAAGATATTTTGCCCTAGTGCAACTCCTTGCCATTGCTTTCACAAAAGGAAAATATATATATATTTTTAAAAAACCCTATCAGAGAGCTAAAAACTAGAGCTTGCTAGTCTGCAGCCAGGGGGTCAGGACCCACTGCTGAGTTGCAGATGAACTTATGGTGAGTTGCACCAGCAGCACAACCATCAAGTAAATATAGAGTTTAAAACAATAAGAATTGGATCCCCAAATGCAAATTTGGATCAAAGATGAGTCACAAGCCTGAAAAGTTTGAATACTGCCAAACTCTAAAATACATCTTTAATCATACCAGGCCAAAAGTATGTCAATATAAAATATATATTTCTAGTTTGCCAAAACTTTACTAAAGAGGGGACTTGTGCAAGGGAGTGCCACAGTCTGGGTGCTACAGCTGAAGCAGCACTGTCCAATCTCTCAACCTATTGAGGTTCCAGTGGCAATGCCATACAGAATAATTTTGTTTGTTTGTTTCATTTCCATATGATACACAGCTGAAGCTCTCTGGGTGGTTTACAACAATCCATAAAAACAAACAATAGAGATGTGATAAAAGCATCAGAAAATCAGAAAAAATAAAATTTTAAAACAGATTAAAATTTTAATACATACCAAAGAATGATTCTGCAAAACACCTGGAAGGAGTAATACTGGTCAAGCCCCTGGGTGTTTTTAAAGACCTCAGAGAAGAGGGCTGCCATAACTTGGAGCCAAAGTGGGCCCAGAAGCAAACGGACAGCCAGTGTAGGTAGGTCAGAACTGGGCCTTATGTGTTCAGACCTACAGGTCCTGGTTGTTATTCTGGCTGCTGTTTTCTGCGTGAGCTGCAGTTTCAGAACAATCTTCAAGGGCAGCCTCATGTACAATACAATTAATACTGTACTGTAATTATTATTATTTATTAATTAATAAATACTCTAATAATATTCTCCAAAAAGTTGACCTTGCAGACCTCCATACAAGTGTCAGAGAAGAAACTCCAGGCTTTCTGGTACTATCTGCACAGTGTAGGTAAAAAGTATTTATTACTGACGATCCGCATGAATCATCCACAGAGAAACATGGATGAGTTCATGAGCTGAATCCAAAGTCAGTCTTATTTTGAGTAAATCTATTGAAAAGAATAGAGCTTCACTAACTTAAGTCCCATTTATTGCAACAAGTCTACTCTGAATAAGGCTAATATTGGATGCAACCTTGTGTATTTCTGATTTTTGATCTTCCAAAATAAATCATTTCTAGCATGAACTGGGAGTACTCCACTTTTTTCTCTTCTTGCACTAATAAGCACTGACTTGAGTGTAGAGTGACCAGGTGTCCTATATTGCAGAGGTAATCCTCTATTTTGGAAATGACAGTCTTCTATTTGAAAGTGACCTCTGTTTGACAGGCTGCTCTAGCCAAAATCTAATTTAAAGTCAAAGAAGCACCAAGATGGAAAGGCAGAGAAGAGAGAGTATTTATGTCTAAATAGTAGTTGCTATTTCTAAATTAGCACCTATATAAATGTAGCTATGTAACTGTTATGCAAACTGGTGCTTTCAGTTTTGGAGATGCTGTTTTGATGAGTGGCCTAAATCACAGCCAATAGTTGGCCCTGCTACTCCTGGCAATGGATTGGAAATGTGGCTGCTGACCCTGCAACAAGGCACATTCTCAATTCATTCGTAGTCCCAGAGGGCTGTCCCAAGTCACAGCAGACAACGATAATGTGTGGTTATAGGAAGGACTGCTGTATGAGTGCCGTCATTTCCCAAAATCACAGTGGACACATATTGGCTGGGTTCATGTGACACATTAAACCTTCTGGGAACTTGAGCCATGCATGCACCCTGGTTAAAATTCCTCTGTGCCTAACAGACAATCAGACACAGCGGTTCTGTGTGCCACCTCCTCCCTCCTTCTCTCACTCCCAGTCCTCCTATAGTATCCTGGAGGAAACCGTAAGAACACCAAGGTGTATCCTGAGCTGTGGCAAGCCATTTAGTGCTGTCCACTAGTTAATTAGTGCTGGCTCCTGGGTGATTTGGGTGTCTGCTAGGAGGCCCGGTCACCTCCTCTGTCTTGCGATTTACCTCAAGTGGATAAAATTTCACAAAGTGGCAAAATCTGAGGGAAACCCCAGTGGTGCAAGGGGGGTGGGGGGTGAGGCTTGTGATTTTAAGAGACAATCGTGCCTCCCTGGAGGGGAGTTTCTGAGTTTTGAAATGCCCCCTGATAGCAGAGAGGGGGACAGCTTTTCACAGCTGTTCCTTAGGAAGCACAGTAGAAACCTGGTTATTCAGACATTACCTGATCAGTCCCTGGCAGGATGCCTTATGCTAGAACTGGTGTAGGCCATACAGGAGAGTGATCTAAAGCTGAATTTAGCAGTAGCCAATATCCCTATGACACAGGAGTGGGAAATGTGGCCTCCTGAGGTTCCAGAGGTGGGCTGCAAGTGGCTTTTATGATTAACTTTTAGAAGTGATTGGAAAGTATTTAAGAGGCAATGAATCTTTAAATACTCTGCAAAGAATCCAGCTGTTGCAAAGATCCCAAGCTGTGTATTTTGCAGGTAGGTGAACTGTTACATAAAAGTGAGGTGCTATACAACCTTGGAGTGATGAACTGGAGGAGAATTAGATTCCAATAGCAAAGACGGATTAAGAATCCGTCTTCAATGCAGAAGTGCAAAGAAACGATGAGGCAAAATGAGTGTTTCACATGTGGGTATAATATTCATGATGATGCAGAACAAAGTATACCACATTGATGGGACGCATTGTATGTAAGACTGGCGGCATTTTAAGAAAAGAGCCAGATTTGGAAAAGGAGAAACATGCACATTTGTAGATGTTTGTCCAGAAAGATGGACACTCAAGTCCAAGTGCCACATGAAGCATCAGATAATACTAGGTATGCAAACTATAGACTCCATCATTTAGTTTGTATGGTAGTGGTTGTGTGGGTCAACAGGCTGATGCTTATCTTAACTCTCTGCTCATGTGTGCCAGAGATAATACTGTAGCAAAGCTCATCATTGCTTAAGTCCAGTCTTTCTCTGTCACAAAGCCCAGTGCATCGAACCTAATAATCCTCTGACCACAGGATTTATTTTTAAAATTATATATCACCTTTCAAGGTAAAGCTCTCCTGAAGTAGCTTATGGTGAAATACTATGCATGTTTAGGCAAAAGAAAAGAAAAGGCCTTATAAAAGCTAGCGAGGAAGGGTTGGGAGTTGTAGGACCTTTTTCTGTCTAAATATGCATTGGATTGTGCCTTTGCAAAAATAAGACAGACAATGTAAACCCTTTAAAATAGATATAAAATAGTAACAACTTTTTAAAGTAATAGTTTAAAAATACTTTGCAACATCTCTAGTGAAAAGTTACTTGAAAAAATGTTTAAAGTCCTTTCGAAGGCTAACAAAAATGAGCCCAAAATGAGCCCATACATCTAGCCTTTCCCAATTTAATACTCTCCACCTGGGGATGGTGGAAGTTGTAAACTAAACTTCTGAAGGATGCCAGTTGAGGATATTTATGTACTTTCTTTGGGTAAAAGTTTTGGAAATATGAGTCCAACACTGAAAAGGTGCTGCCTCTAGTACCTGCCACTTTGATGACCTTAATAGAGGACCTGTAATCAGTGCTTTGCATGTCAGTCTTAAGACCAAAGCATGCTCACATGGGTTCAGGAAGTTCTTAAATAACCTGGCCTCAAACCTAGAGCATTAAAGGTCAAAAACATTCCTTTAAAACGACATTAGAATTGAAAAGCAGTCTGTCCTCTGACTATGCTCTGTCTCCAGTGTTAGTCTAATTTAAATCCCCATTCATTTCAACAGCTCTGTTCTAAGTAGAATGAACACTGGATAAAACCCAATGATTTGGAATTGAGGCAGGGCAGCTGGACCTTTCAGTCTCTCAGCATCAGAAAAGAGGTGCCAGATGCACAGGCACACACATCTTTTAAAATGTTTTTTGCAAAACAAAATAAAATAAAAATAAGATGTAACCTTGTTTCTCTCTCCCAGTGCAAAGAGAGTGGGATGGAATCACGTGACATGGGGCTTTGAAAAAACATTTAATAACATTAAAGTTTATTTCATTAAACCACTAAATGTGATAGTTTGAACATATTAGCCTGCAAGTATTTAGGATACATTGTTTTGCATACAGTGTCCTTTAAATCCCATTCCACAGGTCTGTTCTCATGTATCCTCTTGCAACCTGGTTCCTGTATAATGCCTCTCAGGTTTTTTCTTAAAGCAACAAATACCATGAAGGCTAGAATAATAATTGTAAGTATGCTGCTGATTACTGCTCCTCTTATTATATAATTAACTGGAACAGTTGTTTTCATACTGTGTTCCAGCAGGCAACCCTGAGCATCTTCAGATGCTTCTCAGGTTCTTCAATTAAGTACAATTAGCCTTTCCCATTCTGATGCCCTAAAGGTGTGTTGGATTTAGGGATTTATAAAAAATGTGTTTCAATTCATTTTTGATCAGTATTTACTTAGTTCACACCTTCCAGACCAAACATAAAATCAGCACAATCTGCAGTGGAATTGTGCAATGTTCTTTGCAGATTTTTGTTTTTAAGTGTGTTCAACAGCATTTGTACATTTAAAAAAAGTAACTGAGAAGATTGCATGCTTTTGAAAAATGTGCACAAACACACTTGAACCAATGAAAGAAGACTGCTTACTTTTCAAAGATGTACACAATTGATGTGTACATCTAGAAAAGTACACATGGAAAATTGCACAGCTTTTCATGTGAAAAGAAAAAATGAAGGTCACAATCTGTTATGGACATGAGACCGGACAAGCCTCTGGGTGGAATTTGGAGAGTTTGGCTTGTACGCCCACCCCTAGTTGGACTACTATTTCCATCATTATGATCAAAATTGCAACCCAATGCATCTGGAGGGCAACAAATTAGGGAAGGCTGAATGAGAATATGGTAGATACGTTTCCCATAAAGGTAGTTCATGCACTGCTGGCAATCTTTTCTTGAAAAGTGCACCTATTCTAGATGAATTCTCAGTTTCCTACTGAGGCTCAATATCCCTGAGTTGGCCATTTATCTGAGACTATAGCCTGGAATCTGTTATATGATAAATAAATTCTATAGCAGATTTATTTGGCACTCTTATGCTGTTTTGATTTTTAGACAAATGTGAATGTGACTAACAAACCCTCCGCATAATATCAAACTGGAGGGCTAAGAAGGGCCAGCAGGCTTCCCCAACTGGTGGCCTTCAGAGGCATTTGGACTGCAACTTCCAGAATTCCCATCCAGCAGAGCCATTGAGTAGGAATTCTGAGGGTTGGAGTCTGGAAGGCACAAGGTTGAAGAATGCTGCCATGGAGGACAGAGAGTCTTTTCCTGCAGTGGTGCTATCAGCGGCAGGGCTTTGGGCCAAAGGTCCAGGGCCCCACTCAGCAGAATGAGTGGGAGGCCCCGCAAGTGCAGTTAGACTGGCTTACAACATTTTGGAACAAGTGAAGCAATACACATTACCATATAGGGAAGGGGCATAAGTCCAAGTCTAAAGTTACCTAATTATAATTCGTCCCTTCGTGCTCTGTTCTTCTTAGAGGAGATGGGCCAAAGCAGAGAGAGAGAGAGAGACCCAAGGCTAGGATGGGTATGGGATAGAAAGCATGAAACAGCAAAACAAGCCAGACTGAAAATACAGAGCATTTTCACTGATATGCTGGGTTTCTTTTTAGGTAAGTAGACCAGGAACAGATTTCTTGAAGCTAAAAATTTTGAAAAGTACCAAGTTCCTTAACGTTTTTCTTGCTGCTTTGATGTTCCCTGCAGCTCAGAATACATGGCTTTGTCTTTCACAAACTGGAAAAGCAGCCAGGTTGCTAGAGAAACACTCAGATATTGGTAACGGGTTGGTGTGAGGAGCACAATGTTTGAGGTGTCCATCATCACCACCTCATATTGTATATGAAAGTACCTAAACATATATCAGGCAATGTACATGAGCTGAATGAACACATCCCTGCCTGCAGGCTGACAGTCTACAAACACATCATAAAAGGAGAAGAACACCTTGGAGGGAGAGGGATGACTTCTCAATTACCGAGCGAGAAGCAAACGGGATGAAAGAGGGAGTTACGATAACATTTCTGCAGCAGGGATGGGAAACCTCTTGTTGGGCTCCAGCTCTCATAAACCTCACTAAGACTGGCCAATGGTCAAGAATGATAGAATAGTAATCCGGCAACATCTGGAAGTCTGTCTCCCCACCCTTAATATACCATTAGGGGTATATACCAGGGGAATAGAGAGTTATCAAAGAAATCACCTATAATACAAGGAAAGGCAAACGTTGCATTTGCAGTCAGTTCTTAGAGCAGAACTATTGAAGATGAGGCACGAATGGTATGTTACACTGCCAAAACACAGTTAGTTTAACACTTTTGTTACCTGTTGGGGGTGTGGAGCAACCAGGGCATATACCCGTATTGGGCCAGATAGCTCTTCAAACAGAGAATGGCCACCGACCAGTTCTGGGTTCCAGTCTTTGCCTTCAGCAGTAAGGTCACACAACAAAATATAACTCTATCAGCAAAACTGGGATTATTAATAGAGAAGTAAGACATAAAGAACTCTTGACTTTTTTTCTGAATAGTACCCAAGGTTTATCCTAGGTGCTAACTGGAAATCAGCAAGCCATCTTTCTTTTACTATATGGAAACAAACAGAAAATGGGACCTTGCATTAATAAAACTCATTAACCATCTTCAGGTGGAAAGAGGACAAGTAGAAATCAACACTTTAATGCACTATTTTATTTATTTGTTGAATTTGTCAGTTCTGAGAAAAAAAAAACATGATAGCCTTCTAAGGTACACAAAACATGATCTATAAGAATGAGTGAAAAGTTTAAGAGATAGTTGTGGGTGTAACAAGTAGAAAGTCTGAGTACTCAGAAAGAAATTGACTCACATGTATACTTAAATTTGTTACTGTTCATTGTTACTTTCAAAAATTTAATTAAAAAAAGCAGGACTAGGGATACTTCTGGACAAGGCTTTTATCATGGCATCATTGTGCCCCATTCATAGATTTTATTTAATTTTAGCAGGTCAGGAAAAGCAGTCACCATCATCTGTCACTTCTAACCCTCCCGCGTTTTCCAAGCACTTATTTCATTTTCTGTTTCCTAATACAGAAAATCTATTAAGGAAATAAACTTGGAATTGCTCACAATGCCTTTTTCATCCAAAAAGGAGTTCAGCCAATTTCTAAACGATAAAGTAAGTGACACGGTCACCCTGCAAACTTTCTCTTTCTTTAGATCCTACAGAGGGAGAGAAGGAGAGAACTACTCTACCCAGGATAGTCCTCTCTCTGAAGGGCTGCCAGTGGACAACTTCCAGAAGACAGTCCTTTATTTATTTAAGCATCTCTGCTTAAGGGGCCATCTAGTTGGAATCTAGTTTTAAGATACAGAACCATAAGAAGAGAAAACAGCCAGGGGCCATCAAGGCCTGAACAGCAGACTGGGCAGGCACATATGTCACCCAGGAATAGTCTTCTCCACCGAGGGGGGATGTATTGCATATCTATTAAAATTATACTAATTGTATGTCAGTTTGAGTCTATGCACAAAAAGCAGCATATGCAAACTGCATGCAAATCAGTCCCCCCTTTTCTGAAAACATAAGAAGGGCCCTGCTGAATCAGCTGCAGGCCCACGTGGCCCGGCATCTGTTCGCACATTGCCAACCAGTCGCCTGTGGGGAGCTCACAAGGCAGACATAAGTGCTGCAGCATCCCCATCCTGCAGGTTTTGGTAATACATACCTTCTGGGTGGTCACCTCACATCCATGCAAGAGAAAAAGTACAGGGATGAGAAAATAAAGACACAGGAATGGAAGTGTAATAAGCTTCACCTTTGGGGGTAAGAGGAATGAGGGAGAGAAAACCAGGCAAAGAGATTGGATGGGGGGAGGATCATGGAGAAGCTTACAAGATGCTTAAACGTCACACGGAGGAGGCATTTGTCCTTGTGTCTGGGCTTTCTGTGCCCACCTCACAGTGTGAATATTGACAGCTAAGAGAGAAGGCTCCTGAGGTTTCAGAGAAGTCGGGGGCCCTAAATATGGTTTAGTGTGGCATCTCCTTGGCCTCTGATCCAGGGCTCAGTACTGCCCTCACGTCCTGACTCCCAGCCTGTGCCTCGCTTTGTGAAGCTTCCCTTTCTTCCCACACAGACCCAGGTGTCCTGGCTCACGCTCCACTCTCTTTCCAGAGAGTGCAAGAAGTTCGGCTGGCAGTCCTCTGTACCATCCTGAAAGTGCCCTGCCCCCCCGCCCCCTTCTCTGCCCCAGGCACTCTGCCTGCCCCTATGTCACCACCATTCCAGTTATTTATAGCTCTCCCTTCCTCCAGTCAGAGTACTGCTGGGATTGCTTTTAGGCATGGTCTGGGGGCGGGGCTGGGATTTTGGCAAGAGGGCCAAGAGTCTGTACCGTCCTGGGGCAACCTGATACCTCTAGGTCTGGGGAAAGTGTTTACAGGCAGAAACCTTGGACGCTGGCACTGCAAGGCAGGGGTGTTCTCAGAAAGGGGACATAGAGAAGGGCAGTGAGGGAGGGGGTCTAGATGGTGGGTCTAACCCCGTTAGAAAAATCAAAGCAACCCTGAATGCAGTGGAGCAAGGGAAATGGATTAGGGAAGATGGCACGCGGGGGTTACTGGCAGAAGACTGGCTTTAAGAGAACACGTTCATGCCAAGGAGGAAAAGAGATGATGTGAAGAAGGGAAGGGCTCAGAAGCAGAGGAAGACAGCGAATTAATCCAGAAGCTAGACGAGATATGTTTGAAGTTGGGACTGAAACAGTAAAAGGAGAGGAAGGGGAGCTAGAGGGGCAGAAAGGAAGCAAGAGAAGATGCCAGCTGAGATACTGGTGACTGTGTGAGTGGGCTGATATTGGAAAACGTACAGCAGTGAATAGCTGAACGGACAACTTGGGAAGTCAGAAGCCATTCTCCGGAGAGGGAGAGGGCCTCAGGGGTGGAGTGAAGTTTGAATCATGGCTCCATACCTCATCCCTGGATTCTTGTAGCTGCCAGCCCTGCCATGGAGAAGCTGTTGCCCCTGACATCAGGGGACAATGAACCCATTGTCCATCACAGAACGCATTCCCACAAAGACTGTTGTGAGCGAGTGGTGATCAACGTTTCAGGCTTACGCTTCGAGACTCAAGTGAAGACTTTGCGGCAGTTCCCTGACACCCTACTGGGCGACCCGCGACGACGGCTCCACTACTACGATCCAATGCGCAACGAATACTTCTTTGACCGCAACCGGCCCTGCTTTGACTCCATCCTGTATTATTACCAATCCGGAGGGCGGCTCCGACGGCCTACCAACGTCCCCATTGATGTTTTCCTGGAGGAACTCAAGTTCTACCAGCTGGGAGAGGAGGCTCTCTCCAAATTCCGCGACGATGAGGGCTTCATTAAAGAGGAAGTACCGGCAATGCCTGACAGTGAGTTCCTCAAACAGATCTGGCTGCTCTTTGAACACCCAGAGACTTCCCAGGCTGCCCGCATCATTGCCATCATCTCAGTGTTGGTCATTCTCATCTCTATTGTGATTTTCTGCCTGGAGACCCTGCCTGAGTTTCGGGATGAGAGGGACATCTCATTGCCGGTGAGTCATGAGCAAGCACAGGGCCAGCCCTTCCAGGAGGTAGAGTAAGGCAGTTGCCTCAGGCAGCAAATTCCAGGAGGTGGCAGCAAGGTGTTGGAGGAGAGAGGTGTGAGCCATGAACCTCTCTGCATATCCTAAGCTAGCCGGCTACCTTCAGGAGCAGTGGCGGTTTCTGTCTCATTTTCATGTTGAAGAAAGATACAACTAGCCCAGTTAGCTTTTGTACTTGAAATGGGAGGGGTGTCATCTTGTCCTTTGCCTCAGCCAGCCGACGTCTTGATGAACGCTGAATGTGTGGCACGTCAGTCCTTTTTCCCTAGGCTTGCTCTGAACACATTTGCCTTCTTTCCATTCTCTTAGTTCTGTTGCCATGAAAAACAAAAATAAATAGGTGATCCAAGATACCCTGCATTCTCTTTCCCCCAAAAGCAGTCACATTGCAATAGAGGGGTTTTTTTTTTCTCAAAAGTTGCTAAATGTAACAAAATTCTACTGTTCATTCAAAGAAGTTCCAACTTACACCACAGTAATCTAAGGCTTTTGCCAACAAAAATAGAGTTTCATCACTGAAATTCAAGCATTTATTAGTGATTAGTTTCTAATAAAAGTGTTAATACAGCCCAAATTGTCTATCCTGGAATGTCTGATTCCCTGATACTTGGCTTATGGGTAATCAGTGATGGGTAAAATGCATTCTGCACATGTTCTAGTCCTTGCCCCAGGATTTGGATCAGGTGCAGGCATGGTTGGGAACCTGCCAAGGACCCACTCCTGCAGGAGCCCCCAGACAGGAGCCCCTGTACTCAGTCCTCTTCCTCACTATTGCAGCTTGGTGAGATCTGGACAGCCAGGGTGGGGGAAGAGGAGCAGTACATGCTTCTGCCTACTTGCTCTTTTCCAAGCACGCACTACTGATAACGAGAAAGAAGATGAGGAGCAAGAGCAGTTTTGTAGTGAGAGTGGTGGTGGGAAGGTAGATTTGTTGAGGAAAGAGGGCCATTGAGCATGTCTTATGCAAGGGCCCTCAGAACGCAGGAGCCAGAACTGCCTTGTTCCTATTCCCAGAATGACAGAGTCTTCCTAAACTAAGCTCATCCTGTCTACACTACACAACCATTTTGCTGGCCACTGTTAAGTGTATCACAGAGGCCCTATAACAGTCTTTCTATACTCATGTCCCCAGATGACGTTGGATTACAGCTTCTGTCCCCCCCCCCACCAACTGGCTGTGCTAACTGGGGATGATAAGCATTGTGATCCATCATAATCTGAGGTCCCAACACTGCCCTATAGAATTTTTCTTCCATCTGCCACCCTTGTCCTTCTAATTTGAAACTTTCCTTAAGGGCCATTGTATCCCCTGCCATACATATTCCATATTTTATTTATTTATTTATTTAAACATTTTTATGCCGCCCCATTCGCCGAAGCCTCGGGGCGGCTTACAACACTAGATAAAACAATAAGTTAAAATATCCATATAAAATGATCATAATTTAAAACACACATTATAAAATAAGCCGCCCTGGCCAGATAAAATTCAGTTGTATTAGCATTTAAAATGTTGCTTAAATAAAAAGGTCTTTGCCTGGCGCCGAAAAACAACGACGGCGCCAGGCGGACCTCTCTGGGGAGCGCATTCCATAACTTAGGCGCCACCGCTGAGAAAGCCCTTCTCCGAGTAGCCACCCTCCTAATTTCTCTCACGGAGGGCTCCCGGAGAAGGGCCTCTCCCGCCGATCTCAGGGGATATCTCCACCCAGCTTCATACCAGAAGCAGCATCCTTGTTTTACAGGAATCAGTGCTCAATCAATGCTAGCTAATATTTAGGGATATACAGTTCATAAAATATATTTGCTATTGGTCCTCCAATTCAGCTCAATACAAGCCTGGTTGCCATGGCTCATGGGCCAGGTGGAGAGAGAAATAAGTTTGTCCATTTCACAATGTCTGGGGATCAACAAAATTGCAGTGACTGAGGTGGGAGACACATCACCCTAATGAATGAAGCATCATGATATGGAGCTAATAAAAGGGGATACAGCTTGAGAGTGTAGACTAGGACAAGGCTCACTTATCTTTGCACAGTATTAAACCTCAGCATGGGGTTCATATGACTGTTCCCAGTCACTTCCCAGTAAGAATATACATGTGTAACTGGCACGCAGGCCCAAAGGGGTAAATTATGTGGAAGTTGTGGGCCCACCACCATTAATTCTAGTGTGTATTATTGCTGGATCCTTCCCATTCTCCTTTTCTGCACAGCAAATTTTGTGAAAATCTATCTGTGTGACACTTTTCTGATGGATTCCTGTTACTGCTAAAAGGAAAGGGTGAAGAGTCTGTGAACAAGAGCATATAGAGTTGCGGAAGGAGTTTTGTTGTTGGGGCATTGCTCTGTATTTCAAGATTTTGCAGCCTTGCAACACATATTTACTGATCCAGACTATGACAGTTTGAGATTCCCTTCTTTTTCCACAACATTCTTCTTAACAATGGCTGTAAGATGTCCTAATATGGACCTCCTTCTCCCAGGGGTTTGAAGGAGATGGAGACAGGAATGCTGAAGATTCCCCCCAAACTTTTATTTATTTGACCCATCCATTGTGTTCTGAATTGCCACTAACTGGCTGGTGTCAACTGGAATTTCCTGGTCAGCGCTGTCCTCTTTAACTACCACCATGCATTCTTCAGAGAACTTTGTCACCTTACTTTGCAGATCCTAGTACCCACCGAGATCGGTCAGGGCTCCTAATTGGCTGTTCAGCAAGATTTCTCTGGCGCCTACTTTGTTATTCGGTGACTAGTGCTAACCTGCTGCTAGCTGGGCAGGGGCACAAGCAGGTGGGCAGGATTAACACCCCCCTTGGTGCTGTGTTCACCACCAAGGGATTCTGATGGCAGCAGGGGGATGGGAGGGAAGGAGGAAAAGAAGCAGGGATAATTGATGTAATCTTGCTGGCTTTAAAAGCCAGAAGGACCTGGCTTCTGAGGCCAAGAGGGGAATCCCTGTGGGGCACATTGCCACACAGGGGCCCCACTGCCCCCGCCCATCATGTGCTAGAGCTTCTGTGTCACTGACGGAGCACCCTGCCCCCCCCCCGTTCCTGATTCAGTGGAAGCATCCAATCATGTACATTATGGACTTTCATGGAAGTGGCTCTAACCCAATGCGACACTCCAATTACATTTTGCAAAGCCAAGCAGAGTTCTTCTTTCTGGGAAACCATCCAGTTTGCACATTGGATTCTGCAACCCAAGTTTGGGATTAGTTCTTCTAATTAACTTGGCATTTTTGTTCCTTACTCCCACCCTCTGATTTACAAGGAACCAGCACAGGAGGAGTATGCTGGACTGGGCTGCTCTTATTGCAATCCTATACATCAAAAGGGGGCAGATTTCAGGCTTGTGGGATCTCCTTTATTATAATGTTGAATGGATGCCCATAATTTTCTGAGTTCATAATCCTCTGGGTTGGATTGTGCCATAAATAAAAGAATTGAAAAGAGATACCTTGGGCTGATTTGATGCAGGCCAACTTGTAGCAAAGCAAACCTGGGTACATGCCTCCACTGTCTAGATTGCAGGTCCACATGTACTGAGTGGGTCACTGCCAACCTCATTCAAAAGTTTCGGTTACAGGCAGTCCCTACGTTACGGACATCCAAGTTATGAATAACCCATACTTACAAATGAACTGCCATAAAGCCATCTTTTTTTAAATACCACAGAAAATTGTCATTACTATAGAGAGAAAGGATGCGAAAGGTGAAAGAGGGAGGCCTTCAAAGGCTGCCCATCCAGAGAGGGAAATTTCTCCTCATTTTCTTGCTGCAAAGAGGAGGCACTGGTGAGTTTGGGGGGGGGGGCTTAAAGGGGGCTTTTCCCACTTTCACTGGAGTCCTGTACCCCTGATCCCTGAAAAGTGGGAGGGTCAAGTATATGTGATCGGATTTACATACAGATTTGACTTAAAGACAAATTTCCATTTTCTCAGGAACAGAACTCATTCATAAGCGGGGACCGCCTGTATAAGTGTGGGATAAGCTATAACTCATGAGGAATCACAACTACTACATTACTAGTGGCTGAGCAGCAGTGCAGGCTGATTTAAGAGACATTGTACAACGTATAGAAAGCAGCTCCTGTAATTCAACTCTATGCATGTCTACTTGGAAGTAAGCCCTACTGATTTCAGTAGAGTTTATTTTATTCCCATGTAAATGTACGAAGGACCGCAGCCTGAAGTATGTCTTACTTATACTTTGGGCAACTTGTAGGTGCAACTAAAAGTTTAATGCAGTTTTTACTAGCTGCGAGACAGGGTGCCTTACTGGACTCCCCCCCCCACCCCTGCAATTATGTTACTATATTTCCAAATACTCTCTATCATATGCAGGCTTTTGAGTTATGCCAGCACCTTTCATGGGCAGAGTAAAGAGAATTTTTGAAGTCGTTTTAGCACATGACGCTCCAAGTACTTTTGAGACTTTCATGCTCTAAGTATACATGTAGGAATGTTGTTAATATATGGTAGGAAGTAGAAGACAAGATGTTTTTAATACACGTGCTAGCCATTATAGGTGTAGATTGAATTCAAGTCACATGTGTGGAAAATGCCAAAAAAATGCATGTGCAAACCATCTAAAGCTTTGGAGCCACATGTTGATCTTGGGCAATTTAAAGACCTGCATTTCAGGGAAGTGAGCAGACAGACCTCTGAAAGATGCCTTTCATGTGCATCTACGGATCTGGTGGAAAGAACTTGCTACTTGGCCCCCACCACAGAAGGAGGGCCATAGCCTAATGGGAGTGCTCATGCTTTGAACGCAGAAGGCCCCAGTATCCACCCTGACATTTCCAGTTTAAAAGATCTTAGGGAGCAGCAGGGATGGGTAAGACCTTGGAGAGCCCCACGGAGGGAGGAGTTCAGGGCTGCAGCTCTGTTAACTGTTGGTGTCCAAGACAGAGGCTTGGATGGGTCGGATGTCCATATGTTCCTGATTTAAAGATGGCATTAGAAGTCATTCTCTGTTTGAAGGCTTGTCTGGTCCAGGTTTGACTTAAAGAATTCTAAGCTTGCAGAGCCTTGAAGATGCCTGCTGATGCTTAGCATGTGTACAGACACTCAGGTCACCTCAACACGATCTCCAATACTGTGGTGAGACTGATTTTTTTGAATTTCTATTTAAATTATAGTAATTATTCCCAAATTTGCATCTATACTTATAGACTAACATATGCACATTTTATATACATCTAGATCCTTTGTTGTCCTTTTTTTGTTTTATTGATACACAGCTGGTCATCCTAGAATGGTGGGGAAGACTGTGTATGTAATCACTGGGGAAAACTAATGGACCTGTCTGAGGATTTGGGAAAACAGGATATTCCGCTTATAGTCTCTTGGACATGTGGCTCAGTTATAGGAAACTCAGAGTATCTGTATTCAGTGTTGGAACAAATCGCTTTTCAGACTAGTTGAAGCTTACCTACCTTGTAAGCTTATTTTTATTTATTATATGTGTATTGTGTGCTAATTCCAAAAAACTCGGAGTAGCACATATGGTTCTTTTCCTTCCTCTTGTTCATCTTCACAACTGTCCTGTGCAGTAGATTAGGTTGAGATAGAGAAACCAGCCCAAGTGGGCTTCATAACAGAGTGCAGATTTGAATCCAGTCCTGGACCAACAATCTAACCACTACACCAGCCTTCCCTAACTCAGTGCCTTCCAGATGTGCCATGCTGGCTCAGAATGATGGGCACTGTGGTCCAACACATCTGGAGGGCATCCGAGTGAAATTAAATCACCACTATCAGTTTTTTTGAGGAATGACAGGTTGTAAATGTGCTGTCCATACCCATTCTAACTATATCACAATTATTTACTTAGTACATTTCCGTATCATCCAATAGCCAAATCTCTCTGGTTAGTTCACAACAAACATTTCACATATATACTGTGATACGATATTCATAAGAAAGGAGAGGGAACATCTTTTCGATTTGGCTCTGGCCTCTTGTATAACCTCTCCACAAAACAGAGTAGCAATGTAATATTTAGACACAGTTCAACACAGTAAAATATACAAAATACAGTTGGTGAGAAATGAGGACAAAATAAGATAATGATAAAATTTGAATGGCTTTTCCAATTATTGAGTAAGCATGGGTGATCATATAGTTAGCAACTTGCTAACTATATGGCTACTATTATTGTATTTTTAACAGCTCCTGGTCCAGTACAAAGAAGCTCTAGGAAAAAATAGTAAGACCGTTACAGTGGAGTTTCTTAGCAGCTGGAAACAAAGCATGTGTCCCTTCATTTTGGGTGCTCTGGGTTCTCACTGGAACTTATTTGGGGGAGGTGAATCTGGGGAAGAATCTGTAACTGCTCCTTTGCTCCACAAGATGCAGTTAGGGGTCACTTGCAAGATGTTCCTTCTGCTGTCTCCAGCCCAACCCAGCACCCCCTCAGAAATTGAAATGATGACATGTCTGTGGAGTTTGTCTTCTTATTTTGATCACCACTGTCTAGAAAACCATCAACACCAAAGGGAAATTACTTGGAACTATATTCTGCTGATACGTTTTATGCAGTAACCAGTGAAGTTAAACTGGGGCATGGGTATCTCAGCACCAACATGAGTTCCTTCTGCTGCAGAGTGGGAATTCCTTACTTGGAACTTGATGCAGGACCAGTCCTTAAGCAGCTGAGTTTGGGTCTCATAGAAGGAAGACCTTCAGTATCTACTGTATTATTATTGCATATTTTACTGAAAGAGAAAGGGATGAGGACAGTGCTTGTGGGATTCTCTGTCTTAGGTGCCAAAATAACTTGACCAAACTTGGATACCATGCTCCTTGACTTGCAGGACTGGTGGGGGTACTATTTGCTGCTTCACATCTTGGACATTTAGCAATCTTGTTTTATACAATGGTCTAAATGCAGTGTATACACAGTTAAACTGAGATATGGTTATTTTTGCAACAAAAATTTCTACCTTCTATGTCTGAACAGGACCACGTAAAAGAGTCCCCTGAGCAAGAGACTATACAGGCAGTGTCTCCAAAACGGCCCATTGGCTGCTTTGAGTGGCTGACAGGATCCCTGGAAAGATTGTTCATCTACCGGATCTCTTGTTCGGAGGACCTTATCAGAGTGAGAGACAGGGCAGGCAAACAGGTTGATGGGCAGGCAGCTGCTTCTCCAAAGAGCCTATGCACTGGATCTCTTGTTCTCCACCCTCTCCAGAAATGAGGGATCAGGTAGGTGGCCTTCCTGGAGAACTGGCCTACCTGACAGCTAACTTTGTGCACAAGATCAAAGGGAGAGGTGAGGTGGAGGAAGAACCTCCTCAAAGGGACCAGTTTGCCACTGTTCTACTGTGGCAGGACTGGGAGGAGGGAATCTGCTGTCTTTCCTGATCCACTCCCTACCTGATCAGGGAATTCACCCTGTCTTGCAGGCCCTGTTTCTGGTACACATTTTGTTCAACCAGTCTGCTTAGAGCCTAGTACTCTATAAAGAAGCAAGGACTTCCTTCCATTGTGGCCAGTAGTAACGCAAGTTACTAGCCTCCAGTAGATTGTGTGGAGAAGGAGCCAAGGGATCTCTCTCTTCAGCATTAGCCTGCCTACATGAAATTCCTGGTGCCTTAGAGACATGGTTAATTGTGCAAAGCAAGACTGTCATTATTATTATTATTATTATTATTATTATTATTATTATTACATTTCTATGATGAGTTTCTTTTTTTCACTTTCCACTGAGGTCATGTTTTCTCCTCTGAAGTTTTAAGGACTTCCTTGCGCAGGATCAGAAAACAATGCACTGTTCCTCTGCCACGCCAGCCGCAGTGTGCCTTTTCTAGATTTGAAAGCTTTATGAATTGTCCCTTCCGTGCTGTAGTTTTGGCTCCTGTGTGAAGACAAGATGTAACATGTGAAGATCAGTGAGCCTCCTTTTCTGTTGCATAAGCCCTGAACAAATTCATTCAGCCAGCTGTGGAGCAACACTGGGGAATCATTTTTAGCCTAAGTGCCAAATTCAATTGCAGATAAGTTATTGGTGCATGCATTCCAGCGGTGCATGGGGCAAAAAAAAAAAAAAAAGATGCAGGCACAAAATCACCAAAACATTAATATATTTTAGATTGAATTTGTATTTATTCATTCATTCATTCAGCTTATTTTCTGCTATACTATTCTGAAGACTCTCCAAGCAAATTGCAATATTAAATAAAATAACAATATTTCATAAAATAATAAAACAACCTACAATAAAACAGAAATACACCAATTAAGCTAAAATAACACATAACTTAGTTATTCCACTAAGCCTTAGGAAAGATATTTCAACCTTTTATTGGTGGTGGTGGTGGTGAGCAGGGGGGGCACTGTGCAAAATCCAGGAATCCACCAAACAATCAGTGGTTGGAAAAATGGGATGGGGCTTGGGGAGAGTAGCATGACCTCTGGGAAACCCCAGGGTAGTTAGATTTGGCCCATGGCCTGAGGATCCTCCCCTCCGTTGCGTGTGTGCCTGTTGACCAGCATCTGTGAAATGAACAGTCCACTTCCCTATCTGCAATCTCTAAAGGGATTCCTCAGTTGTTTTATGCATTTGTGTATTTCTGTTTATTCTGGCTGTATAGATTTGTTGTTGTTAAGAAAAATGTGCCTCCAGCATAAGAATACAAGGTTTGCTTTTTTAAAAAGCAACATATCTTGCTGGTATAAACATGTAAGGCAAGCTGCATGACTAATTCCGATATCAGGCAAGATAAGGTAGCCCATCACTGATAGCAGATTTGAGGGTACTGTTTAAATGACAGCAGATGGTTAATGAGGCCATTTAGTCTTTTATTGCTGATGGGGAAACTCTGGTATTCCTCACCTGTAAGAATTGCATGCCTGATGGAGTCTTAGCAACTACTTCCTTAGGGGATGGGGGATATTTGCAATGAAGGGGATGGGGGATATTTGCAAGGGCATGTATATCATACTTTGGCAGCCACTTTCCCCTTGCAATTGGCCCTGCAACTCTGTTTCACTAAGGAGGTTCCAGATGTGTAAACTAAGAAATCTTCTCAAATCCTCAGTCTTCATCAGTTGATCTGAGACTGACAAATTTCCTCTTCCCAGAGCTGTTTTGCATAGAGAGACGAACCAGCTGTTGGAATGTACATGCTAATATCTTCCAGAGAGGTAGCCTTGTGAAGCTATAGTGGCAGTCTCCTAGCACAGTGAAAACTAACTGATCTATCCTGCCAGAAACTTTTCTTGACTAGAGTGCAGTTGATCAGCTGCCAAAGCAGACTCTAGTCCACAAAAACTAGGCTATAATAAGTCCATAAGCCTCTTTGTTTGGTTTTGTGTGAGTGACCTGTAGTTCTAGCCTCAAACACCAAATGCTTCATAGAGTCTGCTGTCAGAATTACCACAAGGAATACAGAATACTCTGACCACTGTTCAAAGGTGTTAGCTTATTTTATACCTTCTCAAAGGTTCTTCTTTAATAAATTTGATACAATTACTGCTCTCTCTTCCTAATTTCCACAGCTCCACTAGGGAATTCTATGTCCATCAGGCCTTCTAAGTGTCTTGGCCTACAGTTCTCATCAGACCTGGCTAATATAGGCAGTAGTGAGGGATGTTGGGAACAGTGGCCCAAAACATCTGGAAGCCCACAAATTATACATAAATAAGAGGTATAATTAATGCTGCTGGAACATACCAAGTATTGGACCTGCTGATGGTGTCTGTGTTTGTGCAGAGGGACTACAAGCTACCCCAAAATTCTAGCAGAGCAGAATTGGCCACAGTGGAGAAATATGTCTCTCTGCATTCCTTTTGGGAATATAGGAAATTGCCTAAGAGCAGGGGTGTGGACCCTCTTTGAGCTTAGGGGCTGAATTCCTTTTGAGATAAGATTTCAACTGAGAGGGGGAGGGCACAGGCAAAGAACCAGGGCCAAAATACCACTCTGTTTCAGCTTAAAGCTTTTCCTGCCAGTAGCTAAGCCTTAGGAGAGGCATTTCAGCTTCTCAAAATGGGACAAAATTGCACAAAAACTAGGTAAACAGCAAATGGCTGGTGGCTCAGGAAAAGTGGGGGCTAATGGAAGAAGTGTGAGCTTCTAGGGTGACCCCAAAACACTTAATTTGGCTCCTTGGTCTGAGGTTTTCCATTTCTGCCTTATTGTGTAAGGCTTATATAGAGTCAGACAGTGCATCTAACATAATCAGTATTTTCTGTACTGAGTAGAAGTGGGTCTCTAGTGTTCAGGACAGGAATCTTGCACAACCAACTGTGATATAGAGATGTGTGTGGAAAAACTCTGCTTGAGCAGAGTCTGTATCACTGGCAGTCAGTGGGATCAATGTGTGTGCATAACCTCATCATGCCAGCGGAATTTTATCCTCTGCAAAAGGACTAATAAGGATTATGTATTTTATTCAAGCTTAAAGCTTGTGCCTTTGAGAGGTTCAGGGTGGATCACAACAAATACATATATTCCATTCTAATTCACATTTGAATCCATCTAATTTAAAAGACAACTGCGTGCGCACACACAGAGCACTCTGCAAAAGCTCTGAGAGATGTATTCAGGTTTACTTATGGATGTTACTTGAACCCTTTTATGGAGTTAGAAGAGTAGGAAAAATGTGGGCAGAATGTTAGTGTCACAGGATTCATTTCCTGTTGGGCCAGAGATGTTGTGTGTTAGGGCAACACTAGGCCCGCTAAAACCATAGTTGAGTTGCACCCCTGCACATGAACAGTGCAAAGGGGCTCTGTAAGTTTGCTGATGCTCAGAGGGCAGGCCCAGCCTTTTAGGATCAAAGGGTGCTTCCAGATGCAACCAACTTGCCTAATTCATAGAATTTTACTGGGGTGTGTGTGTTCCAACACTGCTGTCTTTAATTTGTCACACTCCCTTGTTTTCTTCCATGCGTTCTCTGATCTCTCTACTCCACTGTTTTCCCTCTAAGGCAGGGGTGGGCAAAAGCTAAATGGAGATCTACCTGGGAGATTTGAGGAAGATCAGCAAGGGTTTCTGAGCCTCAATTATCTGAAAAATAGCCCCAATTAAAATGCTTCCCCTCCCTTAAATTAGGGTGCTGAAAAAAAGAATACTGGAGGAAAAAACAAGCGTGGTTTTTGTGTGTGAAAGGACGGTCAGTTCTGGAACTGGCAGTGAATTCCAGGACTAAGCATGTACCCAGAGGTGCCCTTTTCCTTAACTCTTAGCTGCCTGGCCGCTAGATGTGGTTGTGGAAGCTGACTCTCCAGGTTCTGGTAGAAAAACCCAAATGCCATAGAACTGGAGTCTGCCTACCCCACCTTAAGGTGCAATTTGCAGTAAAGAGCACCTCCAGGGGAAATAGGAACAGAGGTGAAGGGTGGGGAGAGGGAAGATTAGCCCCCGTATGGTTCTGATCCAGTTTAGGGCCTCATACTGCAGCTTTTCTGAAAAAATGAAGCCGCTAATGCTCATAAGCATGCTTTTAAAAATGTGTGCGTAGTTTAATGAGTTGTTTCTTAACCCTTCACATACTTTAACCACACTCAGCATCACTCAAACAAGACATTTTAAAATGTGGTGAAAAGGCAGCTTTTCCACACCACCCCTACATTCATAATTATGAAATGTGCTTCCAATTCACACTGAATGAACTTGGCTCTGTTCTTTATTCCTCAGCTTAGACAGGGATTTTATGAAGATGAAATGGGAGTGGAAGAGCCATGCACATCCCCCACTGCTCCTTGGGGAAAAGAAAGGTTTAAAATTGAGAAGAAAGCAAGCCATGAATTAATCCTATAAGGCATGGTATAAACCAAGTGCTAAGCAGTCAAGATTTCATTATATCAGGTGTGAAAGAAGTCAGTGGTTTTTGCCACTGAATTAGAAAATTGCATAGAATTTTCCTATGTAAATTCAACCTAAAGATTGGAATCAGTATATAAAACATGGATGAACAAGTAGAAGACCTGCAAGAAAATGTCAAGGTGTGGAATGCTTCTGTTTAGGGTGCTAGCAGTCAGCTATGCTGTTTTCAAGGACATTCCATTCCATTGCCCCACCTCAGTTTTCTGCTTTCCCTTTGCAACTGTCAGTCAGGATTCTGGGGCCAGTGAGTATGTATCATGTAGTGCTGACAGGATGGTTTTATGGCATTTTAAATAAGCAATTATTTATTATGAAATTTTAACAAAACAGAGGAAAAGAAAAATATAGCTACATAGATTTGAGTCTATCAGTTTCAATGAATATACACATGTACGCATAATGTGAAAATATAGATTTCTAAAAATTATACCTAAACATCAACAAAAACAACACATTTTCAGATATATAAATATTGAAAGCATTTTAAGGTCTGCAGTCCATTGTATTATTGATTAGCATCTATCTTCCCAAGTTGTTATATCAGTCTGTTAGTTGTCAAAAGGATACAAGGAATCCATTTGCAGTGACCATATATTAACTTTCAAGAAGCAGATAGATGATTGGAAAGGACATGCACATTAGTAAATATTAATAGTAAAAAAGGAAAATATTAGTATGATCTTAATGGACATCCTTTGAACAAATCTAAATAAATAAATAGCATTTCAGTACAACATTTATTCATATAATAATCTCCTCCCCAAAAGAAGTAGCTATTGGGAATTGTCAAAACATATGATACAAAGAAACTTTAGCTGTGTTAACTCCAGCAATTAGCCCACTTACACAAGTCTTTATTAAAGATGCCTTTCTGGCATTCAAGAGACATGGAAAAAAATTTCTGCTGAGTGAGGTATAAATCAAGATCTGTAAACACTTCAGATATGGATACTAAAATACTGATCCATTCATTTGGCAAAATGGGACAATCCAGTTCTCTATTCCATTGCTGTTTATCTTATTTGTTCTAAACATGGATCATAGGTTGATATATCTGATCCATCTCAACAAGTACTTCCAGTAGTGAAGGAGATTCTACACAAGTGGCATGGGCAAACCTGGATTTTAACAAATGTTGCAGCTGCAAGCATTGTCATTCAGCTATAGCAGGCAAGATTTGGCTTGCAAATCCAAAAAATAGGTGTGGCAAGGAATGCAATGACTGTTAAGCAGGCTGGCAACCTGGCAAAATTAGAGTGGTAGATGAAAGGTAAGAAGCTGTAGGGTAATGTTTCCCAAGACCCATCGTTTCCAGTCAGCACAGGCAATTGGTGCAAAGTAGTGGGAGTTGTAGTCCAATACCATCTGGGGACTCCAGGTCAAGAAAGGTTGTTTATAGGGTCTCTGTGACAGACTAAATGTTCCTGTAACAGTGGACTGCAATATAATTGTATACTATATACCAGATGACTTTAGTGTAGGAAGAGTTCATCGTCTTAGGAAGAAGGACAAATGGTGCTCCTTCCCACAATGTATAATACAACTATGGAATTTGCTGCCATGGGGAGTTGTGATGGCCACCGGTTTGGATGGCTTTAAAAGGGGATTGAACAGATTAATGGAGGAGGAGGCTATCATGGCTACTAGCCTTGCTGGCTATACGATAGCTCCTTTACCAGAGGTGGCATACCTGCCTGGACCAGTTGCATGGGAGCTGGGCAGGGGGAGGCCTTGCACCCATCCAGCTAGAGAGATCCTGTGGGCAGCTGTTTTGCCACCGTGTGTATGGAGTGCTGGACTAGATGGACATTTGGTCTGATCCAGCATGGCTTCTCTGATGTTCTCGCCCTCTTTGTTGACTGAGCCAGAGTAAGAGAAAGGTGAACAGGGAGGCTGCAATGATGGTGAAGAAAATCCAGAGTGTTTTCATTAGCTGGCTCCTGCTGGGATGGGGCCTGTGGTAGTTGCCCCACCATGCCTACCTTTTGTACTTGCTTTGTCTGCATCATGGAACAGTTGTGGGGGGTCCACCCTGCCACAATAGGGCTTTTTGGTGCAGGGGTGGTTTAGTTGTTTGTGTGTTTTTTCTGGTATTTCTGCAATGGAGAGGTGTCTCCATTGCACATAGATGATGCCGTTTTGCTTGCATAAGCATCCATTCAGATGTAAGTTTGTATCAGTACGCAGAATGATTGTATGGGTATGTGGAATGGTCAGAAGGTAACAAGTGTAGTTCCATCTTTAGAATTAAGCAAATTGGGCTTGCTAGTAGCTGCGTGAAAGACTGCTTGACAGCTAAATAAATTCTGCTCTGAGTTTACTCAAAGATGGGTAGGATACTATGCAAGATAAATAGAAAATACACCATTTATTTTGAAACACTTTTCAAAACTATCTCTACCACAAATGCACCAAGCCCTCTTTGCATCCCAACCCAGATCCAAGGCTGGGGATGCGGAAAAGAAATCCTCTGCATGTTCTACAAAAAGACATTAGGCCAACCCAGTCCTGAGGGCTTTTCTGAGTCCAATGCAGTGTGAAGGCAGAATTTCCCCTAACTCACCATGTACTTCACTTGCTTGCAAAGCAAACAAGCACTGCTTACATAGAGAACAGGAGTCAAAATTAGCGAGGCAGGAAATTAGAGCTGACCAGAGGACAGAGCTGGGAGGGACATTTGCCCTTGACATTCGGCTTTTCTCCAGGCTTTAGGAACTGCTTTGATTTTGATTCCCCCTGGGAATTCTAGGCTTACCTGGTATTCCCTCTCCCACTGCCTCTCATGGCTAGATTCCCGCTAACCACTGTCTTGAAATAAATCCGCTGCATAAAGATCTGGATATTATCCTATTCCACGGTGCCCTAACTTGTACCAACTGCCCACCACCTAAGCTAACAGCTCCTCTGCTCTTCCTGCTCTCTAGGTCACACCAATCTAGGTGCTTTTGCTTCTTGTTTTGTTATATTTTTCACATATAGAAAATGGATGAATTGTGTTACGCATTGCCCTCGAGGAACTGGAACACTTCATTTTGACAACGTATGTTGTGAGTGTGCACCATGGTGCCTCAAAGGTCCCCAGGCTTGATCTCACTGAAATCCTAACTCTGCCTTTTAAGTTGCCGATACGATTCCCTCGCAGATCACTTTGGGTAAATGTCAGCCGTGGGAACAAAGCAGCAGGCCTGAGTGGCTTAGCACTAATGGTTTTGCCACTTGCTGGTGGGTGAGGGACAAACCATTAAAATCGCTGGTATCATCTTCCTAGTTTGGTTGTATATTCCTGCCAGTAAAACATACCTGCATTTTATTTTATTTTATTTTATTTAAAGCTTTTATAGACTGTCCCATTCCTAGTGTCTTGGAATTTTATTTACTTGCCATGTTTTTTTCTACCGCTTTCCCGCTTCAGAGCTGTTCACAGCATAAAAAGCAAACCAATTGCAATCTAGTGTGTGCAAAATGCAATCCTTCAACTCAGACCAACCTCAGCCAGCATGACCGGTGGTCCGTGATGATGGAGAGCCACGGGTTCCCCAACTCTGACTGAAACACTGCCCACAAATAGGGCAGAAGCATGCGGGGGGGGGGGGGGCTGTGAATACTTAAAACCTGTATAGTAGTTTCAAGCACTTAGTGTGTTTCATTTTTAAAAAAATTTCTAAGCCTTAGAACGGACCTTGAAAGATAAGTCAGTGTTATTATCACCTGCATTACAAGTGAGGGTGGGGGACTGTATGAGCTGACAGGCAGCTCTTCGCTTAAGGCCCAGTAAGTTCATTGTAATAGTGAGATTTAAGCTAGCGGCCTCCCCATTCACAGCTCTGCCTCTCCTCTACTTTCCTCCACCTGCCCCCCTCCCCCCAGATGTGTTGGACTGGGAATTATGGGTGTTGCAGTCCAACACATCAAGAGGTCACCAGGTTGAGGAAGGCTGCACTGCACAGTACGATCTCCCCAAATATGAACCCCCCACAATGCCAGCCAAGAACCAGCGTCTGTAACCCACAGTTCTCTGCACCACGCTTGTGACTGCCTCCATCGCCCTGCAACCACGCAGCACAGAACTTATTTCTGAACAGGGAGAAGAGAGCTCAGGCAGGGCCACAGAGAGCTACTCGAGGGCTCAACCCATGCTCTGATTTTAAAAACCTCAATTTTCTCTCTGTGGCACAAAACTTGTACAATTGTGGTCTCATCAGGAAAGTTGTGGGAAAAGTGGAAGCTCCTCAGCAGTTGCTCTGTTAATAGGGGGATCAGGGAGAATGTGAAGAGATGTAGCTCCTGAACTAGGAAAAGAAGAAATCCAAATGGTATGGGGCAGTGATAAAAATGAATAAGGCAAAAGTATTTTGATGCCTGGTGACACATCTTTCTTTCCATCCTCCTCCTCCTGCCTTTCCTATTCTCTTCTTTTTATTAAGCCAGAGTTACTCTGTTCTCCTGTTGTTGCCACTCAAAGTCAGCACTGGCATGTTGGGTTTTTGCTTCTGGAGTAACTAGTGTTTGCATGGCTTCCCAAGCATCAGGAGATTACTCCCAGTACTGGTATAGAGGAATCCCAGCGCCTTAGCCCTAGCACTAGCCAGGTGTGGGAACCCTTGAAGGCTGGCTCCGTGAACCTGTTGCTGCCGCCGCCACCCTGGCCTTCTTGAGAGAACCCCCCATTTGCCTTCCTTCTACAGCCTGTAGGACAGGCATGGAGAACTTCACGTCCTCAAATTTCTATCATTGAAACCAGCTTGGCCACTGGTTAAGGACGATGGGAGCCATAGTCCATCAAAATCTGGAGGGCCACAGATTGGCTGCCCTTTTTGTCAGGAGAAGAGATAGCTGGCAAATCACCATCCTTTGATAACCTCCACTAGGTATAGAACTTCCAGGTTATCTTCCAAATATCTACCTTCAGGCTTCTCAGTGTGAATCTTGGTGCTCTCCCAGTCTGCGGCCTCTTACTAGTCTTCTCATGGCTGTTGAGATACTTTGCTCCAGGAGTAGCCAAACTGAAGCTCGCAGGCCACTTACAGCTCTTGGGGTTTATTTTGTGGCTCGCCGCTTGCTGCAGATGCCGGAAGGTGCCCACTTGCAGCTTGCTGCAGCCACCCGCGGATACCCCCTTGCAGCTATCAAACACCTGACATTTACCGCATGTGGCCCTTCCATTGAGCAAGTCTGTCCACCTCTGCTTTATTCCCTCCTGCTCTGTCTCTCAACTACAGAGCAGATGGATGGTGCATTTGTGGAAGAGGAAAGCCTCTTCCTGCAAATGCCTGGTGGACAAGGGTAAGAGTCACAGCTGTACCTTGGTCCATGGTGGGCTCTGCCTCTATTGCAGACCGTGACAGATTTTCCCTGAGCTAATGCGGGCTGTGACAGGAGAAAGGTCCTAAACAGATGCCTGTTCTTCCTAAATGAAGGCCACAACAATGAGCAGATCGAGGACAAGTGGGAGAGGAGTGACGCAGACCCATGTCTGTATTTGCAGCTATGATGGAGTCTGTTACTGGGATTTGTGTCTCTGTGGGTGTGTCTGTTGCCTTTATAAGTGTTGGGGAAGGTAATGGAGGTGTCCTCACAGAGGGAAATGTCAGGGATGGTAGGACTGTACCTGAGGTGGGCTGGTCCTGACATCATAAGGGAGCTTGCTTCTCCTGACAGATTTCAAACCGTATGGATCATTTTTAATTCCTTTAAAAGTAGTAAGGCACAGTTATGCTTTAGTATCTTTGTTTCTCTGTCTCTCTCTCTCCCCCCCACCCCTGGCTTTCCCACAGATTCATCATCATCATCGTTTGAATAGCAGTGGACCTTACGCCCTACTGCCACCGAAATCCCATTCGGAAGACCCCTTCTTCATTGTAGAGACTATTTGCATCTGCTGGTTCTCGTTTGAGTTCTTAGTGCGGTTCATGGCGTCCCCAAGTAAGCCAGCCTTCTTCAAAAACATCATGAACATTATTGATTTTGTGGCCATCATCCCTTACTTCGTGGCCCTCGGCACTGAGTTTGCACGCCAGCGTGGTGTAGGCCAGCCTGCAATGTCCTTGGCGATCCTCAGGGTTATCCGGCTGGTGAGGGTCTTCCGAATCTTCAAGCTCTCCAGGCACTCCAAAGGGCTGCAGATCCTGGGGCAGACCCTCAAGGCCAGCATGAGGGAGCTTGGCTTGCTCATCTTCTTCCTTTTCATTGGAGTTATCCTCTTCTCCAGCGCTGTCTACTTTGCTGAAGCTGACCACGACGACACAAACTTCAGCAGCATCCCTGCAGCATTCTGGTGGGCAGTGGTCACCATGACAACGGTGGGCTATGGTGACATGTACCCTGAGACTGTTGGTGGCAAAATTGTGGGATCCCTGTGTGCCATCGCTGGGGTGCTCACCATTTCCCTCCCGGTGCCTGTTATTGTCTCCAACTTCAGCTACTTCTACCACCGTGAGACAGAGGGTGAGGAGCAAAGCCAGTACACCCACATTACTACTTGCCCATACACCCCACCACCATCTCCGGCCCCCGCTGCCATCCGAGAGAAGGCTCACTTAAGGGAGAAGCACCAAGGAGACTTTGCACTGACACAGCCAAATTCAGAATTGCTCGATGGCATGGTGCCCATGGGCAACTCCACCGTGCTCAACAGACGTCTCGTTACCCAAGTGTGACCACCTCATCCACCCAAGCTGCTGATTTCCACACCCTGACCTGATCTGACCTTCCCTGCACCTCAGTGTCTTGAACTGGAAGTCTTTGCTTAATGAAGCAATTAGCAAAAGGACCAGTCTCCAGTTGGTTCAAAAACCTGAGCAAGTGCCATGGGCTTAAAGAGAACATTTCTCATCTGTTTCAGAGAGTGGGCTGCAGAGACAGATGCATCTAAATTTGGGATGGGGCTAGTCACGGTGGGTTGTTACTAGAGAGGCACATGGCGAGAGGAGAAAAAAAAGGAGTCACGTGGACTATGTTGCAAGGAGATCGTTCCACAGACGCACACACACGCCCTGCTGCGCCGCTCCTCCCTTGGTTGGTTCAGGGTGCAGTCAATCCAGAAAAAGTGCCTCCTCCCTGTTCCTTTTACTTCCCTCTCTGCCTGGTCACCCACCACCGTTCTGTGACTCAAAGAGCCCTTGGCATGAAGACGCCTTCATGAAATCACAGCAATGTGTTCTTGGGTTACATCTCCTGGAGCGTGCAATGGAACATACCCCGAGCAACCAGGCCCCAAATAGCAAGATGGGGATAAATAAGGGAACGCAATCAACCAGATGCTTCTGAATCAGGGGGTATCACAGGGAATGCTGTCATCACACCAAGTTGGAGCAGGACTGTAAATACATCTTCAGGATGGAACTGGCTATTGGGAAGGAGCTATCAGCCTCCTTCTAGCCTTAGGTACCCACCCCCCTTTTAGGTCCTACAATGGATAGCTAGCCTCAGTTTTGTAGACAATTCACGCTGGAACAATCACGTGCCCATTGCTTAGGCCACCATGAGATTGCAACGATTACATAACTTTTTTTATTTTTGACAGACCACTTTCTTTTTCCCAGACTTTTTGTGCAAAATCATTTCAGTTTCTCTACAGGCAGTAAGTGCTGAGAATTTAAATTCTTCTGCCACCCATCGCCCCGCACAGAAGATTATTCAGTGCAGCCCTGCTCCAGTCATATCTCGTGTTCCGTGCCTAGTGCTATGTCCACTTAATATCGGCAGGGTGAGGCTGCATAGCTCATTAGTAACAGATTTGGATGCACCATTAAAAGATAGTGGCTGGTCATTATTTGGTTTATTATTATATGTTTATTACTATGAACAGAGTAAAGGAAAGATTAGCATCAAAATATCTTGAGCTGTTCTTGCACAACCCTGTAGAATCTGTGTCTATCTCAGACCAAGGGGGCACAGGTTTTAGCAGTCCAATACAATTTGTCTTCATTGCTGTGCCAGAACATCACTTCCCACTTCAGTTTGGCCATTTTTGGTCTCATCCAAGCAGAGCATGGCCCCCTTCTAAGACAATCCCAGCTAGCTCCCCAATGGGGCTCTGAGCTCCCTTTGGCCTTGTCCTTGCAGCATCCCATATTCCTGCAGAGCAGAGTCTCTGCTCTCTTTTGAAGCCATCCCTGTGATCAAGCAAAGAGGTTTGTGTGGTAGGGGAAAGTTAAGTGGTTCTCAAAGTCTTAACCCAACAAATATCCATTGATCCAGGGATAAATGGATGAGTAAAAAGACTGACCTCCTTGAACCCTGCTCTCTCAGCCACATTACCTGTCTTAATATATAGCTTTCTCTTCTATTGGTCTTAAGAGCTGGGTAGAGCAAGAGCCAGGAGGAACGTTACATTCAAGTCAACAGCAGCGCTCTCTCCTAAACTAATCTTAAATATTGTTGCCAGAAAAGTCTCAAAGCTATAGAAATGAAGAAAAAATCTACGGCTATTTGGGCTTAATTCAGCTATAAAGTATAAAGTGTGTTTAAGTGCACGGGGGACTACTATATGAGTAACATGTGAGTAAAGAGGCTACAGATGTTTGTACAGAAATGCAGAGCAGTAAATTTCCTGAGAAAGTGGGGATCATAGAATATTAGAAGTTAGTATAGCTACAGTTACTGGCAGGAGGAGTGGTCCCCTGCTCTCTTCAATGCTAATTTGAATTGCAAGCTAATTGTGTAGGTTGTATAAAAGCATTAACTACATTGCAACTCACAGCAGGTGTATCTTGTTAGTGTGGTGTGCAGGACATAGTATGGCCAAATGTCAAAAGAAAACAGGGTTCCTACACTGAATGAATGAATGGTTGTGTAGGAGGGGGAAGTCCAGCAGGTGTAGCTTGTCAGTCCTGTGTCAGAACAAGTGTAAGAACAGCCCTCCTGGTACAGGCCAAAGTGGGTCTGGAAGCCAACTGAATGCTTGCCTGTTTTCGTTCAGCAGCTGGGGTTCGGTGGGGGGGGGGGGAATCCATCGTGGCTTAGTAGCCATGGGCAGGCTAGTCCAGGGCTGTGCAACCTTAGCCGCTGCTAGGGCGCCAGTAGCCACACATGCGTATGTGCACACATACATTTGACTCACTTCTCTGCCCAAGAGCATTTTGGAAGGCTGGCATAGTTGATGAGCTAAAACCAGCATTCATCCCAGAAACGGATCTCAAGCAACTCAGCTATTCAGGAATTCTGGCTCCTAACACCACCTCCTCCTCTATTTCACTTTCCTGCTGAAGGAGCTTGACAGCCCACACTGTGTTAGTGGGATCTTTCACAACACACACACACAGAGCCACCCTCAAATGACCAGGAAATACACTAAGAAATGCTCTTTAAGGTTATATGGTTCTGGCCACAGAAACGTCATTCATTCCTAGAGCATCCTAGGAAGTAGGCCAGAGACTTTGAACATCCATTCCTAGGATGCAGTAGGGGTGTGCTAAGAAGGAGGCCTTTTGACAGAAACCATGGCCTTCCTAGACCATTTTCCTCTCTCGGCTTTGCACCTTTTATGCTCCTAATCTAGTCTATAGATTTGCCTAATCAACTTTTAATGCTGGTAGTCAAATACCGGATCTTGTACTAGTGAGCTCCTCAAATTCTGTGCTATGCGATGAAGCACTTTTGTTTTGTCCACCTTGAATCACCTGCCAATCAATTTTCAATTGATGATCTCCAATCTCTAGTATTATGAGGGCACTTTCCCTATCCAGTTTCTCTATACTATGTATAAGTGCAGTTATTACATTGGAAGTTCAGGAGAAGGATTCTCTCATTAGTAGTGCCACTTTGGGTCTGATTAATGCTTTGTGCTCTTAACAGAGAAATAAACTCCATAGCTACACGGTATGTAGAAATTTGATCATTCTGTTGTTGGAAAACATCATAGGTGGCAGCTCTTATTAAAAGCCATGGCCTTGCGTGCCAGCTGTAATTTAAGCATCTTAAGTAGCATGTAACTTCTTTGTGTAATTTTAATAATTACAGGGTAATTTGTGCATACCATAGTAGCTGCTAACCACACTCACACTGGCTATGCTGTAACTGGTATTCATGCATCTGGCTGTTTCTTTACCATTATTACTCATCAGCTGTGGATGTATAAATAATTATTTTAAAAATATTAACAGTTTAGACTCTTGATCCTTCTGTTCAGCAGTAGCATCAAGTAAGAGGGTCACATTTTCCTGGAACACACCATTCAGACTTCAGGTGGACAATTACAGCATTGAAGTATTCCCTATTTTTAAAAATCTAGTACATGTATGGAAGAGGAGTTAAAACTTGCTAACTTTCTGTGTGCAGGAGATATTTCCCCCATGAGGAAGCATTCAAGATCTTGCTTTTCAGCTTCAGTCTCGTCCAGAAAAAGCAATTCCATGTGATTCTGCTGCACATGTATCCTATCTCTCCAAGTCCAGCATTACCACCCTTTCGCTTTCCCTGATTTTGAAGAAGCTGCAAGGGGTGGCAGTGCCCCTCCATGGCTTGTTTGGAGCCACTAAAATGGTAAACGGCTGAACAATGTGCAGCTGGTTTGGCCCACCAGCCCTGGCCAACCTTATGGTGAAGGCTAATGGCTGTTGTCAGGCATTATATAGAGAAGTTGCTCTGCTGTGGTGTATAGTTTGCCAGGCCAAAGAGTGGCAATCAGAACAACAATGCTTATGAATAGTATAAAAGCCACACCACAAATGTACTCACATGGAAGCTGCCTTGTGGATGACCACTGCTGGCTTGTTAAGAGGCAAATAAAATATATCATCTGTGTAGCTGAGCCTGTCTTTGTAAGTAGGTGTCACTGTGGATGCTTCCTATAGTAAATAGGGTTACTGGCATTTTCCCCTATAGATCTGTGTCTTTAATACTTGCTTGGCATGCAAACACTCAACAGGCAAAGCTTTTCCAAGCAAGACCTCTAAATAAGAACAAATATGATAAGACTCATTTGGTAGCTATTGTTTAACCTTTGTCCATGATTGTTGCAAAAAAGCATAAGTTACAAGGGCCATTAGTTGCTAGAGAAAGCAATGTACACTATTTGTCATCTGCAGCCTATTTATTCCACAGCAATCCCCTTAGTACAGGTCTCACCAAACCCAGAAGAACTACTTTCCAGGTCATCTTAGATATACCTAAGGTGTGGGAATGCTTCAGAGTAAATGAGCTGCAGTCTGTTGTGCTTAGGCGTGCAAAACAGCTGGGAGTGCCTAACACTATGACCGATCTATGAATTAGAATTGCTCTGGCAATAGTTTAAAGTGAGCTGTATCTATAGTGTAACTGCTTCGTTCTATGGCACACTACTCAATGCTATTTCCAGACAGGGTCTTATATATACTCTACCTTCTTTTTGGCAAGGAGTCTTCCATTTTTTTCTATACTTGGAATCTGCCCTTCCACATCTTGGAATTGTAAAGGACAAGATTCTTCGAGTGGATCTGCCAAGTTGTTTTTCCTCTGACACTATCACATGTTTCAGTGATATGGTATCTACTGTCTCCTCCAGATGATGCCCTACCCCATATTGGGGATATGAAAATGCATCCTGCCTCCACTTGGAGTCATCCTCAAACAAACAAATCTTGGGCATTGAAACCATTTTACTTACGCCATGGTTGCTCGTCAGAAACTCCGTCAGTCTCCAGTGGGAGTCAGCTTCATCTCAACTATTAAGTGGTTCACACGGAAGGCCAAAGGACTTTTGCTAACCAAAGCAGCCTGGAGAGGCCTCTGGTTGTCTTGGGATGTTGGGACACAGATGTCTTTCAGCATGTTGTTGGTTTGCTTGCCGAGTGTGCTTTGAAAACAACTCTCGCTGTTTCTCAGTATAGCTACCATTCCTACCCTGCTTTCTTAGGCTATGCCTGAATCAACCCGCATTTTTTTTCACCTGCTAGCCCACTCCATTGCTTCCTTCTCTGGAAAGAAAGTCATGAGAGAGGCACTCGCCCTAGAGGCAAATGTCGGGGCGGGGGGGGGGGGGTCTTACAGAGGCCCTTCTAGAATGAAGCCAAAAAGCCACTTTCTTCATGGCCAATCCAGAGGAGTGTGGCATTTGTTCTGTTGTAATATAATTCTCTTGATTTATATTGGGAGACCGTGTCTGAAGTCCCTTATCTGGAATTAGCTGCATCTCTGGCCTTACCTTTAACTGAACTAAAGGTGAGAGTAACACAATGATACTGGACCTGTTCAACAACAACAAAAAACAACAACTGGAATATGCTGTATCCAGGGGCAGTGGACTGATGGATTCCAGATTGTAACCTTGCATAAGATTGATTGTTTACAAGACACAGTCTTTGCTTTTCCCTATTGCAAACACTCACTCTCAACTTCCCAGCTGTCATCTTGTATACTATTGTGAAGAGAAAGATCTCTCTCTCACACACCCCATTTATTTATCTACAATAAAGTACAGGAGTCTTGTTATTTATTGAGAATACAACAGTGCATGGAAGCTGGCTTTTGTTTTTACGCTGTTTTTTACATTGAGTTGTTGTTCATATTGTGTGTCAACAAAAACCTAGAGGGTGAATGAGACGAGGAGGCACTTGATTAGCTCAGAAGCAACCCAGAATGACCCATCCACCTTCACCCAACATCTCCTTTTCCTCTTTCTCGGGGCGTAAGTTTTGTTGCATCTCTCTTGCAGAGGCCCAGACATCCCCTCTGCTTTGCTGAGGTGGCAAGGTTTAAATTTAGGCTGTCAAGATAGCCTGGATTCCAGAAAGGCTCAAGCAACAACAAAAATTGGCTGGACAAGCAAGACTTTAGGAGAGATGAATGTTTTTTTTAAGAAGGCCTAACATGGAATGGCAAGAGCTATCTGGGGGTGAGGGTGCCCCCTTGTGGGAACAAAAGACTTGCATTAAATTGGGTTCAGTCCTGGAGAGGGCAGGGTAATTCCTGGCAAGGCCCTGCTTCATTCATGAAAGCTTACAGCGGTAGTGGTCACTTCATTGACATTATCTTCCATTTGCTAATCGTTCTGGGTTTCCTCACTTCTTCTGTTTCTTCTCACCGCAGATAATCTGTTAAGGAGAAAAATATTGTATAATTGCACAATTGGAGTATTGCCTCTAGGAGGGTTCTGTCTGGAATCACCACTTTCTCCACTGAACATGTTTCCCTCCTTTTTTACAACTATATGACCTGCAGCCATTGCTTTTCCCTTTACCACATTCTGACAAGAAAAGCTTTTCTTACTGGATTTAATTTTCTCAACCAGTTCTTAAAGGCACAAAGCTGTTCTAACTGCATCAGCCCCCCCCCACAAAAAAAAAAGAAAAAGAAAAAAAAAAGCTGCTTCTCACGAAGTTCTGTTCTGGGGCAGAGGTGGGAAACAGCTGTGGAGTCAATTGCCTATATAATTTGGTAAAGGCAGGTTTATTTAATTAAGTAAAACTTGATTAAAACAATAATAAAGCAAACACATTGCACACAACTAAAACTACAACAGTACAATACAAATCTGAAGCAGGCAGAAAGTACGCTATGATCTATTTGTGGCTCTCTAGGTGGTGAATCTTCCAGGGTTTCTGCCCACTGCTGGACCCAGGTTTTGGCAGGGTCTTGATCAGGACACCCTTCCATGGGTCCATCCCTCAGCGGGTCCACCTTCTTGCCACCAAGCCCACGACTGCTGTTAGTCCTCTCTTTCATTCTCACCATTGCTAATACTTGCTCAACAGGCAGAGAGTTGGGGATGAAAATTGTAATTTGTGATTGTGGCCATGCAAATGGAAACACTGGATGGTGAGTGTTAGTTTGCCTGAACTTGAAGGGGTGTGGATGCGGTATTGTGTACATCATTACCTTTCAATGAATATACAACTCACTTAAGGAGGACTGCAGTGCAATCCAAAATGGATGCCTGTTGACCCCTTGTTAGTGTCAATGCAAATTTTGGATGAGGTTGCATGACGGAGAATAAGTTACAGGGTGAAAAAGAACGGCGTGTGTGCAAGGCAATGAGGGTGAGAGGTGGGCCTTCTGGGTCCGGTAAGATTCAAAACCTTTGGTGCACATTGCATAAGGCATCATGTCGGTCTTGAATAATGGGTGGCCAGGACTGGAGCCAGTACAGCTCCTCTGAGGACAGGGTCACTGTAGGCAGCGTGGCAGTTCAGAGGTGTCACAAACCTCACCCCTTGCCTTGTGCTAACTTTGGGTTTGGGGAATCACATGTGGTTCCCTGTCAGCTGAGGCCAAGCTTCGATCTCCAATGTAAACAGGCCGGGTCTCCAGGCTGCTAAGAATAGCCTGTCCTGAGACATGAGACACCAGCTAAGGAGAGAAATGGGGTTTGCCTACCTCTTGATTTTGAAATGGGGAAGCCCGAGGTGGAAAGGAACACTCGCTGCGTACGCACATCATTTTCCTTCATGACTCAAGGGACTTGGCCATATTCTTACTTCCAAGGGACTCCTGTACCATTCAGTGGTGCTTTGGAGAGGAAAGGTTTCAGACCTCTGTCTTCCTGCCCCACAGTTATACAAGAGCTGCCTGTTTAATTCAGGGAGCTTCCAGACAAGGTTTTTGTCAAGCCATCATCCTGCCTCAAGCTCAGAAATTGTGGGGACCACACCTTCCGCTTGTGATCCTCTGGTGTTTTCCCATCACTTCTTCCATCTTCCCCCCTCCCTTAACACATAAGGTGGGGTGGGGGGTGGCATTACTGCACGATGCCTTCTGATTGTTAGCATTATGTGTCTTCTGGGTGAAAACACCCTCAGTTACTCTTACAAGGCAATTAGCAAGGACGAAATCTATAGCCTGTAGTGCCAAGAATGTTGCCTGATTTAAACGCCTGGGAGCACTGCCTTCAAAGGGGATGTGTGCTAGTAAGCCCTGAAGGGCAGCAATGGGCAGTTTGTGGTCTCCAGAGGTTTTGACCTGTAGCTCCCATCATTCCTAGCCAGTACAATCAATGGTGAGGCATCATGGCAGTTGCACCCTAAATCTTTGGAAGGATGCAAGTTTCCCATCCCTCCAAGTAGGTTTATTCCAGACACATTGGTGAAAAACATCACTGAGCTGTGACAAGATGCCTTCTAGAGGAAATGTGAAGCATGCCACTGCTTTTCCTGCTCTGGCCTTCCATCTTGTGAAAACCCGTGACCTCTTGAGAAGTCAGGAGCCAGGAAAAGAGTTAGCCCTTGATACGTCTGAACAGCTGCCATGTCCTAACACCCTGAGGGTCCACTGTGGACACCTGCCCCAGGGCCCCCTTGAATTCAAGGCAGGGCCAGCTTTAGCTTCAACTTCTTCTGTCCTCTTGCCTTTCCAAAGAAGATCATTGTATCCTCTCCCTCTTCCCCTCTACAAGGTTTTTGACATTTTAGCAGTGGGAGAAATTCAACAGGTAAGATTTTCCTATTACTACCTTCATGCCTGGACTGCTGTACCTGTTGAATGTCTGACTTTCAAAGACACAAGCGGAACCACTGCCAGGAAGAAATTGTTTGTTTATTTATTTATTTAAAACATTTCTATGCCGCCCCATTCGCCGAAGCCTCAGGGCAGCTCACAACATAAATTAAAATATAATACATTAAATATATAAAACAAATTAACAATATAAAATAAGTCGCCTTGGCCAGATAAAATAAGCAAATAATATTAACAATTAAAATGACGTTTAAATAAAAAGGTTAAAAGGGAAGGCAATGCTTATTCCAAAGTCTTAGAATTTATCAGCCCACCCCCATCTTTCACCAATTTCCTAAATTCTCTTCCAGGAGATCCTTCTATTTTGGTCTTCCAAAGAACCCTGCAACCTGACTTGTGACATTTATTTGTACCTAGTCCGGCAACTTGGCTTTAGGATCAAAACTTCTCCCTCCACTCTCCACACTTGGTTTACACTTGAATCTATTAATCCTTTTTTCCTGGACATATTCAGGACCCAGGAGAAACATTGCCAACTTCCTAATCCCTTTGGGGCCCAAAGGGGAAGAGGATGAGGCCAACTGCAAGATCTTTTATTGTTGGTTCTATTGTGCTGCTAATCTTGGCCTTGACAGTTAGCCTCAAATGCACCCTTACCAGGTGGGAGAATGAAAGTGTGTTGATACAGGGATTGTGTTGTCCTAATAGCACAGAGTTGCTATTTCCAGCCTGAGAGAGTGCTTGTTCCTTTAGAAATTGTGCAGAAGAGGAAGTTCTGCCAGGTGTAGCTTCTCCTGTCCTCACATGTCTTTTTTATAATAGGCAACAGGAAGATTACAAAAGAGCCAGCAAGATTTGTGTTCACTAAAGCTCTTCATGAGGCTGGGTGAAGGTTTTTGATGAACTCAAATGCTGGCATCCTGCTTTGTAACCCTTTTGCTCACAGATGTCAAACCTCTTTCAGCCCAAGGGCCAAACTAAATTTCAGAGAAGCTTTTGGTGGGTTGCATTCCATGGTGGGAGGAGCAAAAGAAAAAGAGGGGCAAAGTAAACATGCAACCTCCCCCCACCAGCATATTTAATATCCTTACTGTCAGTAACTAAACTGAAGGATATTTTGAAAAATTTGACATACGATGATTTTGGTGAGAACACAATTCACTTGCTTTTCTTCCTGTTTTATTAAAAAGGTGTAGTAATTTCTAATTCTGCATATATAGATATACATTTCCATTTTCACAGGTAATGCACATTTTGGTCTTAGGCCTCCAGATCTTTCAAATGCCTAGCAATGTCCCAGCTTATATGTAAACTCCATTGATTTCAGTGGAGCTTATGTCCAGGAAAGTGAGTGTAGAATTTTAGACCAAATAACCATTAGAAGAATAGACATGTTCTACTACATCCCTAAAAGGATCCTGTGACACCCTAAAGACTTACACATTGGTTTTGCAAGAGTTTCACTGCCTGTTTCATTCTGATGAAGAAGGAAGACTGTTGCCTTCAAGTGCTCCTGTCACAATCAAAAGAGATGTCTTTAAGGCATCCATGGATAATGCTTCAACTAGTTTAACTTTCACAATGTATGCCATGAGACACCCTGGGAGCTTTTGTTCTGAAAGGCTTCATGGTTACCTGCACAAACTATGATTTGCTTTCCCTAGTTTGTTGGGAAGCACACCAACCAAAAGTGCGTTGAATGCATTTGCCTCTGCAGTGTGCACATTAAGGGCTTCCAGATCAATAGACAGGATGATGCAGCATGAGATGCTGGAGTGAGAAGCAGGGCACTCAAGTGGGTGGAGAAAAGGTGGGGAGCCACTGGCCTGCTGAGGCCCCGGCCCCATTACTGCGGCTCTGACAGCAGAAGTTCCAAAGCACTTTGGACTGATAGCCTGTCTGCCTAGCCGTCCATATGCTCTTGCTGTATGGAGACCAGCCTTACCACAACAATAAAAGACATTAGAGAATAATACATATGATGACACTGTGTGCATCCAGACAAATAGCTCTTAACACTACCAATGAAAAGATTGTGATGATAAAAAAGATGGAGGCAAAGTGGGAGAACAGGAAGCGGACAAGTAGAAGATGATGTTATCTGGGTTTCCTGAAAAACTGTGCATCAGTGAAGCAATTGTACAATCAAAGCTTCTTCTGGAAGCACCTAAGTTTTTCAGTGGATCAGAAAGCCACATCCCTTGACCTGGAAACACTGTTCTCTAATCTCATACACTGAGGGAGCTAACTGTGGTTATTAAATAGGAAAGAAAATGGATTCGGCTGACCATAACATGATAAGAGATCTCCTTTTTTATCCTCTCTGCAGTTGCAGGGGGAAATGAAACTAGCTGGGCTGTCATGACAATTTAAGATTTATGTTCTGGAATCCAGTAGGTTTATAAATAGATTGTACAGCCCAGGAAAATTGCACAAATGATTTCAGTTCTAGCTGCATAAACTACTTAACAAAGGGGAATCCCTTTTTGCTTTTCATGGATCTGGCATTTGGTTAAGTTTTACACACCTTACTCTGGAGAAATGACTGCTAACTAACCCCTTTCGGAGCAGATAACATCAGCAACAACCAACCTTGCCCATTTTTCTGTTGCTCTTCCCATCTACACCCGCAGTACATGTTTCATTTTCCCACATCTGTTGCATCTGGCTTTTACTGCCCAGAAAGTAATTTCCGCCCATTAAAAAAAATCCTACCTAGCAGCTGCTTCAAACCCTTCTTGTTGGACTGATGATTGACACCTCTGTACAGAAAAGAGGGGCCCACAGGAGAGCTTCTATTCAAGAGAGAGCTCCCCTCCCAAGTCCGCGTAACACAGGATGGGGGAGGAGTGTGGAAGTCCTCCGACTGAATCAGAAAGCCTGGAAAAGAAACACAGCTAAAGAAGGGTACCGAGAGGTCCTTCACAGCAGCATCTTGGCTTAGCACAGCCTTCCTCACCTTGGTGTCCTCCAGAGGTGTTGGACGACAATTTCCATCCTGCCAGTAGGCTGAAGCATACTAGGTGTTGTAGTACAACTCTTTTGGAGGGCAATAGGTTGGGAAAGGATGGATGAGAGGCTCATGCCATGCAAACTTCTTCTACCACAGCAAGAAGGTGCACTGAGGCACAGGAGCAAAGGGATCCTGGGGAAAGCTCTCTCTGGTGCGCCCGTTCCGCTACGGTTAGGTCCTGTAGGGCTTCCCTACCAGTGTCAGCAGGCAGCACTAACTGCCATTGACATTTCCCAAAATGCCCCGAAGCAACACTGCAGTGGGGGTATTCTGGGGAACTGAAATGGTGGCTAGACCACTTGATGGCCCAGGGCAGCAGAGTTTGCCAGGCAGCAGGGCCCAAAAGCAGCTTCCTAAGGATGCCAGGTATTGGCACTGAGCCTGCTGACACCAGGGCAGGAAGGTAGCCAGTAATTTGCAGTGAAGGATGATGATATGAGCAACCACAAGATAAGCACTGATTAACCATTTTTCATGAGATCTAGTGCCTTCCCAATAGCAGTTGTCAATTCTTTACAGAGCCTGCACCCGACATCTCCACTGATTCTCTCACCTGCTCAGGGACAATTATTGGGATTTCTAAGTTGTTCCATGTATGGATTCATTTATTGCTTTCCAATCACAATAGTTCACCAGTAAGAGAACTATTATGAAAATATTAACTACTGTTATATTAATTAAGAACAATTAATGTAGAGCTGCAGCCACCAGTTACAAAAATGAGGATAATACAATATCCTTGAGGTCCAGGAACTCCCAGAATGTCAGGATAAATCAAACTGAAAAGGGATAACAATATAAAAGGAGGTTTCCAGAAAGGAGGCTGCTAGAGTTACCAATCCAAATGCCCTGTGCATTGGTTCCATGTTTCCTTCTTAATGGATTTTCTTTGTGAAGGAAAAGATGGAAGAACTTAACAGTGGGAAAACCCGGGAGAGTTACAAACAGACTAGTGTCATCTGGAAACCTGTACATGCCACACTGACTATACAGTTCCATACACGACACAGGGAGATGTCACAATAAAAGCCCCACCTGGGAGGTCCCCAAATCAGTTCTTCCCTCCAGACAGAAAGGACTGTGGCAACCTAACCACCAAGGGAAAGGGAAATCCACAGTTCAAGGACCATCCTTAAAAAAACACTTTGCTCCTTGTAGATGACAATCCAAAGTCTCTAGTTCAAGGATCACAGCACAGAGATGAATGCGGTTCTTAATGTCTGAGAATGAGACTGGCTGGGAATCACGGGAGTTGTGATCCAACATATCTGGTGGGTACCAGACTGGAAAAGACTAACAACACTGCTCATCTGTGAACCTCATTAGAAGACTTATATATACACTGTCAGTCTTGCTGCTGCAACCTGACCGTCTCAAGAATTATGCTCAGGTGGCCACAGCAGATGGGGAAGACAGCACACAGGTAGACAATGGAGAAACATGGAAGAAGCACTGCAGCTGCTTTGAGGTACAGAAAAAGACAGAGAGCATCCCTAGATGAGGACCTAACAGCCCTGTTTACCAAAAGTCATGAGTGCTTGTGAAAGAATTTCCTTCTGTCCTATTCCCTCCACAATGTGAGCATTCTCTCAAAGTGCTTCAGATTAAATTAGAAGACAGCTGTGATGATCCCACAGACAGTCAAGATCCAAAATGGTTTTGGTGACACTTGCTTTATAGGATCACTTGTACAGGTAAACTAAGATGGTGAGCTTTTTAATTGCACAGGATTCTTCTTCAGCCTGAGAGTACAAGAATTTTGTGCATCCCAGAAGCTTACACTTGTTGCCCTTTTAATTCAACTCCTCCTCCTTAAAATATCTGGATTGTTTTTGATTGTCTTTTAAATTAAAGCACTTTAAATAATGTTGAAATGGCACACATTTTTCAAGCCATGTTTTAAGAAAGAAAGGAAAATTTGTGGGGAGTTGGAAATGGGGCTCAGGCACCTTAGCTCCCACCTTTTCTTTTCCAATCCATGCTAGAAAAAGACATTCAATGTTTGAGAAGCAACTGTCACTGATCCCAAGTATTTTCTCAACCAGATTTAGTTTTCCAATCTGTTTTTGATCTGACTTGGAGAAGTAGATGTGAATCTGGGGCTAGAAGCAAGATTTTGTTTTTTCCTGATGCCTCATATGTCCAACAATTAGGAAAACCAAGAAGGAAGAGTAGTTGAACAGTGATGCAGGAGCACATCTGGTTGAAGTGGGGAAGGGAAAGATAGAAGAGATTCCCTTCGCTGAGGGGGAGACAATTGTTCACTCCTTGTACAGCTTGTAGGAAAAGAGAGATACATCTCTGCAATGCAGCCTCTCCCAGCTTAGTGCACTCCAGATGTTGGGTTACAACTTCTAAACAATTAAACAAAAAGAACAGTTGCAGACTAGTACAAAAACTGCTAACCAGCACCCAGCTATTGTAAATAATAACTAGTAATAATGAGCAGTATTAAAGGTACCATTTATTATACAAAAGCTGAATTAAATTTTGCAAAACATGACACAATAAAGCATAAGTACAAAAAAGGGGAAAATAAAACAGCAAGGCTGATCTTGCAGCTGATAAAATCTGTTGAAATGGGCATTCCACAAGTTGCCTGTCTCTGCATTCTCGGTTATGCCGCCTTGGGTGGATCCCATTTGTGTAGTCTGAAAGTTTAATCTTTCCATTTCTTTGTGCATGGGCTTTGTGGTTTGCACAAGTGAATTTTCACCTTTGATATTGTAATTAACCATAATCAACAATAATGACAGTTGGGTTCTATTTATTTTTGTTCATGGGTATGTGTTGTGTATTACAGTTCTCACCCCCCCCCACTTGTGTGTGTGTGTGTGAGAGAGAGAGAGAGAGAGAGAGAGATCCTCTCATATTCTCTGCTGTCCTCTTCAGGCCATTGTTTTGCATTGCTCAATTTATTTCAACATGCAGCCTTCCCTTTCTCAAGGCCTTAAGGGCAAACCAGGCAGGTTCTTGACTAAACTGAACCGGTGCCTGGCCGAGGTAATGGGCTGGATGAGGGCCAATAAACTGAAGCTCAATCCAGACAAGACGGAGGTCCTGTTGGTTGGCGGATCGGGCTTCGGAGAGGGTGAAGTGACCCTTGCCCTGAACGGGGTTGCACTCCCTCCTAGGGACAAGGTCCGCAGCTTGGGAGTGCTCCTCGACCCGGAGCTCTCACTGGAAGCTCAGGTAACAGCAGTGGCGAGGAGCGCTTTCCTCCAGCTTCAGCTGATTCATCAGCTGCGCCCCTACCTGGAGAACGACTGCCTGGCGACAGTGACACATGCACTGGTGACTTCCCGTCTTGACTTCTGTAACGCGCTCTACGTGGGGCTACCCTTGAAGACGGTCCGGATACTTCAGTTCGTTCAAAATAGAGCTGCCAGGCTGTTGACGGGGACTGGGCATTATGGTCACATGACTCCAGTTCTCCGTCAGCTTCACTGGCTTCCCATTGAAGTCCGGGCCCAATTCAAGGTGTTGGTAATGATCTATAAAGCCCTAAACGGCTTGGGTCCTGGTTACCTGAAGGAGCGCTTACGTCCATATATGCCCTTGAGATCAGCGGGAGAGGCCCTTCTCCGGGAACCCTCCGGGAAGGAAATTAGGAGGGTGGCTACTCGGAGGAGGGCTTTCTCTGCGGTGGCACCCAACTTATGGAACACGCTCCCCAGAGAGGTCCGCCTGGCGCTGTCGTTATTTGCTTTTCGGCGCCAGGTGAAAACCTTTTTATTTAAGCGGTATTTTAACTGTTAGTATTAACTGATTTTATCTGGCCAGGGCGGCTTATTTTATATTGTATTTTTTGGATTTTTAATGTTTATATTAATTTATTGTTGTAAGCCGCCCCGAGGCTTCGGCGAATGGGGCGGCATAAAAATGTTTTAATAAATAAATAAAATAAAAATAAATAAAATAAATAAACTGAATAAATTTTGTAGCTAGGTGTTAATCTAAGTGGTAATCACACTAAGACTTGAAATAGTAATCTTTGGAAAGAAAAGGAAACCCCATTACATGGACAGTGGATAACACATGTAATTTGGATATTTGGGTTTCTGTTTCAACGCCCAACTTTCATGGAGACCACATTTCATTTCAACCCAGTTGAAATCATCTCAGTCTCTTCAGAATTTCTTCCAGTGATCCAGAGTTCATAGTGGGAGCCTGGTTGTTCCTGCAACTGAGGTGTTTTCCAAAAAGGTAGTTTCCCAATTATTATATGGGGTAGAGGTACACAAAGCCTCTGTTGAAGAGTTGGTTCAGAACTTTTGTCTAAAACGCCTCTTCACTGTCCCGGCCAGGTACTCCCAGGGCACTTTTAAGGGTAGCAGTGGGATTCATTTTGTGCCTACTGTTGTTTCCAACAGAGTAGAGCAGCTGTTTTAAGGACAATAGCCTGTCTTTATTCCAAGCAGTTGGAGTTATATTCCATGTTTCACATGCCCCTCCTTATTATACACAGGGAAGGCTGGTGATGCAGGGAGCTTTACCCGCTGCAGCATTTATTCTGAGCTTTATAGGAGTTATCCGTGCTGCTTCACGGTGGTGCACCTGTGCTGGGGATGGCTTTGGCACCATGAATAGCTCCTATATGAGGCTCAGAATAAAAGCTGCAATGGTAAGAAGTCCCACTGACACAGGGAGCCACCAAGCTCCCCTGACTATACAAAACATTGCTTGGATTAGAGAAATATTCTGTCATTCTTGCTGTGGCCCTTTTATCAAACAAATTTACAGCTTTGTGTCTCAAGTGTATGTACTTAGACATTTTGGAATGGAGCTCTAAAAACAAGCCGGCGAACAAAGTGTTTCTTTCTATGGCCCTAGGGAGATTTGATTTTCATGGGCCAGGCTTGCCCTATCAGAGGTGAAAAGAAGCCACTGTGGCTAATTAACCTTGTGGTGTGTGGCTTCCCATGTTATCCAAACCATGTTATCCAAACAAGCCTTAGGTCCTGGGGTGGTTTCCAAAGCAGACCTGCAGCACACCTGGCCAGGTTTAGAGAACATGGCAAGCTTTGAGCTGTGAGGGTATTTAGACCAACTGAGCAGCATGTAAAGGGTGAGCAGAAGCTATCCCGGCAGCTTATCCTGGTGGTTGTGTGAACCTACAAAATTGTCCTCTATATGAGCATCCCAAACATACATTTCTTGCCCGTGTCTTTTGATCTTCGTCCAGTGTTCCCCACCCAGCCTGACTCAGATATGCACGCTGCTTATGGGTAATAATGGATGTATTTGCTACTAACTAATCACTAAAGTAAATACTTATAAAGTGTAAACAAGTAGGAAAGAGGGAAATGGTATGTTATGCAATCACTATTTATATATGTATGGTTGAATTTCATTGTTCTGGGCCTTTTTATTTACAATGATATTTCATGGTATGTACAGAAATGGTTTCCATTGCGGTAGTAGTCAGTCATTTTAAGCCATGATGTGGGCTGCACCCAATGGTCTTTGCATCTAACTTGCAGCTGTTTTCTTTTGAACAAAAATGGCATGAACTGGAATGAGGCAAGACAAGTTGACAATAACTGGGTGGAGAGCGGACATGGAGGATAAATTTAATCCTCTCCTACCTTGTTACAGTCCTAAGGAAAAACATCTCTTTTTGAAGTTAGTATTTAATTTGGGAAGGGGTGGAAAATCCCCTACTGACACCAAAGGAAGAATTTTGCTCTCACCCCTCCAAAGCAAATCCTAGCCACCAAATAGGGATTTCCTTCAGGAGTAGAAGGCAATGAAAAGGTTAGCACCTACTCTGATCTAATTCAGTATCAGGATATGCTCTCCGATACAATTTATTTTTTAAAAACCTGCAATTCAAATACAAATTCAGTGGAGCTCTTATATGTAGAAATAATATTGCTATGTGAAAGGCGTGTCATTAGGGGCATTTCCTACCATCAGTATGCAGTCATGTACTCTGTGACTTGGAAATACGTTCCATAAAACTCAGAAGAATTTACTGTCTTAGGACTGCACTAAGATTGTAAAATCAATGCACATTATATTCATTGCAGAGAAATGAGACAATTTCCCCTCCGAGTATCACTGTTCCAAGGAAACTGCTTCTTTCCACCACTCAGTTTAGAGTATTTTTGTTACTCAGAGCATGAGGTTCCCTTCCCACAGAGTGTGCCCTTTCCCCACTGTTTGTAGTGTGGCCACATCAATACTTTATCCTTTGAACAGAGCAGCTTTCCGCAGCCTGGCACTTCCCAGATGTGGTGGCAGGAGGTCAAATTATGGGAGTTACATTCCAGCACGTTTGCAGGCACCAGGTTGGAGCCTATATCATCAATGGCGATATCTTTCTGACTAGGTTGATGATGAGTTTCCCACAGTAAGACTGCTGTTATTAGATACTGATTCTATATTTTATAAATAAAAATCACCAAGTTCCCCCCATCTTTGTTCCCTACTCCCTACTGCCCTTTCAGGAAACTTTACTTGATAGGAAAGGAAAGGAAAAGAAAAGAAATTCCTTCCAGTTATGCACTTCCCCACTGGAAGCCAACACTGGGGTTTTCATCCAGCTCCATTTACAATAACATAATTAAATAGAAGTTGAGAACAGTGATGTGGGTATCTTCACAGCGAGGCTTCTCTTCATTTGGGATTAAGGGAGTACAACTGTAACCTCAGAATAACATTCTTCAATAATTAAAGTTTTTTTCTTTTTGTGGACAAAAGCCCATCCAAATAGGTGACTCTCTTACTTCACCTAAAAGGGGAGGAACTGATTCTATGTAGTCTCTTTAAAAGAAAGATTCTGTGTGTGTGTGTTTCCCCTCCCTGTGCCAGTGATGCACGTTAGCTTGCAAGTGGTACCATGACTGGCAGGTAGGGTAGCCAATTGTCCTACAGACCTCTGTTTGGAGGTCTGCTACAGGACAGCAGGCATCCCATGTTTGAAAGGATCCTCTGTCTGAAGGTGTGTCTGGTCCAAGTCCAATTTATGGATATGGATTTTTATCCCCCATGGTTTTCAACATCTACATGTTGTTATTTGTTTTTCAGCGCCAGGCAAAGACCTTTTTATTCAAATGTTATTTTAATTGTTAATATTATTTATTCATTTTATTCTTTGGCCAGGGCGACTTAATTTATATTGTTAATTTATGTTATTCTATTGAAGTTTATTTATGGTTGTGAGCCGCCCCGAGGCTTTGGCGAATGGGGCGGCATAGAAGTCTCCTAAATAAATAAATACATGAAACTGCTGGGAGAGGTCATCTGGAGGTTTGGGCTGTGGGGTCATCAGTACACTGATGACACCCAGCCCTACCTCTCTTTTACATCTAGTCCAGGTGAGGCAGTGGCTGTCCTTAACCAGTGCCTGGCCAAGGTAATGGGCTGGATGAGGGCCAATAAATTGAGGTTTAATCCAGATAAGATGGAGGTCCTGTTGTGGGCGGTTCAGCCTTCCAGGTGAGTGACTTCTGCGCTGTTCTGGATGGGCTGCACTCCCCCTAAAGGACAGGGTGTGCAGTCTGGGACTGTTCCTTGACCCAGAGATGTCCCTGGAATCTCAGGTACCGGCAGTGATGAGGAGTGCTTTTTTGCAGCTTCGGCTGATTTACCAACTGCACCCTTACCTGGATGAGCATTTCCTTGCAATGGTGACCCACACTCTGATAACTTTCCGACTGGATTATTGCAACGTGCTCTACGTGGGGCTGCCCTTTGAAGATGATCTGGATACTTCAGTTGATTTAGAATAGGGCAGCCAGGATATTAACAGGGACCAACAGGTATTCCTATATAATGCCAGTCCTCTATTGCTTACATTGGATGCCAATTGAAGTTCGGGTCCAATTTAAGGTGCTGGTGATGACCTATAAAGCCCTAAACGGCTTGGGTCCTGGATACCTAAAGGAGTGCCTTCTTCCCTATATGCCCTCCCAGCCCTTGAGACCTGAGGTGGAGGTCCTTCTTTGGAAGCCCTCCTTGAAAGAAATCACCTAGATGAGGGCCCTTCTCTGCGGTGGCCCCTGATTGTGGAATACGCTCCCCAGAGAGGTTCACCTGGCACCAATGCTTTTTTCTTTTTGGTGCCAGGTGAAACCCTTTTTATTCTCCCGTTATTTTAATGTTTAATTGGTTTTAATTGTGATTTTATTGAGAATTGCTGGATGCTGTGCTATTTTTATCTGTGCTTATTGTAAACTGTCCTGAGATGCTAGTAATGGGATGGTCTATAAACGCTTTAAGTAAGTAAGTAATAAGGGCCCATAAGACAGAAGAGCAGGTCCTTGACATTTCCTACCAACAGTTATTACCTGCACTACAGCCTGAGCAGAGAAGCACACAGACATCTGGGCACAGTCTCCCCCAACTGGCTCTGAAAAAAGTCTTGGTTTTCTGTTTAAATAATAGTCAGAATGACTAAATTTGGACGCACACACGCGCGTGCAAGCCTTATGCAGATTTATCTTCTTTTGTCCTCTTTCTAAGTTGCCATCCTACTGACAAGTCCCAATTTCACACAAGGCTAAAATTAGTTCCTAGCTCAAATCTCTGTTCTTTATCTGTGCATCCAGTATGAGGATGGAGGTTTTCCAGTTGGAACCACATTCTCCTTTACTTGCATTGTACCAAGGTTACTTATTCAGGAACCTGATTTGCAACTTGGGCACAAACAAATTGCTCTGAATCTTCTCCCTGGATGGCAAAGAATCAGCATAACAGCTAATTGAACCAAATGCACAAAACTAGGAGAAGGAGGTGCTGGGAGCGTGGGGCAGGGCAGCAGCAGAGGCAGTGGCAGTGGAAGAAGAAGGAACTCGATTCCATTTTAAGCAGGAGGGTTTTTTCTTGCAGTTCTAAGATATATTACCTCAGTGTGTTTTGAGGTAACCAGTGAATCTTCCTCAGGGAAAAGAATAGCAATATATACCTGCAAAAATGTTAAAATTGCTCATAAACATATTTTTCCATGCCTATTCTCATTTTTCAGAGTACATCACCTGGATGTACTTTATTCTGACCGCTGAAACTATGCCACCATCTGCAAAACAACAGAACACAACACACACACACAAACACAGGGCAATGCAAATAGCTGCCCAAAACCAATTCAGCAGTTACTTTCAGGTCTGTCACTTCCATTTTTGAGGTAATTTTAGTTTTATGGGGTTTACAACAACATCCCTCTCTATCAAAGTGACAAGTCTTGTGACAACTGAAAAGCTAGCAATGCTGTTTTATCTGTGTCTACTAAGAAGAAATTATCACTGAATTCAGTGCTGCTTATTCTCAGATAAATTGGCATAAAGTTCCAGCCTAACTAATTTATTGTGGTGTGAACTTTCATAGGCCAAACCCTGCACCATCCATTGCATCAGACTAACACAGTTTCCCCTGTAGAACCTCTCTATAAGGCCATTTCCCAGGTGGCAACTGTTCCAAACAAACTTCCAGGAAGCTGAGTTTCCACAGCCCATTAAACAAAAAGAAATATAGACTGAAGACATTTCTTCACATGCAACTGTGCTAATGTGCTTTATGTCATCAGGTGTCCTTGAGATTGATTGCATGTGGAAAAGACAACTAGATTAGCAGACAGAGGAACTAAGAAAGCAACTGGAGTGTCATTCCCTTAGGTGGTACCCCAGATGTGTCGGACTGCACAGCCAGCCCGGGGAGGTCTGCCTAGAATCCACCACCTGTTTCACATGGCTTCATAGTAAGGCCCGTTGTGATTGACAGCATTTTGCACATGACAGCCCTGGCGGCAATATGGTCTTTGTAACAGCATTGTGATGCTTAAGGTGTTATTTTTCACTTGTGCCTAATAAAAGAATAACAACATTTATATGACACATTCTAAGGGCTGATAGTGTTTCCCACTCAGTACAATGTCTCGGTGATGCTAACAGCAGCCCTGCCAGGTGAGCTAGTCTGCAGCACGAACCAGTCTTTTCCTATTTAAGCCAAGTCTGTGTTTTCAGGCAGTGTTATCTTGTGACTACTTTGTTTTAAGGCAGTCTTCCGACCCTGACCTATGCAATCCAATCCTTCCTAAGTATTCCTCCTGCAGAGCACCGGCATGTTTGGACACCTGCGGAGAACCCCACACCTCAGCAGAGGCCCAGCTTCAAGGATCCCAGGAGCTGATTCTCTTCTTCTGCACTGCAACCTGGCTGCTTACCTGCCTCTCACTCCAGACCAGCCAGTGGTGGTGCTCAGGAGGAGCACTAGCTCCCCGACTGGCTGAGCAGTAGCAGTGGCAAGGAGGGAGAGGAGCTACAGCAGCTGGCGACAGACTCGGTTCACGTGCTGCAGCAGGCTTATACACCCAGGTGGCTTCTCATGCAGGCTGAACCTGTTTATAAGCAGCTGGGCTTATAAACCATGCAAGGAAGTCATGGCTTGTTGTAGGGTTTGTAAGCCGCTCCCGGTCTTAAAGCATTGTCTGAACCCAGAGGACGTATCAACCAGGGGTTGCCCGAATTGCTATGCAGCCTCTTGGCTGGAGTAGCAAAAAAGTCTTGCTGCCTGTGACCAAAGCAGCAATGGAACACCAGTGGCAGCTGCTCCAAGAGCCCATTTGGCACTTGGGGGTGGCTGTCAGGCTCGGTGTACCCCCACCCGCTCAGTGCCACTGAGCAGCCATGGTGCCAGGTGTGTGTGGGGGGGATGAACTATGTTCTGCTTGATAGGAGGACAAGCAGACTGCAGTTGCCCCCTCATCCAGTGCAAAGGGGAATGCCCCCCACCCTGCATCTGGCTCCACAACTATGGCAGGGGAGGCTGAGCGGAGGACGGCTTGGCAAAGAGGAAGCCAGTTCTGCCAAGATCTGCAGCAGCTGCAACAGCTCTCACTACAGTTTGTGAAGCCTCCTTGTGAGTCAGGATGAAGGCGTTCGGCGATCCCTGCTCCCCACTCCCTTCACTGTTCAGCCGCCCAGGTGTTCCCTGGGGGGTGAGGAGGTGTGTCAGGACCACTGCTGTCCCTGGTGCTTGGGGGCCTCAGGCCAAATAGCCACCCGTAGTGGCAGGCTCATCTGCCTAGTGGCTGGGAGAAGGTACAATCACCGGGGAAAGGGTCATTTAGGGTGTCTCCCCCAGAGGTCTTCTGAAACCTGGAAGTGGCCCTGCTTCTGTATCCCCGCCATCTCTTCCAGCACCATCTGAATTCTGTGCCTCCCACTGTCCTCCCCACTCTCTCTGTTTTGCTCCTATCATATGTCAGGTATTAAATAATTTGGCAGTGGCAGGTAAAGCCAGGTCAGTCCGAAATCCACACCTGCTTCAGGGCAGACAGCTTGAAATGGGAGCAGGCTCCTCCACTCCTCACCCCACCTACCAAAGAGTCTGCCAGAGCTTGGACTGAGGCATCCGTGTGGAACAGTCAAGTCGCAACTGAGCAAGCTTGTGGCCTTGTCCTGGAGCAACTAGCCAGGACTTACGTATCTCAGTCACTCACCATTGTTCCTCGCTTGCTTTGTTAGAGGCAAAGACTTCCTTCAAGAAGGCTCCTTGTCCATTCTTCTGTCACTGGCAAGCTGTACTGAGGATCATGCAGGGAAGCAGGTCCAATCTACCAGCCCTGCTCAAAGGCTACCTAATTCCTTTCCCCTCCTTTCCTTTTCCTTGTGTGTCATGTCTTTTTAGATCATAAGGACTGTCTTGTTTTACTGATGGAAAGTGGGCCACTCTGGGAGTAGGATAAATAAGTAAATGTGCTCTGTGCTTCCCCACATCCTTGCCTTTTTGAGTTGCAAGGACTCCCACAATAAAGCTCAGGAGTTCCCTTAACACTGCAGGTTGCCTTTCCCAGCCACATGTTCCCCACAGTTCCAGGGCCACTTTCCTTTGAAAGGCGAGAACCCTAATGCCTGTTTAATTTGCAAATATGCAGGAAGAACTGGTGGGAAGCAAGGAGGTACACACAGACAAGTGGCATTAAATAGGTTCATGTGTACTATGCACACCCGGCTTTTCTGGTCCTTGTTAAATCCTTTCTCCTGCATTGGATTGAATTCAGTCTAAACTGATTGCATGTAGTTTGCATGGAAAGCAATTGAAGCGGTTAATAATGATTTTCCGACTGCTGTGCAAATAGTGTGATAATGTCTCCTCTCTGGGATGACTTGGGCTTCTAATGTAATTCTTCAGACTTTAGTTCTCTCTCCGGGTGCTCTATTTAGTACTGGAGTGAATGGGTGGATGACACAGGAATGATAACAGGTACAGTTGTGTATTTTTTAACTCTGCACATAATGGTATGATAGGCTCCCACTTTGGGTGGTAATATGTATTGCTTTTCTTACTCCAAAACGGGATAATGCAGCCCCACTGTACCCCCCCCCCCCCCGCTGTGGAACTGTGGGTTTCTTTCTCAAAGTCTGTCCTTGATGAACTTTTGGACTAGACAGGAATATTTTGGGGCTTTTGCATTGCACATGAGCACTAAGAAATCATGCACTGCTATTTTACTGATAGCAGCAGCTGACATATATTTAGAACTACTGAGAACACATTATTTGACAACATTTTAGTTAACAAATTCCATTTGCCAAATTATATATCTTATAACTGCATAAATGCTGGGAAACCACCAAACAGTTATTGGTGCTTGGTTGAAAGGGCATGAGGGCAGTGCAGGACCAGATTGGGCTCCTGGTCATGAGGTTCCTCACCCATGGCCCATGTTTTGGAGATCCACATCCTCTTTATTTGGCAATGTATCAGTAGCCACCCCATGGAAAAGGTCTGGGTGTTCTGGTGTTCCTCAATGAATTATTAAAGGAAACCTCTTTCTTTCTCTCCCTACTCCTGTTACTGAAATTGTAAGGTTCCCAGAGCAGTAGAGGGGATACGGGAGAGGTGCAAAGTTTGGTGGGTGGGAGGGAAGTAGCCTGGAGTCAGGATGTAGCAGCATCAGCCCTCTTTCCTGTTCCACTCAGCCCCCTCCCACTTCCCACTCCCTTTGCCAATCCAGCCATGCCTCTGGGTTTGGAAGATGGTTTGCATTACCTACCAAGAGCAACTGTTGCTCCGTCCTCTTCTCCAGTGAGGTGCACTTCCTTGCTGCTAAAGAAAGGCAGTTGCAAGAGGTAAGGCTCATTTAGTTTAGCACCCCATGGCCCTGCAGGCTTTGACTTCTGACCCTTCCACCATTCCTTCCTCACAGTATACAATGGAAAACAATTAGATCAGAAGCAGGGAGGCTGGGCTGTGAACCAGGAATGTTACCTTCTCAGTGTTCACATGCACAAAGTCAAATGGCTTTCTGTTGTTGTTGTTAGTCCCGCATCAGGACCCCATGGACAACATTCCTCCAGGCCTTCCTGTCCTCTGCCATCCCCCAGAGTCCACTTAAGCTCACGCCAACTGCTTCAGTGACTCCAGTTAATGGTAAAAGGCACATCTCCGAGATCTCCAGGCAAAGCGACCCTAGCATTCCTCACATGCCCAGATGAGAGGGCATGGGGCAGCTGTTCCAACTTTTTGAAGCTTCCTTTATGAATTCAATCCATCTCATGTATGGTCTTTTCCCTCTGATTTTCCCTACCATGCTTGTGTTCTTCAGTGAGTTTTGCCTTCTCGTGATGTGTTTGAAATATGACAGCCACAGTTTTCCCATATTGTATGTGTCTAATTTATATTATAGTAATTAGTGTCAAAATGGCATCTATACATATAAATTAGCACATGCTGAGTTTATGCAAATCTGTGTCCTGTTTTTTCGTGGTGCATTGAGATTTATTTTACTTAGATTGTGGAACAAGAATTTGGGACAAAATGTGGGACAGAAAACAGTTATTACTACTGTTTGTATTATTCTGCAACACCATATACTCTGATGAATAATCATAAACAATAAAGCTGTGGCAACAAATGCTCCTTTGACATTTCCCAGTAGTTCACTATTCCATTACTAAACTGATTTGTATACAGGATTTCTTACTTGCTGTATAATACCCAGCCAGGATAAAGATGGGTTTGTGGGACTGAAATTTTCTCACTAGAACTTGAAGGTCCACCAAGCAAAAGATAGGTGCAAAATGGTGGCTCAGGAAGGCAGATATAAAACTGACAAGCAAGGTACTTCTGGGAACAGTCACACCTGGGAGTTTGCATTTAGTACCACAAATCTATTTCTATCTTTCTCCCAAGCCTTCTTGATTTTAACAGCCTCATTTAGGAGCAGGACTGGCCCAGATATTTGGCTACTTGAGGGGAAATAGTGCATGGTTTCCTGTTCTATTCAAGGTGCACAGTAGTACCCACAGCCGATGAAGTAATTGTGGCACCTGAGGCAGAAAATCCCACTAGCATGTCATCCTGGCAGGGGAAATAATTTATGAACAAAAATAAATCTGCTGTCATGCACAGCATCAAAATCTGCTGCCTGGGGACAACCTCCTCCTGGTAGGCCCTGGTAGGGCTGCAGGGGAAGTTATTGTTAAGTCACAGGGAGCTGCAAATCCTTGTTGATTTACCATAACTCATCTGGAGATCTACCAGCAGAACCCATTCCTGAAAAGGAGTATTACGGCTTCCATTTTCTTTTCTTTTCAGCAGTTATTCCCAAAGGGCCATAACTCAGCAGGAAAGCACATGTTGTGCATGCAGATTTGATCCCCGTGAACACCAGGTACGGCTAGGAAAGAATGAACCCCTCAAAGGCTGCTGCCAGTCAGAGCTGGCAATACCAGCCTAGTTAGTTCAGTATGAGGCAGCTTCTGCTTTCTGTGTTCCTATTTATGGTCCACCCTGCCCATAATTATTGCTCGAGGTGGTATTTCCCAGACAAGACACAGAAAAAAGGGTATGGAAAGGAAAGAAGCTTGATGGTTTTAGCAGTAACAGTGCAGGTATTTCTTGTTGCTTATATGCCAGAAATAAGGTAATGTTACTGGACACAGAGCTCAGTCCGGTGCATGTTTAGTCAGAAAGATCCTGAACTCCTTTCAGTTAAGGACTGGGGTGAGCAACTACTGCAACATTCCCTTGGGCAGGGTTGAGGGCAGGGTCTTCCTATGCTCTCCTCAGAATCTACCCTCACTCACACCCCCACTTATTCACACAGTTATTTCCTTCCTTGCATTCACACATGCACCCCACCACACATAGCTTTAGCCCTTCCTCCACTGCCACTGGAAAATAAAGAATTCTCTAGGAACAAACTCTATGGTTTCCACGTCGACGTCTTCTGTCTAGAGTGTCCCCATAGAGTCCTAGAAAGTTGCAGGCTAGAAACATCAAGCAGGGCTTCAGAGGATGTTCTCGGAATTAGGTTTCTACAGCAAGAGAAACAGAACCCATTCCAGAGGGTCCGCCCCTTTGGCAGGGCTCTGGGGCAGCTTGTGGCCCACAGGCTGCACTTTTTGCACCCCTGGTCCATGCATGTCTGGGCTGCCACCTCCTGCTCCTCTCCTTCCCTGCACCCATCCAGAATCCTTCCTTCTATGCAGCTCCCCACTCCCTGTTGCACCCAGACCTGAGTCATCCATTTCTTCACATCTGTCACTTGCTTCCTCTCAAATTCAAGACTGCCACACCATTCCATTCTTGAGACGTGTTTGGTGAGGCCTAAACTTGTGAGGAATGACTCCAACGCTACTCAAAAAGTCTTGTTTATCAAATTATTTAATAAATGCTCTATTTACGTTTTCTTGGCATTCCTTCAGAAATACCATGTTTGACTGATGCTGAAGTTGGTTCCTCGTCCCTTCTTTGTGTGCATGAACAGGTTTGGGTATAGCATTGTATAGAAACAAACACAGTAATAAAATAATGTTTAAAACACAAATTCACTAAACTGAATAAGAATGTAAATCAGTCTTCCCTGAACTTGCATCCCCTGGATGTGTTCTTCTACACCTTTCATCATGTGCTGGCTGGGGATGATGGGAGTCATAACAAAACATGCCCAGAGGATGCTATGTTGGAAAGGCTGACTGATTAAGGAACTGGAAACCAACTTCGATATCAGGCTGTAACTGAAATATTGCCATTTTTCCCTTCTTCCAGGTCTAGGGAAATAAAAGAGTACTTGTCAATGATCCGGTTTCTCTGTGTCTTGCTCAGCAGATGTTGCACTCGGGCCACCAGTTATTTTTAATTTACTCACCCCCACCCTTTTCCTCATCCATCCACCCATCCATCCATCTAAGAGGGCAAAGGGAAGACTTCAAAGCTTTCACAAACATATCCCTTCAAGCATATTCATTCCTTGCATCCATTTTATTAATTTGGAAAATGCTTTTTTTTAAGGGTGAAATGAACAATAAAAGAACAGCTCGCATGGGCTGTTCACTGGTGGATTAGGGCACTAATATTTACCAAATGTGGGACAATCACCCCCCTGAAATTTCCTATCCCTCCCACTTCGGCAATGTGCTTGATTGGTTCATTCATCTACCTCCCCTCCCCCAGCAAGCCCTTTAAAAACATATGATTTGACCCATTATTCTTTGTCAAAATGGTAGGTTTCTGTTTTTCTTAGGACAAAGGGGTGGGTAGGAGTTCCAACTGGAAGGGAGCAAGATGTAGCTAGGAAAGCCAGCAATCCCACGTTCTTTTACAGAAGAGTGACAGCCAGAGATTACAGCACAAAGATCAAGAGCCAGAAATGAGGTTTCTAGTATTTGTGTGTGTGTACGAATAGAGCAAGCTTCCCTGATCTTGTTTCCTCCTGATATTTTGGACCGACTCCCATCAGCCCCAGACAGCATAGCCTATGGTCAGGAACGCTGGGAGTTGTGATCCAAAACATCTGGAGGGCATCAGGTTGTAGAAGGCTGATTTAATGTTATACTCTTGAAGCTTTGTAATACAATTCACAGGAAAGGAGACTAAAATCTTTAAAACTCCATCCCCAGGCTTTTAGGGTCCTTGGGACCCCCCCCCCCCCCCAGTGGGAGAACTCACTGTTTAAGTCTTTTCACTGCCATTGTCACCTATTGCTTTGCATCCCGCTTTCTCATCATTCCAAGTACTAGCTTGCTTGGAGTAGATAGTGGCACCTCTACTGCTTCTTATAACCACCAGTGATGCCAGAGAAATCCATAAAGCCGTCAAAAGAGTTTAGGGCTCTATGAATGCTACCCAAATTCTGCAGCAAACCAGCTTTCCTTGACTCACACTTATGCTGCAGACTTGCAGACTATTGGGTTTTTCAACTTTTCAGAATTTTATGCAAACCTAGTTGTAGAAAAATTCAAAAAAGAAAGCAAGAAAATATTTGTTTTCTCCATAGGCTAAAGTATAAAAATATGCATTTTGAAGAAATTGGGGCATTCAGAGGAGATCTGTGTGCTTTCCAGAAATGCATACTTGTACAATTGTGAATGGACATGACTTTGGGTAATCGAAAAATATCTGATTCTGTATAATGGACAATGGAACAGAAGGCTCCTGACAATCTGTGAAATGGATTTAACATAATCTATACATCCCTGTTCAACAGTATCGTTGGGCCAGAGAAAGATGCAGGTGAATAAGTAGATGGTAAAGAAGAGGAGGAGCAACTTCAAATGGCTCATGCCTGTAGGGTCCTGATAGGTTCTTGACCATGCCTACTTTTGGTGGCTGCCCTTCCATGATGAACAGAATATGCCTTCAAAAACTGCACCTATTTAATTGGTGCGTGCTTTTGTGCAGAGACCACATTTCAACACAAGAAACTGTGTGCTTATAGCCACTTTGGACAGTGGTCAAGGTGTCTACCCAGTTGGCTCTTAATTTTCATGCATTTGAACCACTTGTTTCCCCATATGGCTGCCACCTACCAGCTCCTTGCTGTGAAGTACACTGTAGCCAATATGCTAGTACACATAAAGTTCAAACAACAACCAACTTAGTTTGATGCTGATGACACACTGAAAAACTATTCAAGCATGTGGTAGCTAAACGCATAAAGCTGTGTTTTCCAAGTGGCAGAGATATGTCCTTTTCTAAGACCAGTGAATGGACTTGGCTTCACATGAATTAGAATAGTTCTTTGTTTGATATGGAGAAGCCTTCAAGCAAACTTACACAGATGTCAGATGGACAGATTGTGTCCGGCCTGCCTTCTCAGAATTGAGTCATGCCTGGGAGCAGTCCCAAGCCCAACCCTTGCTATGTTGCCCTTCTGTTTATTTCATATGGCACATGTCTGTACTAACCAACAGCCAAAGCTCTCTGGGTGGGTTGCACAGATTAAAAATGTAAAAATATGATACCCTACATAGCACGTTGTAAGCCGCCCCGAGGCTTCGGCAAGGGGCGGCATAGAAATGTTATAATAATAATAACGTTCACATTTACATACAAACATATGAACAAATAGCAAACACACACACCTCTAAGCAATTGCAACAACAATATGAAACATCTAGGATGTGATTAATGCTGCATGATATCCTACCAGATGCTTGAGAGTAGAGGAAGGCCTTAAGCTAATGCCGAAAAGATAACTGTGTTGATACTAGGTAGTACTCATTGGGGGGATTGTTCCATAAAAGGGGCCACCTTCAAGAAGACCCTTCCTCTTGTTCCCACCTTGTGAGTCTCTCTTGTAGGTGGCATCTTGAGATTATGAATGTGAATAAATGGATAGGTCCATGCCAGGATGTATCAGGCCACCCCATTCCACTGTATGGGGGATACCCTGCAGCTGAGGGGGGTGCAGACATAGACATAAGTCTATAGGTCTGTTTCAGCGTGTGTGAATTGCAAAACTGTGCCGCTTAGGGAATTCTGCCCCTAGTGGCTGAAGATTGCAGGCTCCAATCACATGGACATCTTTAAATTAATTAACATCAATTAATGTGTTTAAAAAACAAAATAACCCTAAGGTGTTCATCCCTAGGATTCCCTAGCAATGCATGCCAAATTTTAGGTATTTGTATTTCATGGCACGTGGGCAGGACTGGATGGAAAGACATCCATCCAAGCCTTCTTAAATTAGCAGTGTTCTTTTATTATTATAGATGTGGTCTGGTAGCCAACAAATTCCTTGAAAGTGGCTTGTAGATGTCCTTCCACTTCTGTTTCATTAGCAGAAATATGTTGTTTGTTACAATGTAAACCACACTTCCCCAGCCCTATGTCCTCCAGGTGTGTTGGGCTACAACTCCCATCATCCCCATCAGCATGGTAGTTGAGAAAGTCTGGTGAATGCTTTCATCCTGGTATGCGTGGGTATCTTCATATATGAAACAGAAATGAGACACACAAAGGAAAGAGAGTCCTCTAAATAGTGAGGAAATTAGTCAATGCTCAGAGCAACAAGTGAGAAAAATGAGCATTATTACTGTTAGAGAAGAACAGTAATTCATTCCATTTGTTCTATTTCTACATTACTCAATAGCCAAAGCAATTCAGATACTTTACAAAATAAAGCACCATATTACAAAGTACAATATATCACAGTGATTTTAAAAAAGTTGTAGCTAAAAATAATTTATATAAGCTGTACATATATACTGAATCCTAGTTGTGGATTTGGTCTGAGATGATAAAATCTCCAAATTATATTGTGTTTCATTTCTTCATCAGAACTGCCTACAGTTATTCTCATGTAAAAGTCAGCTAAAAATAACCTTCTGACCTCTTGAATATATTTTTGAAAGATTTCTCATCTGATGGAAATTATCCAGAATGTCTTAACAAGGAGAACTCCCCTCTGAGGGGTTTATTAATCCTCCTAAGGTTCAGTATAAAAATCATGTCATGAAGTTTGTAAAAGAAAAAAAGTCTTCAAAAAATCAGAATACAGCTCAGAGTGGCTGCTGTTTGAAAGTAAGAATTTCCACACTATCCAAGGTATTCTGCCTTTTTAGCATCCTGGTTATGTCCTGTCCACACTAGTTGCCATGATACAGCCATGTGGCAAAGAAGTAGCCACTGAAATTCACCTGAACAGTAATTAAAAACAATGAATCTTTTTGTTTGTTTGTTTTGTTTTTACAGAAATAAAAGTTGTTGCTATGCTATGTTGCTTATTCGCCAAAGCTGTGATTACTGTGCTTAGGTTCTGACTTTTTTAAAGGTGCGTTTCCAGAATTGTTTCAATGTTGGTTTTAGCTGGGAAAGAAAGAACATTGCTAAAATGGTGATGACCAGAAAGGCAGCAAGGTTTTTCCTCCTTTTAATTATTTCTATGTGAATTTTTTAATTGCCAGGAAGCTACTGGTTAAAATAGTAAATAAAAAACTAAAATGGATATTAGTAAAAGTGTGCTCAGTGGCAATTGGTTCTCTTGCTTAACACATCAATGAAAATTTTGAAACCACACTTAGAAAAAATTGTGCTATTGTTTAATTCCCCCTGCCTCCACCTTCAGATTTTCTGTGACCTGAGGAAAGATGGAGGAAGTGCTGAGAAAACTCAGAAAAACAACAATTTGATGAAAATATTGTGTGGAAGCTCCTGTAAATCGTGAATTAATTGGACATGTCAATTCCACACTGTGATGCTTAAGTGTGGACACTCTCAGGACCATCCCCTCCCACATTTATTTATTAGATTTATATCCCATCTTTTTTCTTACAATGAACTCAGAGTGGCTTACCTAAATCTCCTTCTCTTGCTCTCAGTCTTACCCTCACCACAACAACCCTGTGAGGTAGGTTGGGCTGACAGTCTATGACTGGCCCAAAATCAACCAGTTGGCTCCAGGACTGGACAGGAAGTAGAACCCAGACCCACACTCTTCACCGCTACACCACACTGCCTCTCATTTGCTAGAGGGAGGCCCCCAAATCAGCTGACACATTATGGGTGCATTTACAGTCAGCAAATTATTTACTGTGCAATTCCAGATATCAGTGGAAGGAACCGTGTAGTTGGTGGCCTCATTTCATGCACCCCACTCAGAAGGAGCAAGAGTCATGGCAGAGGGGAGCCATGGGGCAATGGGCCTGTCCAGAAGGAGAAGCAGAGCCAAAGAGATGGGATAGTGCACAGAGGCAGAGGCAGAGAGATGGGGTGGCACAGAAAGGCAGGCAGGCAGGCAGGCAGGCAGGCAGGCAGGCAGACACAAACGCACAGAGATAAATGATAGCACAAAAAGCAAGAGAGAGTTGGGTTTGTACAGGAGAGGCCAAGTCAGAGATTGGTTAGATGGGTTCAAGAGAGAGGAAGAGACATGAGGTGGTGCCAGAAAGAGATTGAGAAAGAGATGTGGAGTGTCACAGGCATGAGAGAAAGAAAGTGATAGAGAGATGCAGCAATTGATCCATGGGATGACATAGACTAGACCAAGAAAGAATACAGCCTTGCAGTGCTGTAAATGCCACCCACGTCATGGTTCTACTGCAGCAGCAATTGGTTGTAGCTCTCCACACCCTGACTGATTCTTCTCATGGACTTTGAAGGCCCTTCACAGGAAGAAGATTGTCCACCTCTGCGATACTTGTTATTTAGAAGCAAACCCAGTGAATTCCATCGGACTCCTAAGTACAGGATTGCAGCCTGAATTTGCTAGGACACCAGTCTCCCCCAAGGAAGGAGCTCTGTTTTTATTTATTTATTTATTAAAACATTTTTAAGCCGCCCCAAGGCTTCGGCGAATGGGGCGGCATACAACAATAAATTAAAAGTAATTATAATATAAATTACAATAAATATAAACATTAAATTAAAAATACAAAAATACAATATAAAATAAGCCGCCCTGGCCAGATAAAATCTAGTAATACTAACAGTTAAAATGCCACTTAAATATAAAGGTCTTCGCCTGGCGCCGAAAAACAAATAACGACGGCGCCAGGCGGACCTCTCTGGGGAGCGCATTCCATAACTTAGGCGCCACCGCAGAGAAAGCCCTCCTCTGAGTACCCACCCTCCTAATTTCTTTCACGAAGGGTTCCCGGAGAAGGGCCTCTCCCGCTGATCTTAAGGGGCTGCTGGGCATATATGTTTGAATGCTCTGCCTCATTTTCTGAAAAGTGTTGACTTGGTCCTGGCTTGAAAGCAATATCACACACAAACGAAATCGAGGCAACATAGCACAGCAAAAGCCAAAGGAGCCACTCATAGTAAGTTAACAGTTGCAAAGACATTCTGCAAACGCATCTACTCTTCTTGGGATTTCTGTTCAGATCTTAACTGTAGTTTGCTGGCATCAAGGGAGGTCCCTTCTTCTGTCCTGAATATGGTTTGGGAGGGTCTCTTCTTTTTTTGGGGAGGGGGGCTGCTACCCACCACCACCAAGCTTAGGTGAAAAGCGCCACTTCTCTGTCACACTTATCTTCTACCTGTCCTTGGTACATGACTATCCCTATTTTTACCTGGTTTTGGGGGGGGCGGTCCTTAACTTTTTGCTAATGTAATTGGCTAGCAATGTCATACTTGAGCATGGGGTGGGCAAGTTCCAGGGATTGGTGGGCTAATTACTACCCCAGACCTGTTTTGGAGGCACCTTTCTGATGGCACCACCACACTTCCAAAATGTGGTATCGTGCGGAGTGCCACCAGTAGGAGGGAAAGGGGAGGGTATGGCCCATGGACCCCCTGAAGGTGCCTACCTCTCTTCTAGATCCAGTGATTTTTTTAACACTGACTTTAAATATATTCCTAGGAAAGCTTATAATATTAATTAACATCATTAAAATTCAAAACAAAAGTTTGGTGTAAACCATTTGGAAGCATAAAAAGGGGATAGACCATCAACACTTAACCTCCAGAAGACTCAGTGGGCACACAGGTTACTTAGCCTTTTCCACTATGTGGAAATAACTTTTATATCTATTTAAATCATATTAGATAGATATGCAAGCATGATTTAAATTAGAGTCCCCCTTTTTATTATGCACTTCCTCTTCTTGGTGATGTTGAGCCACTTTCCCTAATCCCACCAACTAGGAAATCACCAATTGCTTCTCAGTAAGCAGAGGAACCCAGGGAAGGCTCTCTGTTGAAAATCTAAGTACCTGTTGGTCCAAAGCCATGAAGGCTCACCAGTAATAATCTTAACACATGAACAGGTTCATACAGATTGCAGGCAGTCCTTCAGCTAGCAGGAATCCAAGCTATTTAAAGGTTTAGACCAGCACTTTGAATTGGGCCCCAGATGACCAGCCATCAGTGCTATAGAATTGATATAATATGATTGGGGCACATCGCCCAGGGTTGTTGAATCATTTTCAACCCAATGACCAAATTCAATTTTGGAAAAGCCCTCAGGGGCTGCAAGGGGTTATGCCAAACTATCAAAATGCTTGCAGTTCTTACTGCCAGTCACTAAACCATAGGAGACTGAGTTCAACCTTTTAGAATGGTGGAGAAGACTTGGAATTAGTGGGAAGCCATTGAATGATTGGCAATCAGGCGAAAGAGGTGAAACCAGAGGAAGGAAGCATGGCCTTCTGGGAAACTGCAAACATCTGGACTGGGGATGGTGGATGTATTGAAGTCATCTTCAAAGGGAGGCCCATGTAGAGCATATTAGGGTGGTCCAGTCATATGATCATGACTGACTTCATCATGCACCTCCTCTATTGAAGCAGATGAATTCTGTAGGTTGAAGGGCTGGTGGATTAAGGTTGGACTTGGTGGCCTTGGAGCCCCCTCCACTTTTGAGAATCTGTCCATTGTATCTAAGGAGACAACCTGTGAAAACATGGCCCTACCTTGCCCTTGGCTGTTATAAAGTTCTTTTCACAAACATCTTTGTGTGGAATGTCCAGGTTTTTGTACTTATATAGCTGCTTCAAAAGGAAGTGTCAGGTATGCCCCTTTTGAAGGGTTTAACCCTCCTTCCAGCAGGTTTCAGTTCCACCTGGAATTAAACCATTTGGAGGGAAATGAAGGGGAGGGAAGGAATATGTCTTTCTCTGTTCAATATTTTCCTGGGTAATTGGAGAAGGGCATCTTTGTTAATTGCTTATGTCTCTGTCCCTCTTTGAGACAGACAAGGCTGCCTATTCATGCTAACAAAAGCCATGAGGAGACAGGTCTGGGATATGCACCGCTGCGGCCCACTGTTTGATGTGAGGTGCTGAAAAGAGGCAGCTGCCTTTGTTGTCATGAAGAAGAAGAAGAAAGAAGTGCCACCAGTGCCAGGACCCAGCTCGGGAAAGGGATGCTGGGGAAATTCTGCTTTCCAAGAGGGGAGAAGAGATTGGATCCCAAGTGCCAGAGAAAAGCAAAAGCAGCCTCACCCATGTTTGTGAGGCTCTCTAGAGCAACACTTGTTCAGAACAAACCTAGGAAAGCTGAAAGAAAAGAAAATGTATCACTGGAAAAGAGGGCATTGATTTGCATCAATTGTCCATATGTTGCTACGTACACATTTAGAAATAATGAATATAATTTAAATATAATACAGTACCTCTCACCATTTTACAAATGTCTGGGACTGGGTAACCTGCATGTCTCAGATGCTAACTGTTGATGAAGGATATCTTTATGGGAGTTGTTTTGTTTCCTTCTGATGGTTCATTCTTGTTAAACCAGCCTTTAACTTCAAATAGAATAGGCTTCCCCAAAGGGAATTCTGTTGGGAAGGATGAAACACAGGAGGCCTTCAAACAGAGGACTGTTCTTTTGACAGTCACTCTTACCAAGCCAGAAATCTTGGTAACTTTTTTTCTAAAGACAACTAGCCCAATAGTGCTCACCATCAATGGGAAGGGCTGCTCACTCAAACTCAAAACACAGCAGGTAGGGCAAGACACCACCCAAGACCCTCGTTAGGAAATGCGCTGCAGTAGTTCAGTCAATAGCATAGTTGTCTATCCATTCATACTTCCAAACATGCAATTATTACTGTCCAGGTAATAATGCAACATGAACATGGGATTTGGTGGGGGATACGAGGGAATGAGCAGACATGTGTTGATCCCAAGGAGGTCCTGTTCTGTTCCCCAGTGTTCTTTCAGAGTTCCCCATACTTATCAAGAAGTTGACTGGGGTCTCTTAGTGGCTTTCCTTTGTAGATGAGCAAGCCTTACCTATCAAGAACCAGCTCCTAGAAGTTTGCTGTTTTTCACAATACATAACAGCTGTCTGGCATTTCAGGCTCTCTCTCAAAGGCACCCTAAACTGCTGTAACAGTTCTTTATTTTAATTGCAATTTCTTCTGTGCCAAACTGCTACCCCTCTCCTCATTGCAAGTATGCATTAGCAGATGTTGATGGTTCAAGCAGGGATCTTTGCATGTTACCCTCCCCTTCCTGGATTTCTTGTCCTCCCCCACCCCTAAGGAAATCATGTGCACCCACATTCTTACCTCCAGATGCATTACAATCCTGGGAATCAAGGAAAGTTCAGTAGGTGTCTTTGAATACAAGCCTTTAGGTCTGTCCCCTACAGAGTACACAGATACGGCTAGTTAGCACAGGATTCTGAGCTTTTAGTTTGGATACACTATCAAGCTTAATTGGCCATTTGGCCTTCTACAAAGAGTTATGTTTCTCTGCTAATCTACACAGGTATACTATTTAGAAACATACAGAAACAGAACCTACATACAAATGAGCAAAAGTTATTCAATAAACAATAAGGCAATTTTGGTCTGCATCTTTCAAACAGAGAGCTGTTCTCTGTGCAGTAGGATACGCAACTGAATTACTTGATGGATCAGGCTATAACCAGTATTCTGGAAGACTGTGAGGCCTGGACTTGCATTCCCAGCATCTGGAGGTCTACTGTCTCCAGACATGGAGTTCCCATTTAGTTGTCACTTTCCTCCTTTCATTAAAACAAATCTCTTCTAAGTCCTGGCCTCCACATGCAGAAAATTGATATAGGAATTTCATGGTGCAAAGCCTGAGGTGGTTGTGTGGAATGTACCATTTTGGGCTTCAGGCCAGGGATCACATTTTGAAATGCTTCCTTGAATAGGGGGTTCCGTGCAAACAGAGGAATAAGCTACCACAGTAAGCAGTAAGCTGGGTTAAATACTTTCACCCTGGAGAAGAGTATTAACACTTCTCTTAACACTCAAAAGTACAACCATTTGTTTTATTAGGAACACTAGCAAAATAATAGGATGTTTAAGTCAATATTGGTACTATTCTATGTATGTTTAGACAGAAAAAGTTCTTTTTACTATCTAAATATGCTAGGATGAGGCCAAATTCTGTTTCTTGATTAATGAGAAGAATAGAATCGTGTTATTGTTAGGTATGATTAAAGGCTATATTTATAGTTCTATTTTAAAATATTAAAAATATTTAATATTTCTATTGTTTATATTTTGTTGATGTAATTTCAAAAAAATTCTTGATGATCTACCTTTTCTCTTGCAAGGAGTATTATTCCTACATCTGGGAGGATTCAAAAGTGGTATCCACCGCACCTGTAGACTGAAGCGATGCAGTTTACTCCATTGCTTCAAATTATACCATCTCATCCTGCTACCATGTATACCAGACAGGAGGATGTTTTGTTTCCAGAGGCCTAGGGCAAGATGTCTGCCCCCATAACCACATGCAGAAGTTGACTGATGGACACTTGACTTTTACATCAGTACGAAAGATGGGCAACTTCTTCAACTACACTACAGGGCAGCTCACTAGCTTGGGGTGCAGTGGGGGCTGCTTGGCACCCCGAAGCATCTGCTGCCTGAGGCAGCAATGTCATTCTACCTTAAGGTAGGGCAATTAACTATGCACTGGGGATCATGGCAGTCCTGCATTTGACCCTTTGCAGGATACTATGTCAATCTGGAAATGAAGGTAAGCCCAGTTATCTGGTTTTTCCAGAATTTTTTCTGGGAAATGTTCCAATGCAAATAAAGTTAATTTGCATAGTATTATTTGTGGTGAAAAATGGTCTGATGCCCTCGAGAGGTCTAATGCAGTCCATTTGTTTTATTTGTATTCAGGAAACAAAGCTTTAAAATATTTGAAGGAAAAATTGAGAGCATGATTAATGTGATTTCAATGTTGTATAGTTTTTTTTATTGAAACACATATGATAATTTAAAGACAATAGCATATACTTTCCTCACATTATTTACATTTAAGGGAAAAGCACACACAAAGATACTATATACTACTGACTCACTAAGGGTGTAATCCTATGTTCCCCAGAAAATATCTGAGGAGTCATAGGATAGACAATGCTCTGACCTCAGAAAGAGGAGTTGGACATCCAGCTCCTCCTCTCCCTCACAGCTGTTGTGGAAAAACCAAACTGGCTGCCCTTTGAGGTCAGAAAATCAACCTGAGAGATGACGGACAGGAAATTGAGCTTCTTCCAGGCTCCTTCCATCCCACTCTGATGTACCTTCACTAGAGAGACAAAGCCCATCTAGCAAAATCCACCTGACAGGATGAGGAGACTGACAGGACTTCTGCCAGTCCTCCTGCCCTGCATTAGATGATTGGAAGCTTCAAAATTCAAAACGGACTGCATCCTAATTTCCTAATTTTAGGAAAACCAAAGAAATGTGGAAGATATGCTGACAACCACTCCTTTGTTTTAACAGACATCGATTTTTTTCTACCGAGTTTCTTGGCAGATTCTTCAATTCAGTCACTACTTATTAGATCCATTCACACGGAAACATTGATGTATTTTATCACACACTAAGAATAATCACAGGAAAAAACATTAATCACAAATTTGAAAGTGCTCTGCTTTCGTATTATTGTATGTGCTCTTGGCATGCATTCATTTTTACTAATGAACTCATGAAAATAAAGCCCTGGAAATTTTTCATTTTAGAAATGTTAATTTTGGGGGAAAAAATTCTGTCCTTCATTATTGGGTATACCTTCCCATCTCTCCTCCCTCTGCACAAGCTGCTATTAAACCAGGAAGTCTCAAATTAACCATACTTCTCCATATCATCTAAACTAGGACACCATGGTTACCACCTTTAGAACAAAGCAGGATATTAAACCACAGTATGAATTGGTTTAATACCCTGACTTGCTCTGCAGTGGGTAACCATCATTTCTTATTCTGGATAAAATGAGAAATTAATTATTGCTTTTCTGGTTTAACTCATGAGGATAGAAGAGTGAAAGGCCAAAAGGTCTTATGCTCAAGCGCAACTGCAGAAAACCAGCAGAATCCTACAAAAGATTAAATTAATAGGTTTTAGAGCACAACAAACTATAATCTTGGAAGCTTCTGAATATGCTTTGTCCTGCTGGGCTGTTGCTGGAAGGAGAGAGAAGTGATAGAAGCATGTTTACCTTTCCAGGCTCCTTTTTAAAACTTTCTCCTCCAGAGCATGGGTGGCTGGTAAAATGCTGAAAGCTTCAGGAGTTTTCTCTCTAAATTGCATAGCACTGTGCCCTCAATCTCTAGTAAGTGTAACCAGACTTGAAAGCCTGCACTTTAAGTCTGGAACTGAACAGGAAATAGTAATCCTACTACCTTAAGTCAAGGTGTACAGAACCCACAGCTTCCAGGTCATTTTGATATCAAGGACAGAAAATCCTCCAAATGCTTCTCCTTGAAAGTAAGTGGGGTGGGGAGAAGGTAACAATAATATGATAACTAACAAAAATTGTAGTTTTCTGTGACACCCCAAACCTGCTGCATAGGGCTGACTATTTTCTCTGCCTAAAGCAGGGACATTGTACTTCTTGCAGCTCAGAGCCTGCATTCTGTTTCACAAAAGCTCTCAGGGACGGGTGGCATTGAAAAAAAAAGGAGCAGGGTCCACTATACCAGCATCTTTTAGTTTAATGCTGCTACTGCCAGTACAGAAGCTTTAGGAGAGACATCTGTCTTTTAGGACAAGGGGAAAAACACACATAGGCCAAAACACCACTAACTGATGGGCAGTCAGGACAAAGGAAGCACAGCCAGGGAAAGGGGGTGTAGCCATCTGAGCAACCTGAAAGCCTGGACTAGCACCCCAGGTAGCCCAGATCTGACCTATGGTCCAGGAGTCCAAAGTCTTGACTTAAAGGGAAGGGCCAGCCCTCCATCACAGGCACTCAATGATCAGCGAGAAAGTATTGATCTACAGGAGTCGAAGTGGCTATGAAATGCAAGAAGCATTTCAGCACTGTGAGAGTGTTGCCTAAAACTAATGGGCCAGTATCACTACCAATGTAATTGCATTCATTTCAGTGTGTCTACTCTACTGAAGTCTCACATGGGATTCTGCCCAATTTAAACTATACAGCGATGGAACATCGAACCACAGGACTCTGGAACTTCTCGCATGTCATGACCGTTGTTGACAGCAGCCTTTCCAGATGTATTGGCCCATAGCGCCCATCATCCCCAGCATGGCTGGGTGCAGGTGATGGGCGTTCCATTCCAGCACTTGTGGAGGACACCAAGGTTTGAAGGGCTGCTCCAACCCCCCCCCCCAACACACACCCCTAACAAAGCGTGGTGCTCCAGTCCACCAGTACTTATGCCAGGATAAAGCTTTTAGGTGCTCCAGTCCTCTCCTTATGATGCTGCTGGCCTTAAGTGTGTGAAAGCATCTGCTGTCTAGACTGCACCTTCGGTTTGCAAATAACTGGTCGGTGCTGCTGTTTATCCCATGTCAACCACACGCACATCTGGCGTCGTTGGATATCCTATGGAGAACGGCTTTGTGGTCGTCGTGCCCCGCTCGACTCAGATCTTGCGGACTTCCTCCGCTCTCTCCTGCTTTGCCTTCCCGCAGGTCCCGCGCGCTCATTCAGAGCCGAGAGGCTCCGACGAGAGACGAGGAGAAGGACATAAACTGAACTGCCTCGGGTCTCTTCTCGGAAACTCCAGCCTGGAGGCTTCCGGGCTCAGCCCTGGAAACGGGACTTCGAGGTTAAGCGCCTCAAAGAGGCGACCGCTCTCCTTCGCCCACTGTAAGCGGCAGGAGACTAGTCCGCATTGATCCCGGATTTCTTCGCCTTACTCCCCCCATCCTGCCGCCGCCGGCGTTCCTTCCTTCCTTCCTTCCCTCCTTCCTCCTGCCTGCCTGCCTGCCTGCCTCCTCCCTCCCTCCCTCCAGCAGAGGTGGGTCTGGTATCGATTCCTCGCATTGAAGACGCCGGCGGCGGGGCGTGTGCGCGTGTGTGTCAGGTATGGGGCGCTGTGGGGGCCTGGCGGGACCTTTTCGGAGAGCGACAGTGCCGGCGAGGCGAGCTGCTTGGCAGGCGGCTGGAGAGGCTCAGTCAGGTAGGGCAAGATCGGACAAGCTGCGCGGAGGGAAGGAGCGGAGCGCGCAGAGCAGCCTCGACCGAGGTCTCCCTCTGCCATCCACCTTCCACCCCACACGCGCTCGCGCTCCCTCCCCTCTCCCCAGTGCCCTCCGTTTGGATTTCTCCTCCACCCCGTTCCCCTGCGATCCTTTCTGTCTGTCGCGCGCGCTCTCTCGCTCTCTCTCGCTCTCCTTCTCCGGCACCTCCAAACCAGTTCCTCCGGTCCTTCTCCACCTGGGTCTTTCCCTTCTCCCCGCGCCGCCCCCTCCCTCCCTCCCTCCCACCCACCCACTCCGTTTGGGGAGCGGAGCCTCCACGGACTCCTCTCCCCCCCCCGCGCCACGCCGCGATCGCCCCCCCGCCCGCGCGCCCGCCCGCGCCAACTCCACCAGCAGCCTTTGCGCTCGCTTGAACAGCGAAGCGGGGAATGGGATCCCGACGACGGCGAGCGCGTCCCCCTTTGCATGTGGAGACCTGAACGGGCGCCCGTCCGGCTGGAGGAGGAGAAGGGGTGGCCCGCACCCCCGTGCCGAGGGGCAGGAGGAGGACGGCCAGGGGCGCAGCGAGGGGACCCTAAAGGTAGGAGGCAGATGGCTCGAGGAGGACCAGCCCGGACTCGGGGTTACCCGCTCTCCGCGAGCCTAGAAGCTCCCAGCTCGCTGACCATAGACGCGAGGCGTCCGGCGTGCTTCCAGCATCCCCACGCAGCTCCCCCTCCCTTCTCGACCTTGCCCCCCACCCCAGGGCAAACAAGGCAGACGCCTGGGATTCCCGCAGTGACTCTCCTTCCATTCCTAAAGAACCCAGGTGTCTGAGATACCCTTATACGCACCCCCCACCCCAGCATTAAACCTTACGCCCCTGCCGAAGAAGCCAGGCGCCCCTGATTTTCTCACTCCTTCCCCCACACTCACATAAGAGCACAGTCCCCTGCCAAAGAACCCAGGCATCCAGGATTCCAGAAGACCCCTCCCCATTACATGCACATCAACATGCTGGACTCTTTCCCAGAGAACCCAGGAACTGTCCCAAGAACACGGGCATCTGCGATTTTGGCATCCCCCCCCCCCAGCCACCATGCATGCACACATAAATGCAATAGACTCTCCTCCTTTCCATGTAACCCAGGTGTAAAAGATACCAGCATTTGCCAGAGAATTAGACCTCACTCCCCTTCTTGGGTCCCCAGTAGTTCTGTCCCCTCCAAAGCCCTTCAGATGGTCCAGCCCCTAGTCTATCGATGCCCATTTATCCCACTTAGATGAAGGAGTGGAGAAATAGAGGACACGGCTATGGTCAATATACCACCTTACATGCTCTCTCTCTCTCACACACACACACACTTGCCTATGAGGAGTGTTTGAGGGTTAGATGGAAACCAGCTGGAGCGAGAAGAACAGAAAAGCGGAAATATCCCTGGCTTGTTCGCCCCTTCATCCGCCTGGTTTGGATTATGTGCTGGTGATGGAAAGCAGGATGCCTGGGTTCCCTGGAAGGGAGCGTGATCCTACACATGGGCAGATCAGGGTTACCCTCCAATGCATGCTGGTCCTGAGGAAGGTGGATTAGAACCCTGGACCTTCAGAGCATGAAAAACAAAGCCAGCTTCTCATATTTAAGGGACCACTGGATAGCTAGTCTGAGAGAAATCTGAAAAGCCAATATTACAGAATCTAAGACTAGCCTTTCCTATCTGTACTAAAGCTCCCATCATCCTCTGTCAGCAAAGCCATTGGAGCTGCAATCCAACTCATCAGGAAGGGACCAGGTTGCAGAAGGCTGATCTAAGCAATCTCTGTCAAAATAGGTATCCCTGAGTTTCCTGGGAAGAGGTGGAGTCCAGGTTAAAGATTGTTACCTTGGAAGGGGAGCAAGAATTAGCAGTCCATGTCCCCCACCCCAACTCCCACCTTAATCTCCCTGCTTCCAGTCTTCTCATTCTTCTAGTTCATGCGGGTAGAAGTATCATTTCAGTGCATAAAGAGCAACAGGCTAATTCATAGCCATACTGAAAGGATGTATTCAAGATTAAACTGCAAAAAACTAGTGTGGTGGGAAGAGCACTAAGTGGAAGATATTTCATCATCCAATCTATACAGTTAACCATTTTGGAAATAGGACAGGAATGAGAGCAAAGCCAAAACAGTTAGTTATATCAACACACCTCAGTCAGCAACCTGTCTGTGATAAATATATAGCAAGAAAAAGAGAATTGTATCTTTGGTATGCATACGTAATAAATGTCATTTATTTATTACATTTATACCTTACCTTTCTACCAATACAGGTGTTCAAGGCAGCTAGCAATGATAAAAATGACATTAAAACATGGCATAAAAACAAGCTAGGCCCATTTCATTGATTAGAACTACAGACACTAGGTAGAATCATGGACCAGCTTGCTGGAAAGATTGATGAGAAATAGTTACATATGGTCTACAACAATGATACCTCCCACCAACACATACATTTCTCTAAACTGTGTCCCCAAGATTAGGTCACTAGATTGTGTGTGTGGGTTTTTTTTTTTTTCTTTTTCTCTTCTGAATATGGTCTAGTCTTCAGTCTGTGTGTGGAATACGTGGATGATCATTCCTAGATGATGCAACTTAGTGGCTTACAGCAAGGCAGATCTGAATCTATTGATAGATCTCTGGGTGATTTGTAGTGGGTTGCCAAGGGTTTCTTACTCCAAACTGTTGAGCAGTAGCAGTGACAAAATAACTTTCTCCCTTCCATTTTGCTGCTGAAATGAAGAACATGTAACTGAATTGGATTTTTTGTGCAGAAGGAGCTGCATTCAGGTCTGTGATTTAGAACAAATTCCTGAGCCCAATGTTCTTTAATTCTTAGCATATTCCTTTGGTGCCAGGTTCTTGTTGATGGTTCTGGTTGTTGGTTCTCTGGCCTGAACTCTGCCCAGCCCTGCAGTCGAGCAGTTTGGGCTAGAAGGACTAGGGGTTTGACATAATCAAAGGTAATGTCATTGGTTCCTACCAGCTAGGGATCAGCAACTGGAGGGCTCCAGGATCAGGTGTGGGTGAAAGTTAGATTGGGATATAAAGAGTGACTTAAAAGGGTTTCTGACTCCCAACGGTTTAATAGCAACAAGAACAAAAAGGCTTCTCTGCCCACCTCCACTGCTTAAATGAGGCTGCTAAAATAAAGAAACCTGGATGGTTTTTTTGTATGAATCAGGAGTGGGTTTTTGTATAAAAGGCCTGCAGGTTCATTTGTGATCCTGAAAACAAATTCCTGCCCTGAGTCATGTTCAGAGAAACCCTGTTCCTTAGTTTTACTAGGTACCTGTCTGCCTGAAGCCAGTATTTTGCACCTAACTTCAGGTGATGGCACCAGGAATGCTAGTGAAAAAAGCAAAATAGACTGAATTATCATGGTGAAGGAGGTTATTTAGGAGGTGAGCGAGGGTTATTTGTTAATTCACTGGGAGTCAGGAACCCTTGCTGATCTACTACAAATGTCATGAGTGGAGCCGGGAATCAGACTAGATGGCCTGGGAGACCCCTTCTGACTTGCTCAGTTTCTATGTTTCTAAATCACTTGGAAAACTACCAGCAGATCCTAATCTACTTTCTGCTTAAAATCTAGCAAATCTAGAGAATGATTTGCATTCTCTGCAAGCAAGTGGATCATAGCCCAAGTGTCTTATAGGTTCTTTTTCATGTGATTCAAATGTTGGGCAGGCCTGGCCCTAACATTAAGCAGAATGAGGCAGTTGTTTTGGGTGGCAGATGCTGGGAGGAGGCAGCAAGGGGTTGGAGGACAAGACTGCCTTGGCCTTGTTGCCCACTTTGCATCTCTAAAGACAGCCCTCAGGTCCAATGGAAGGCGTCCCATTACCAATATTGAAACAACATTCAGCTGCCTGGTCGGTTAGCTTTTGTGCATAAAAAGGGAGTTGGGCACCATCTAGTTCTTCGACTCAGCAACAAAATGTCTTGGGCTGGCTCTGATGTTGGGGCCCTTTCTCTACGTGAGGCCTTTGTCCCAAGGTCATTCTGAGGTCCTGAATTACTACAGCGCCTCCGCTAAGTCTCCCCTCTTGATTTCCTGGTGTAGTAATCACATCAAGACATCTGCTTTCCCTTCAAGTTAAACTCAGAGCTACCTGATGGGCATCGTAAGGTATTCCAAATGTTGCTAAAGCAGACGGAAAAGCCAGAAGGCAGAAGTGTTGCTAGACAACAAGTAGATTTAAGACTGAGGACACAGGCCCGTAGTACACAAAACTACATTTGCTAATTTATATCTATAGAAACAAATTTAGAAATAATTGGCAAGATGGCACAGGAGGCAATGCCAGGCCTCCTGGCATTTAATTTCTCATTTAAATAATCTCATATAAATACATTTGCACTCTAACCCAGATCATCCCAAACCATTTTTTTGCTAAGCTTAATTGCCATGTGAGGATGTTTGTTTGTTTGTTTTTGAGGGGTTGTTGTATCATGTAGAAAGGGGAGGGTTTACCCCTTGAAAATTGTCCCTGGCATGAATACTCAGGATTCTGTAGAAGAGATCTGGGGTTCTGGGAAATAAATCTGAGGCCAGACCTAGAGGGAGGAGACATGGGGATAGATGTTATCACCCAGATGCTTAGGTCATGGCTGCAGTCCAGGCAAGGCTGCAAGGTGCTCTGTAGGGGATAGGTAAGGAGGCTAGCGGACTCAGAAAGGGAGCTGTCCTGGACTTAGGATGGGAAATTTACTCAGACTCAATGTACTTTATTAGCATTAAAATCAGGATAGACTGTAGCTCACATGTCTGTAGAGACATTTCTAAAGCACCAATTTAGCCATAAACATTGGTGTCCTTGGAATCTTGTCTTTAAGCAAAAGCAAGATTCTAGTCCTCATGACAAATATGGGCTAAATTTTACAAGGTAGAAAGAAACTTGGAGGTGGGGTAACAGTCAAATAGTGATGCTTCAGCCTCTACTTGCCTCCACTTGACTTCTTCTTGTCTACTGCCATTTGCTGACCCAACACAAGCCCCTCCTCTTTTGCAGATCCCCTCAGTCCATATACATTGGCATGTGTGTGGGGTGTGTGGTGCTTCCACCTTGGAAGTACCAAGTAACAATAACTGTAACCGCACTGAAAATTAATTTGATTGCAGATCCTGGATTGTTTTACACAGAATTTGGGGCTCTCCTGAAGCAGGGGTTTTGATATAGCAAGTTGCGAAAGTAGTAACCCATGCAACCAATGTTGCCAAAGTCACTGGAAATGCCCGGATCCTTCCCTGACACCTTATCAAATGTGTGTGTGTATGTGGGGGGGGGGGGGATTAAGAGGATATCAGAAGCCTTTTGTCTGGAAGCTGCAGGCCATAACCGTGGACATCCTTAATGAAACCAGAGCTTCCTGCTTGTTGATCAGTGTTCAGGCTGGGAGGTGGCAGGTCAGAGCCTGCCTGGTGCTAAGCTACGCATACCTCCTCGGAGCAGGGGCTGGTTTGCCTGCATGTGAGGAGTGCCTGCAGCTTCACACAACAGGCATCCACACCCCCCACCATTTCACACGGGAAGGCGGGAGGTCACGCGATGGGCATGGTGGGAAAAAGGATGCTTATGCAAATAGCCTACGGGTCAGGCTTAACTTTCTCTGAAAAGCTATTTGCTTAGCCACTAGGCACCACTCCCCTGCTAAAGAAACCCTGACTCTCAAACCTCGCCCTCCTGTAAGCCAGAGAACAACAGGTTCCGGGGCCCTTGCCCTTGCTGTACCTGGGTGAAGAAAGAGTGACAGGGCAGCATCTCAGACTTCTCATCCCACAGACCCAGGCCAAGAAGGCCCAGTCTGACCCCTCTGTCTTAACTGGTTAGAGTTCACTAGGCTTCCAGCGCCACATGTAAGGCAGGAGAGAGCCCCCCTCTCCCTTCCCCTGCCCCAGTCCTGCATCTTCCCTTCCACTCAGCTATCCATTTTGCTAAATAATCCTGGGCTATTGACTCTGCCTCTTTCCTGCACGCCGGTCTCATCTGGCTCCTTTGCCCATTAGCAGGTCAGGAGACATCCGCGGATTAAACAGAAACACATGCATGCATGCGCATGTGTGTATACACACACCCTGTGATCGTGGATCATTCAGTCCAACCCTATATGCAGTCCCTCTCAGCTGCTCTAGCAGAGGAGGGTTGTTCATTTTCCTGCCCCGACGTAGTCCTTCCCCCCATGATGGAGATGCATATGCTGGGTAGGGTAGGTGGAGAGGATGGGCCCAGTTCAGGCTAGATTGGCTGGATTGGTGGAGGAAAGGGAGGGGGGCTTGGAGCTCCTTCAGTTTCAAAGGCGAGAGGGATTAGCCACCCTCACAACCCCATCCCCCATGTGGTAGTCCTCCCCAGATGTTGCCACATCTGGATCCCATTCCCCTGGCTCCCGACAGCAGCTGTAGAATTCACAGGCGTCACCTGATGTTTCCCAGCTGCCCCTGGGATGGGATGAGGCGGCAGCAGAGCTTTTGAGCTTAAAGGTGTTTTGTAAACCTTAATCTCCTTTCAAAAGGAGGAGCTGCAGGTTGTGTGTTGGGGGGAGTTGCTTGTGTCATCTGGTGTGTCACATGCATACACAGAAGCAATGGGGGACTGGGATTGCTTACAGAAGGGATTTATGTAGGGTGCTGGTTGGGGATGATAGACATTGTAGTTCAACTTATCTGGAAGACCCTACATCGGGACAGACTGAACTAGAGGTTCAAAGCAGGGAGGATGTTAAAGCAGAACCATTAGATCCTACCCACTGAGAGCTTGTCTTTATCTTTTTTGCCAGATCCACCAGGCGACATTGAGTCCTCGACAAAGTCTGCATCAGTTGCCACCTTCTCATCCCCTGACCCAGACCACTTTTCCACAAGGGAAACAAAAGGCACACCTCTGGGCAAGCATCTCTTTTCCTTGCTCATCCCATGGAGAAACAAAAGAGGCAGCATGAGATTTGCCGAAACCCTGAGGAGAGCAGGCTGTCAGGCACATGAACTACAGAGAGGCACCAACACCCGTTAGGGGCAGGGCAACAGAGAGTGGTCCTCACACCTGCACCAAGGAAGAGCGAACGCTTCCCAGGCTGGCTGACATCAGGAGTCTCCAAGCAAACCTTCAGTCTTGGCGGGTCATGAGTAAAACCCGGGATCTGCTTGGTTGTGACTGAAGGAAGCACTGAACCCACAGGTAATACGCCTGCTCCTCCTCTGTGTTCTTGGACCCTCATTCATAGCCCATCACTTCAGCATTTACAGCAGGGGTACAGATCCTCTTTCAGTCTGAGGGCCAAATTCTAATTCAGAGAAGCTCTCGGGGATTGTGTTCTAGTGGGCTAAAAATACAGAACGTTAGAGCTTAGATCTCTTACTGCCAGGAACCAAGCCTTAGGTGAGGCATTTCAACTTTTGAGAACTGGGGCAGGGGCAAAGGGACAGAAATCCACCAGATGATCAGGGGTTGCAAGGGATCTTGGGCAAAGAGACATGGCCATTTGGAGGACAGGTCATGGTCTACTGTGGTCATGTACCCTCTTTTACGGAGGACTGTCTAATTTTTCAAAGTCTGACAAAGGTCTGTCTGTTTGAAGGCACCTTCTATTTGACTGTCTCTATTGTCCAGTTCTGGTTTAAAAATAAGGAACCATAAGAACTGTTGCCCATCAGCAGAAATAATCTGACTAGTAGACTGAGCAAGCAGACACATAGTCACCTGATAACCATCTTCCACACTATGATGAAACAGACTGTACTGTAGATATCTTTAAATAATAGCATTTATGTCTAAATTTGCATCTGTATATATAAATGACCATGTGGAAATTTTATGTAAATTACTATCCTCTTTTTTGGTGATGTGCTTCCTCCTTTTTTGTGATTCAGAAGTGACCACATTGGAAAGCTAGATTTGTCCCCTGAGCCTGAGGCTCTGCACCCCACTTCTTGTGCAGGGCTGTCCATCTTCAGGTTTCAGGATCCACTGCATTAGTGATCTTTTTCTTAGAACATTAAGATCTATTTGTGAGTTTGGTTTTCCTCCCTTTGCACATTCAAGGCAACACGGTTCCTTTGCAAAAGCTCTTTATTCACCAAAGTATACCCAATGAACCCAATCACCACAGAATGAATCTCTGTGTATGCTCAGAGTGCGTTGTTGGACCTAATACAGCAAATACTTCCAGGAACCTTCCTTTTGAGTCTATCTGAGCCCCATCCCTCTGGGAAGGTCCTTTTGGAAGCGAGCCTGCCTTTTCTCTCTATGCCAACCCTCTAGTTGGTTAGCCCTCCTCTTCCAATGCCATACCAAGCGGTCAAGAGCCAACCCCTCTCCCATGACCCCCCTCCCCCGAGAGTTCTACATCTTGGCTATTCCCAAATCTTGCCTTGGCACCTGGAGAAGAGTGGCCTTGAGAAAGCTCTTCTACTTCTCCCCTCTCAAAGTCTGAAGCCCCAAATTCCCAGGCCCCTCCCACCTCCTCCTCTTCTTCTGCTTACTCAGAGTCCAGATTGGCATGACCTGGGAGTGCGGACCAAGAACAGCTGCCCTTCTCATTCCCAACCCTACTAGCTGGAGCCTGTTGCAGAAGAGATAACCTTTGAATTACAGTATTCTGAACCTAGCAATCTATTTGCAGTGTCAAAATCAAATGGAGCTCACAGCTGTTCCAGATCCAACCTAGTTAGGCCAAGCTTTCTTTTTTCAGCAGCATAATTCAGGGCAGTTTTCCCATCCAGATATTTTG